>NC_057795.1:250623889-250991575 GCF_018294505.1 Triticum aestivum
ATCCAATCGATCGGCTTCAGTTAGCAGCAGTAGTGAAGGAATCGCTCGATTGGGTTCAGTAACGCGTAGCCTGCAGTGCAATCGCTCGGGTTTAGAGCCCAACGCCTCGCTCGGGTTCAGTTAGAGCCAACGCCTCACACACATGCGCGTACGTGTATGAGAGAATCGCGCATCGCTCAGCCCCTGACCTCTCATCGTAATCGGGAACTCCCCAATTTTCCTCCCCCTCGCTTCTACCATGGTTTTTTCCGTCATGGACGGTCCAAAGAATGTCATGCAGCTGCATCTCCGGCCCGCCTAGGACGAAAAGCCCATTTTCTGTCATGATTTTTTGTCATAGAAGTAGGAGCCCACCACATCTATGATGATACCGGGTTTTGTCACAATTATCGTCATAAAAGTTGATGAGGACATGACTACCTTGGATATGACCAAAAATATTGCATGTATGCATATTTGTCAGGTGATTTCTAGTGCAAACTATTCAATAATCTATTTTTGTTATCTTGATAGAGGCAAGGGTCCCGATCTTTCAATGAGATGATAACTATCGATTTGGTGGGGACGACTTTGACGATCCGACTACAAACGTGAATGACGTTGCGCGTTAGCAATCGCTAAACCAATCTCCTGAGGTTACTGACGATGCTGGAAGCACGGTCAGCCTGACCACGAAGGTCTATTCCTGCAAGCAATCGAAGAACGAGCAAGAATATGATAAAGCAATCTGAATATTGCAAATATATATGAAGTATTGATAATGGTGGGGATCCGGAAGCGGTCTTGGTCTGGTCGTTGGACACAAACGAAGTACACGAAGTTGCAATGGCTAACTTTTAACTAAACAAATCCCAAGGAAAAGCTACTAGATGGATCTACTTACATAGGAGCAATGGGTGGCGGCCAAGGAGGTGGGAGGACGTCCCAAGGCAGCCTAAAACTAAATCTGGGTCGTACAAGGCCAATGGGCCCAAGTGGAGGTGATGTAACACCTTTGGACTTGTAGTTTGACTCGGATTCTGCTGCAGCATCAGATTGTTTCGTCCACAACTCAACGCTCCGGGCGAATTTGAAGATGATTCCAATTGGGTTGGAAAGTGCACGAAATCTAGTTTCCAACAAAAAAAGAATCACCCAATTCGGAGTCCGTATGAAAAACTTGTGTGTGTTTTGAGTCAGGTATGTCTGTGCAGTCCGAATCTGAATCCAGAACGTGAGAGACTTGGACTCTATCTTCTCTTGGGCCAAAAGTGACGTGAGAGAACTTTTTGGACAGCAAATAAATATCTCTTTCTTCCTTATCTTCATATGTGGATTGTACAAATGTCCCATACACCTGCAATTAGACAAAACACAAAAGTGTGTGAAGTATTTTTGTTCTGGATAACATAAATAGATTATTGAATAGTTCGCACTAGAAATCACCTGACAAATATGCATATATGCAATATTTTTGGTCATATCCAAGGTAGTCATGTCCTCATCATCCTTCCCTTCTTGAAAATAAAGCCGTCCTCGGCGTTGCTTAATCTGAAATGTGGCTAACAAAAGAGACAAGGTGTACATGTTGTATATGTATATGTCATCCATTTTTACTTCCCTTGATTTTTGCATATATGACACATGAATAGATGAGTAACTTGCATAGTTCATAAAATCTAAAGCCAAAAAATTAGCACAAGAAGTAGAAGGCATGAAAATATTGCAACTCAGTTTGCACATATAAGTGAAGCTCTTATTCATTTCAAAAGATTGACAATGTTCATCATTAAACCATCCCAACATTGGTGAATAAACCTTACTTGCATCAAATTTACATGCTACAACATGCTTAAATAAGCAAACATGCAATAAGTCATTCAACACAGAATCATCACCAAGATTAGAGGTCATATCAAAATGATTAAACATTGGTTCTTTTGCATCAATAGTTAATTCAATGGGTGCACTCAAAATTGTTGGTATTTCAGTTGTTTGATCACATGGCAAAGTCAAATTATCAACGTAGTCCTCTAAAATAGGTGGTGTGATCAAAGTAGTGGGTAGCTCATCAGATGGTGCATTGAAATTGACAAGGCATTCATCATTCTCATGTAGAGATGGAAGATCAGTACCTTTGTCATTACCTCTTATGATCAACTCAGATGATGTAGCCACTCTCGGGGGCGATGTGTCACATGGTGGAGGTGATGTAGTCCTGACAACAACGGATGTGGTTGTCATAGTATGCCTAGTAGTTGAAGGAACAATCATATCAACTCTTGGAATGTGCACCGTGCGCTTGTTCTCCTCGTGGCCAACACGTCGTTTTATTTCCTGTTCAGCTTTGTAAGCAAGATGAAACAAATGGTCCATAGGATAACACTCTTCATGAATTAGTATCTCTTGAATATCACGGTTTAATCCTCCCCAAAATCTATCCATAAAATCATCTTCACTTTCTTCTAAAGAGGAATGCAACAAGGTAGTTTGTAAATCATCATAATATTTTGTTACAGTTTCACTACCTTGTTTTAAGTGTTGCAACTTCTTAATCATGTCACGAGTATAATAAGCAGGGACGAAAGTATGTCGCATGGCAAGTTTCAAATCATCCCAAGTAGTAGGTATATAATCAGGGTGTAACCGACAATATTCACTCGACCAAACCAAAGCATAATGATGAGGACATCAATACAATTGTTACACCCACAGCCCCTGCTGCTATACATACTGGACCAATTACTAGAGCTCGTGCACACCAACTAAATTACCAGGTACTTTCGTTTCTTTGTAATGATTCTAATGTTCATGAGAATATGATGCTGCCTAAATTGGATACATTTGTTTTGCTTACAAATGAAGGGCCTAGCTTGGAGAAGGATGAACATTGGAGCAAGAACAAGCATGGAGATGATGGCATGCGCAAGGGAAACAAGAACGGAGTTACAAGTGATGATTTCAGGACTTTGAAGCCACCATAATGGGTGCATGAAGCCTTGGACGAAATATACAAGATGCCACTTCATAAATTTCGTCCCGAGGCTATTTTAGGTGCTGCGTCACCTTATTATTGGGCCAGGCCCATGTAATTTCGAAATACATAAGTATAGGCTATTTTTAGAGTCCGTATGTGTGGGGAAACAAGAGATAGGGTTGATTTCAGACCCCTCCACCAAGGGCCACGAAATTCCCCCCCTCTTCCTCCATATATACAGCCCTTAGGGCATCGTTTAGACTTTGGGTTTTGTTTAGATTAAAAGTTCGCCATAGCTGCAACTTCACGTACTTCGTTTGTGTTCAACGACCAGACAAAGGCGTCACAGAACCCCACCTTGATCAATAAAACTTTCATCTTATATTCGCAATATCCAGATTGCAATCTTAGTTTCTTGCTTGTTCTTCGTTTGCTTGCAGGAAACAGACCCTCGTGGTCAGGTTGATCGTGCTCCGGCGTGGTCAATAACCTCTCGGAGTTGGTTTAGCGATTGCTAAGGCGCGACGTCCTCGCACGTTCGTAGTCGGATCGTCAAAGTCGACTTCCACCAAAGCGAAATCCACCATCTCATCGAAAGACGGGACACCTTTGCCTCTATCAGGTGCAGTTGAAGTAGAAGATGCACGTGGTGTCCATGATGAAGGTCGGCCTGCAGAAAAGTTAGTTCGCCCCAATGCTTGTCGATCCTGCACTTCACGTTCAGCTTTACAAGCAAGATGGAATAAACGAGTGATATTAGTATACTCCTTATAGTCTAGAATGGTCTGAATCTCTCTATTTAATCCATCCAGAAAACGTGCAAGCATAGCTTCATTCTCCTCAACAATACCACATCTAATCATGCCAGTTTGTAATTCCTGATAATATTCTTCTACAGAATTTTTCCCTTGTCTTAAACGCTGCAATTTTTGAAGCAATTCACGTTGATAATATGGTGGAACCCAACGCGTACGCATAGCAGTTTTCAAAACAGCCCAAGTAGTTGGAATAGGATATAATCTACAATGTTCAGACCACCATACACATGCAAAACTAGTGAAAGCACAAACAGCAGCAGCAACTCGTCTCTCCTCAGGATATTGTAAACATGTAAATCGTTGTTCAGTTTCTAACTCCCAAGTAAGATATATATCAGGAACATATCTACCCTCAAATGGTGGAATATTCAATTTCAGTTTAGGAATATGGACTTCATCTCGTACCTGAGGTGGTGGTGCAGGCCTACCATTACGAATATATACCTGAGGTCGACCTGCTGGTGGTGGTACAGGTGGCTGCACGTAGTGTTGATTTTGATCAACCTCATCCTCATAATCTCCCACATAATCATCCTCCTCCGCATCAGCAGCAGGAGCCACAGAAGTATCAACAGCAGCACCAACAGTTTGGCCAAACGCAAGAGGAACACGGCTTGCTCGGCGGAGGTCTGCTTCGCGACGTGGAGGTAGTCGTTGTTGTTGTTGTTGGAGAGGTGCGTTAGGTGCAGCGGTTGGTGGTGGTGGAAGACGCGCGAGCAATTCATTAAACTTGTTATCGAGCTTTGTTTCGAACGTCTTCTCAAGGCCAGTGATCTTCTCCATGGCCTCTTCAAAATTGTTCAGCACATCTTGCACCTGTTCAGTCATCATGTGCTGAAACTTATCATGAAGCTCCTTGTTCGATAAATTCTCCCAGTCAATCTCGTCGGCTTGTGATCCTGGCATGGTTAGCAGCAATAGAAACACACAAGAATATGATCCTACAGACTACGAACAAGTGGTGGTGGTGGGTGTCACAAATCCGTCAAGCAAATCTCAAATTCTTACCAGTTCTTACCCAGCAGCAGGCGGTGATCGGCAACCGTTGTAGTCAAAAACTCTCAAAGCTTGGATAGAGCGATTACCAGGGAGAGTCAAACGCACGACGTAGATGTATGTGGAGCTGGGAAGGCTTATAATATGGTAGCAAAAAGGGTCAGCAATAATCAATTCAGAGATGCAAAGTTGAATAAACGCTCAACGACTGTACTGTGCTGGTCCTAGGCTAGACTGTGCTAGAGACGCGAGCCTAGAACACTAACAAAATCACGGCGCGGCACGTAAACAAGGGAAAAGCACACTCTGAATTTTTTTTTTCGCTCTTTTTTTTTTTTTTTTTTGCGCTCTTTTTTTTTCTTGCGCTGCGTTTTTTTTTGCGAAAAATCACTATAATGGCGAGTGTCTCAAAACTCTTCCTAGCTCAAACTGACAGGATGGGCACGAAATTTTTTCGACCAATTTTTTTTTTCGACTGCCCGGACCCAAAAACTGGAAACGGGTCAAAAAAAACTTCCTATAATGGCACCTGTCTCAAAACACTCAGAAACACCTAAAAATAGGATAGCCAGAAATTTTTTCGAAAAATGCGTTTTCGAAAAATTTTGGGCCTAAACGGAGCGTGGCTACCCGACTCTTTTTTTTTCCGAAACCTACTCCGGCAAGGAAACACGAATCGGAAACTAGATGGATCTCGAAAACAACCCTAATAATCAAGGAACTCGGATTGGTGGTGGATATATGGTGGTGGTATATGGCAGCGGTGGTGGTAGTATATGGATATGGATCGGTGGTGGTATATGGATACGGATTCGGAGCGGTAGTGGTGGATGGCAGGGGCGATGATGATGGCGCGGCGGCGGCGTGACAACTTATGACCAGAACTCGAAACTCTAAAAGACTAGACTCTAAGACCAGCAACTAGACACGACGATGCAACCGCAAATTCAACAAAGCAAAACCCTAAAAAGATTATGCAAAGGCTCAGATTGGTTCGGATATGATGAACTAACCCTAATTTTTTTTGTGGCTTTTTCGTGGACTGTAGGTATGAAGAACAGACTCGATCTAAACTACGAAAAACTGTAAAATCTCACCGAGCAACCTGGAAATCTGATACCACTTGATAGAGGCAAAGGTGTCCCGTCTTTCGAGGAGATGGTGGATTTCGCTTTGGTGGAAGTCGACTTTGACGATCCGACTACGAACGTGCGAGGACGTCGCGCCTTAGCAATCGCTAAACCAACTCCGAGAGGTTATTGACCACGCCGGAGCACGATCAACCTGACCACGAGGGTCTGTTTCCTGCGAGCAAACGAAGAACAAGCAAGAAACTAAGATTGCAATCTGGATATTGCGAATATAAGATGAAAGCTTTATTGATCAAGGTGGGGTTCTGTGACGCCTTTGTCTGGTCGTTGAACACAAACGAAGTACGCGAAGTTGCAGCTATGGCGAACTTTTAATCTAAACAAAACCCCAAAGTCTAAACGATGCCCTAAGGGCTGTATATATGGAGGAAGAGGGGGAATTTCGTGGCCCTTGGTGGAGGGGTCCGAAATCAACACTATCTCTTGTTTCCCCACACATACGGACTCTAAAAATAGCCTATACTTATGTATTTCGAAATTACATGGGCCTGGCCCAATAATAAGGTGACGCAGCACCTAAAATAGCCTCGGGACGAAATTTATGAAGTGGCATCTTGTATATTTCGTCCAAGGCTTCATGCACCCATTATGGTGGCTTCAAAGTCCTGAAATCATCACTTGTAACTCCGTTCTTGTTTCCCTTGCGCATGCCATCATCTCCATGCTTGTTCTTGCTCCAATGTTCATCCTTCTCCAAGCTAGGCCCTTCATTTGTAAGCAAAACAAATGTATCCAATTTAGGCAGCGTCATATTCTCATGAACATTAGAATCATTACCAAGAAACGAAAGTACCTGGTAATTTAGTTGGCGTGCACGAGCTCTAGTAATTGGTCCAGTATGTATAGCAGCAGGGGTTGTGGGTGTAACAATTGTATTGATGTCCTCATCAATAACCTCTCGGAGTTGGTTTAGCGATTGCTAAGGCGCGACGTCCTCGCACGTTCGTAGTCGGATCGTCAAAGTCGACTTCCAACAAAGCGAAATCCATCATCTCATCGAAAGACGGGACACCTTTGCCTTTATCAAGTGGTATCAGATTTCCAGGTTGCTCGGTGAGATTTTACAGTTTTTCGTAGTATAGATCGAGTCTGTTCTTCATACCTACAGTCCACGAAAAAGCCACACAAAAAAAATTAGGGTTAGTTCATCATATCCGAACCAATCTGAGCCTTTGCATAATCTTTTTAGGGTTTTGCTTTGTTGAATTTGCGGTTGCATCGTCGGTCTAGTTGCTGGTCTTAGAGTCTAGTCTTTTAGAGTTTCGAGTTCTGGTCATAAGTTGTCACGCCGCCGCCGCACCATCATCATCGCCCCTGCCATCTACCACCACCGCTCCGAATCCGTATCCATATACCACCACCAATCCGTGCCCATATACCACCACCGATCCATATCCATATACTACCACCGCTACCACCACCGCTGCCATATACCACCACCATATATCCACCACCAATCCGAGTTCTTTGCTTATTAGGTTTGTTTTCGGGATCCATCTAGATTCCGATTCGTGTTTCCTTGCCGGAGTAGGTTTCGGAAAAAAAAAGAGTCGGGTAGCCACGCTCCGTTTAGGCCCAAAATTTTTCGAAAACGCATTTTTCGAAAAAATTTCTGGCTATCCTATTTTTAGGTGTTTCTGAGTGTTTTGAGACAGGTGCCATTATAGGAAGTTTTTTTTGACCCGTTTCCAGTTTTTGGGTCCGGGCAGTCGAAAAAAAAAATTGGTCGAAAAAATTTCGTGCCCATCCTGTCAGTTTGAGCTAGGAAGAGTTTTGAGACACTCGCCATTATAGTGATTTTTCGCAAAAAAAAACGCAGCGCAAGAAAAAAAAAGAGCGCAAAAAAAAGAAAAAAAAAGAGCGAAAAAAAAAATTCAGAGTGTGCTTTTCCCTTGTTTACGTGCCGCGCCGTGATTTTGTTAGTGTTCTAGGCTCGCGTCTCTAGCACAGTCTAGCCTAGGACCAGCACAGTACAGTCGTTGAGCGTTTATTCAACTTTGCATCTCTGAATTGATTATTGCTGACCCTTTTTGCTACCATATTATAAGCCTTCCCAGCTCCACATACATCTACGTCGTGCGTTTGACTCTCCCTGGTAATCGCTCTATCCAAGCTTTGAGAGTTTTTGACTACAACGGTTGCCGATCACCGCCTGCTGCTGGGTAAGAACTGGTAAGAATTTGAGATTTGCTTGACGGATTTGTGACACCCACCACCACCACTTGTTCGTAGTCTGTAGGATCATATTCTTGTGTGTTTCTATTGCTGCTAACCATGCCAGGATCACAAGCCGACGAGATTGACTGGGAGAATTTATCGAACAAGGAGCTTCATGATAAGTTTCAGCAAATGATGACTGAACAGGTGCAAGATGTGCTGAACAATTTTGAAGAGGCCATGGAGAAGATCACTAGCCTTGAGAAGACGTTCGAAACAAAGCTCAATAACAAGTTTAATGAATTGCTCGCGCGTCTTCCACCACCACCACCCGCTGTACCTAACGCACCTCTCCAACAACAACAACAACGACTACCTCCACGTCGCGAAGCAGACCTCCGCCGAGCAAGCCGTGTTCCTCTTGCGTTTGGCCAAACTGTTGGTGCTGCTGTTGATACTTCTATGGCTCCTGCTGCTGAGCCGGAGGAGGATGATTATGTGGGAGATTATGAGGATGAGGTTGATCAAAATCAACACTACGTGCAGCCACCTGTACCACCACCAGCAGGTCGACCTCAGGTATATATTCGTAATGGTAGGCCTGCACCACCACCTCAGGTACGCGATGATGTCCATATTCCTAAACTGAAATTGAATATTCCACCATTTGAGGGTAGATATGTTCCTGATATATATCTTACTTGGGAGTTAGAAACTGAACAACGATTTACATGTTTACAATATCCTGAGGAGAGACGAGTTGCTGCTGCTGTTTGTGCTTTCACTAGTTTTGCATGTGTATGGTGGTCTGAACATTGTAGATTATATCCTATTCCAACTACTTGGGCTGCTTTGAAAACTGCTATGCGTACGCGTTGGGTTCCACCATATTATCAACGTGAATTGCTTCGAAAATTGCAGCGTTTAAGACAAGGGGAAAATTCTGTAGAAGAATATTATCAGGAATTACAAACTGGCATGCTTAGATGTGGTATTGTTGAGGAGAATGAAGCTATGCTTGCACGTTTTCTGGGTGGATTAAATAGAGAGATTCAGACCATTCTAGACTATAAGGAGTATACTAATATTACTCGTTTATTCCATCTTGCTTGTAAAGCTGAACATGAAGTGCAGGATCGACAAGCATTGGGGCGAACTAACTTTTCTGCAGGCCGACCTTCATCATGGACACCACGTGCATCTTCTACTTCAACTGCACCAGCACCTCCATCCGGTGCCACCTCCAGCCGTGATACAAGAAAACAGGCACAACCACCATTATCTGCCAAGAGCGCACCTGCGGGGCCTGCACAGCGTTCTTCTTCTTCCATGGCATCAACAGGGCACACAAGTGATATTATTTGTCGTCGTTGTAAGGGAGGAGGTCATTATGCGAGAGAATGCAAATCTCCGCGTGTGATGATTGCTACCGCGGATGGTGGATATGAGTCCGCTAGTGACTATGATGAGGAGACTTTGGCTCTTATTACACGTGAAGAACATGGTGGAGATGATTCTGATCATGAGACGCAATACATGGCTCCTGAAGACGCTGACAGGTATGAATGTTTGGTTTCTCAACGTGTTTTGAGTGTGCAGGTCACACAAGCTGAGCAAAATCAGAGGCACAATTTGTTCCATACCAAGGGAGTTGTGAAGGAACGTTCTGTGCGCGTCATCATAGACGGAGGTAGTTGCAACAACTTGGCTAGCATGGAGATGGTGGAGAAGCTTTCTCTCACCACAAGACCACATCCACATCCTTACTACATCCAATGGTTCAACAACAGCGGCAAGGTTAAGGTAACACGTACTGTTCATGTGCATTTTAGTATCTCTACATATGCTGATTATGTTGATTGTGATGTGTACCTATGCAAGCATGTTCCTTATTACTTGGTAGACCATGGCAATTTGATAAAAATTCTGTACACCATGGTAGAAACAATCACTATACTCTTGTTCATAAGGATAAAAATATTACTTTGCTTCCTATGACTCCTGATTCCATTTTGAAAGATGATATTAATAGATCTAATAAAGCACAACAAGAGAAGAATAAGAGTGAAAATCAGATTGTGGCAAAAGAATTTGAGCAACAAATGAAGCCTAATAATAAACCATCTAGTGTTGCTTCTGAAATTAAATTGAAAAGTGCATGTTTATTTGCCACCAAATCTGATATTGATGAGCTAGATTTCAGCAAATCTGTTTGCTATGCTTCTGTGTGCAAAGAGGCATTATTTTCATTCGAGGATGTGCCTTCCTCTTTGCCTCCTGCTGTCACTAACATTTTACAGGAGTTCGCTGACGTTTTTCCACAAGACGTGCCACCGGGATTACCGCCTATTCGAGGGATTGAGCATCAGATTGACTTAATTCCCGGTGCTTCACTGCCAAACCGTGCACCATACCGTACCAATCCAGAGGAGACGAAGGAGATTATGCGTCAAGTACAAGAGCTTCTCGACAAAGGTTATATACGCGAATCCCTTAGTCCTTGTGCTGTTCCTATTATTCTAGTGCCGAAAAAGGATGGTACATCACGTATGTGTGTTGATTGTAGAGGCATTAATAATATTACTATTCGTTATCGTCATCCTATTCCTAGGCTAGATGATATGCTTGATGAATTGAGTGGCTCTACAATATTCTCCAAAGTTGATTTGCATAGTGGCTACCATCAAATTCGTATGAAATTGGGAGATGAATGGAAAACAGCATTTAAAACTAAGTTTGGATTATATGAGTGGTTAGTCATGCCTTTTGGGTTAACTAATGCACCTAGTACTTTCATGAGATTAATGAACGAAGTTTTACGTGCTTTCATTGGACGATTTGTGGTAGTTTACTTTGATGACATATTGATTTATAGCAGATCTTTGGAGGAACATTTGGAACATTTACGTGCTGTTTTTATTGCTCTACGCGATGCACGTTTGTTTGGTAACCTTGGGAAGTGCACCTTTTGCACCGACCGAGTATCTTTTCTTGGCTATGTTGTTACTCCACAGGGAATTGAAGTTGATAAAGCCAAGATTGAAGCTATTGAGAGTTGGCCGCAGCCCAAAACGGTCACACAAGTGAGGAGTTTTCTTGGCCTCGCTGGATTCTATAGGCGTTTTGTGAGAGATTTCAGCACCATTGCTGCACCTCTCAATGAGCTTACAAAGAAAGATGTGCCTTTTCTTTGGGGTACCGCACAGGAAGAAGCCTTCACGGTATTGAAAGATAAGTTGACACATGCTCCTTTACTCCAACTTCCTGATTTTAATAAGACTTTTGAGCTTGAATGTGATGCTAGTGGAATTGGATTAGGAGGTGTGTTATTACAAGATGGCAAACCTGTTGCATACTTTTCTGAAAAATTGAGTGGGCCTAGTCTGAATTATTCTGCTTATGATAAAGAATTATATGCTCTTGTTCGGACTTTAGAAACATGGCAACATTATTTATGGCCCAAAGAATTTGTTATACATTCTGATCATGAATCTTTGAAACATATTAAAAGTCAAGCTAAACTGAATCGTAGACATGCTAAATGGGTTGAATTCATTGAGACTTTCCCTTATGTCATTAAACACAAGAAGGGAAAAGAAAATGTTATTGTTGATGCACTGTCTCGTCGCTATACTATGCTTTCACAACTTGACTTCAAAATATTTGGTTTGGAGACCATCAAAGATCAATATGTGCATGATGCTGATTTTAAAGATGTAATGCAGAATTGTAAAGAAGGAAGAATGTGGAACAAGTTTGTCGTTAAAGATGGATTTGTGTTTCGTGCTAACAAGCTATGCATTCCAGCTAGCTCCGTTCGTCTTTTGTTGTTGCAGGAGGCGCATGGAGGAGGATTAATGGGACACTTTGGCATGAAGAAGACGGAGGACGTACTTGCTACACATTTCTTTTGGCCAAAGATGAGACGGGATGTTGAGCGTTTTATTGCTCGCTGCACTACATGTCAAAAAGCTAAGTCACGACTCAATCCTCATGGTTTATATATGCCTTTGCCTGTACCTAGTGTTCCTTGGGAGGATATATCTATGGACTTTGTTTTAGGTTTACCTCGAACAAAGAAGGGGAGGGATAGCATATTTGTTGTCGTGGATAGATTCTCGAAAATGGCACACTTTATACCATGTCATAAAAGCGATGATGCTGTTAATGTTGCTGATTTGTTCTTTCGTGAAATTATTCGCTTGCATGGTGTGCCAAATACTATTGTTTCAGATCGTGATACTAAATTTCTTAGCCACTTTTGGAGAAGTTTATGGGCTAAGTTGGGGACTAAACTGCTTTTTAGTACTACTTGTCACCCCCAAACTGATGGACAAACTGAAGTAGTCAATAGAACGTTGTCTACTATGCTTAGGGCTGTTTTGAAGAATAATAAGAAAATGTGGGAGGAATGCTTGCCTCATATTGAATTTGCTTATAATCGTTCATTGCATTCTACTACTAAGATGTGCCCTTTTGAAGTTGTGTATGGTTTCCTACCTCGTGCACCTATTGATTTGTTGCCTCTTCCATCTTCGGAGAAGGTTAATTTTGATGCTAAACAACGTGCTGAATTGATTTTAAAAATGCATGAGTTAACTAAGGAAAACATTGAGCGTATGAATGCTAAATATAAACTTGCTGGAGATAAGGGTAGAAAACATGTTGTGTTTGCACCTGGAGATCTTGTTTGGTTACATTTGCGTAAGGATAGACTTCCTAATTTGCACAAATCAAAGCTAATGCCACGTGCTGATGGTCCCTTTAAGGTGTTAGAGAAAATAAATGATAATGCATATAAACTTGAGCTGCCTGCAGATTTTGGGGTTAGTCCCACTTTTAACATTGCAGATTTGAAGCCTTATTTGGGTGAGGAAGATGAACTTTCGTCGAGGACGACTTCATTTCAAGAAGGGGAGGATGATGAGGACATCAATACAATTGTTACACCCACAGCCCCTGCTGCTATACATACTGGACCAATTACTAGAGCTCGTGCACGCCAACTAAATTACCAGGTACTTTCGTTTCTTTGTAATGATTCTAATGTTCATGAGAATATGATGCTGCCTAAATTGGATACATTTGTTTTGCTTACAAATGATGGGCCTAGCTTGGAGAAGGATGAACATTGGAGCAAGAACAAGCATGGAGATGATGGCATGCGCAAGGGAAACAAGAACGGAGTTACAAGTGATGATTTCAGGACTTTGAAGCCACCATAATGGGTGCATGAAGCCTTGGACGAAATATACAAGATGCCACTTCATAAATTTCGTCCCGAGGCTATTTTAGGTGCTGCGTCACCTTATTATTGGGCCAGGCCCATGTAATTTCGAAATACATAAGTATAGGCTATTTTTAGAGTCCGTATGTGTGGGGAAACAAGAGATAGGGTTGATTTCGGACCCCTCCACCAAGGGCCACGAAATTCCCCCCTCTTCCTCCATATATACAGCCCTTAGGGCATCGTTTAGACTTTGGGTTTTGTTTAGATTAAAAGTTCGCCATAGCTGCAACTTCGCGTACTTCGTTTGTGTTCAACGACCAGACAAAGGCGTCACAGAACCCCACCTTGATCAATAAAGCTTTCATCTTATATTCGCAATATCCAGATTGCAATATCAGTTTCTTGCTTGTTCTTCGTTTGCTCGCAGGAAACAGACCCTCGTGGTCAGGTTGATCGTGCTCCGGCGTGGTCAATAACCTCTCGGAGTTGGTTTAGCGATTGCTAAGGCGTGACGTCCTCGCACGTTCGTAGTCGGATCGTCAAAGTCGACTTCCACCAAAGCGATATCCATCATCTCATCGAAAGACGGGACACCTTAGCCTCTATCACATAACCAGTGAAAGAACCAACCGCAACCTTAACCTTTTTATGTTCATTGAAATTATGGGAAGCAAATATATTTTTTATGTCGAACTCCCATTCAATATATAAAGCAGGTTTAAAACGGCCATTAAATGGTGGTATAGATACATTAACCTGATCATGTGCATTTGGATGTTTGTGCACCTCTCGTGACGGTTGTGGTATTTGCAAAGGTGGTGGCACGTCTCCCGCGATCGACAAAGCCCATGAATTGACTCTGGATCCTGTCATGATTAGTAGAACAAGAAACAAAACCCAAAAATAATGTTCCTATAACTACTAGGATGTGGTGGTAAAACACTCACAATAAAGCAAATATCAATGTCTTACAAGTTCTTACCATGCAGCAGGCGGTGATCGGCAACCAGCGGTGTCAAGTAACTCCGAATATTGAGTAAAGCGATTGTCAGGGGAGCGTACGTATACACGGTGTAGAAATATGTGGAGCTGGGTTGGCTATATATGGTAGCAAAAGATTAGCAATAATCAATTCAAAGATGCAATGTTGAATAAACGCTCAACGACGGTACTGTGCTGGTCCTAGGCTAGACCGGACTAGAGACGCGAGCCTAGAACACTAATGAGGTCACGGCGTAGCACAACTAGCATCAATGAAGGACACTAAGTAGCTCTTGACAGCAAGATATAAGTGAAGATCACAACGGCAATGAAGATAATGATGAAAAACAACTGCCAAGCAGGATATACAACAACTCTCTCTCCAACTTTCCTCTTGAAAAGTTTGGGACAATTTTCTGACAAATTCTTTCAAAGAATGCTACTAACTCAAGCTTTCCAATGCAAAAAGAATCACTCAATTCCGAGTTGATATGAGGAGTCAAAGAATTCTAAAACTGGCCTGAAAAATTGGAACAAGCTGTGTTCACGAATTTCGGAGGGCAAAAAGACCTATTTAGAAGCCGATTTTGAGGTGTCAAATATTGAACTAGCTTCTGCAACTATTTATATGCGGCTCGTCGCTATCTTCAATTTGAGTACTCACGGAGCCAAAACGGACTTCGTATGAGGAAGATACACCTGTTTTACTGAACAGTGCGCAAAACAGATTCCAATCCGAATTCAGGTACGAGATTGATTCTAGATAGATCCAATTTTTTTTCTTCTCTCTTTTTTTTCTCACGCTTTTTTTTCTTCTCTCTCTTTTTCTTTTTTTCCTTTTTTCTCTTTTTTTTTCTCTATCTTCTTTTTTTTCTTTCCAAGACAAACTAGATAAGATGCAGATTGGATCAGGCGAAGATGTGAATGACCTCAACTATGATTATGACAATGAACAGTGCGTAGCATGTGGTGGAAATTAATAGATGGGATGGTGGACAGCGGAAGGGATAATGATGCAGCGGCGGCGTGACTAATGTGAACAAAACTCGAAACTCTAAAGGAACTAGACGCTAAGACCAGCAACTGACACGACGATGCAACCGATAATTCAACTATGCAAGCAATGAATAGAAAATTGCAAAGGCTCAAACTGGCTTGGATAAAGGATGAACAGATCTAACTTTTTTTGTGTGGCTTTTTCTTGGACAATAGGTAAGAAAATAAATCTAATCTAGGAAAACTGGAAATTCTCACCGAGCAACCTGAAAACTGATACCACTTGATAGAGGCGAGGGTCCCGATCTTTCGATGAGATGATAACTATCGATTTGGTGGAGACGACTTTGACGATCCGACTACAAACGTGAACGACGTTGCGCCTTAGCAATCGCTAAACCAATCTCCTGAGGTTACTGACGATGCTGGAAGCACGGTCAGCCTGACCACGAAGGTGATGAGGACATGACTACCTTGGATATGACCAAAAATATTGCATATATGCATACTTGTCAGGTGATTTCTGGTGCAAACTATTCAATAATCTATTTATGTTATCCAGAACAAAAATACTTCACACACTTTTGTGTTTTGTCTAATTGCAGGTGTATGGGACATTTGTACAATCCACATATGAAGATAAGGAAGAAAGAGATGTTTATTTGCTGTCCAAAAAGTTCTCTCACGTCACTTTTGGCCCAAGAGAAGATAGAGTCCAAGTCTCTCACGTTCTGGATTCAGATTCGGACTGCACAGAGATACCTGACTCAAAACGCACACAAGTTTTTCATACGGACTCCGAATTGGGTGATTCTTTTTTTGTTGGAAACTAGATTTCGTGCACTTTCCAACCCAATTGGAATCACCTTCAAATTCGTCCGGAGCGTTGAGTTGTGGACGAAACAATCTGATGCTGCAGCAGAATCCGAGTCAAACTACAAGTCCAAAGGTGTTACATCACCTCCACTTGGGCCCATTGGCCTTGTACGACCTAGATTTAGTTTTAGGCTGCCTTGGGACGTCCTCCCACCTCCTTGGCCGCCACCCCTTGCTCCTATATAAGTCGATCCATCTAGTAGCTTTTCCTTGGGATTTGTTTAGTTAAAAGTTAGCCATTGCAACTTCGGGTACTTCGTTTGTGTCCAACAACCAGACCAAGACCGCTTACGGATCCCCACCTTTATCAATACTTCATATATACTCGCAATATTCAGATTGCTTTTATCATATTCTTGCTTGTTCTTCGATTGCTTGCAGGAATAGACCTTTGTGGTCAGGTTGATTGTGCTCCAGCGTGGTCAATAACCTTTCGGAGTTGGTTTAACGATTGCTAAGGCGCAACGTCGTGCACGTTTGTAGTCGGATCGTCAAAGTCATCTCCACCAAATCGATAGTTATCATCTCATCGAAAGATCGGGACACCCTCGCCTCTATCAAGTGGTATCAGAGTTGTGCTACGCCGTGACCTTATTAGTGTTCTAGGCTCGCGTCTCTAGTCCGGTCTAGCCTAGGACCAGCACAATACCGTCGTTGAGCGTTTATTCAACATTGCATCTTTGAATTGATTATTGCTAATCTTTTGCTACCATATATAGCCAACCCAGCTCCACATATTTCTACACCGTGTATACGTACGCTCCCCTGGCAATCGCTTTACTCAATATTCGGAGTTACTTGACACCGCTGGTTGCCAATCACCGCCTGCTGCATGGTAAGAACTTGTAAGACATTGATATTTGCTTTACTGTGAGCGTTTTACCACCACATCCTAGTAGTTATAGGAACATTATTTTTGGGTTTTGTTTCTTGTTCTACTAATCATGATAGGATCCAGAGTCAATTCATGGGCTTTGTCGATCGCGGGAGACGTGCCACCACCTTTGCAAATACCACAACCGTCACGAGAGGTGCACAAACATCCAAATGCACATGATCAGGTTAATGTATCTATACCACCATTTAATGGCCGTTTTAAACCTGCTTTATATATTGAATGGGAGTTTGACATAAAAAATATATTTGCTTCCCATAATTTCAATGAACATAAAAAGGTTAAGGTTGCGGTTGGTTCTTTCACTGGTTATGCTTTGGTTTGGTGGAGTGAATATTGTCGGTTACACCCTGATTATATACCTACTACTTGGGATGATTTGAAACTTGTCATGCGACATACTTTCGTCCCTGCTTATTATACTCGTGACATGATTAAGAAGTTGCAACACTTAAAACAAGGTAGTGAAACTGTAACAAAATATTATGATGATTTACAAACTACCTTGTTGCATTCCTCTTTAGAAGAAAGTGAAGATGATTTTATGGATAGATTTTGGGGAGGATTAAACCGTGATATTCAAGAGATACTAATTCATGAAGAGTGTTATCCTATGGACCATTTGTTTCATCTTGCTTGCAAAGCTGAACAAGAAATAAAACGACGTGTTGGCCACGAGGAGAACAAGCGCACAGTGCACATTCCAAGAGTTGATATGATTGTTCCTTCAACTACTAGGCATACTATGACAACCACATCCGTTGTTGTCAGGACTACATCACCTCCACCATGTGACACATCGCCCCCGAGAGTGGCTACATCATCTGAGTTGATCATAAGAGGTAATGATAAAGGTACTGATCTTCCATCTCTACATGAGAATGATGAATGCCTTGTCAATTTGAATGCACCATCTGATGAGCTACCCACTACTTTGATCACACCACCTATTTTAGAGGACTACGTTGATAATTTGACTTTGCCATGTGATCAAACAACTGAAATACCAACAATTTTGAGTGCACCCATTGAATTAACTATTGATGCAAAAGAACCAATGTTTAATCATTTTGATATGACCTCTAATCTTGGTGATGATTCTGTGTTGAATGACTTATTGCATGTTTGCTTATTTAAGCATGTTGTAGCATGTAAATTTGATGCAAGTAAGGTTTATTCACAAATGTTGGGATGGTTTAATGATGAACATTGTCAATCTTTTGAAATGAATAAGAGCTTCACTTATATGTGCAAACTGAGTTGCAATATTTTCATGCCTTCTACTTCTTGTGCTAATTTTTTGGCTTTAGATTTTATGAACTATGCAAGTTACTCATCTATTCATGTGTCATATATGCAAAAATCAAGGGAAGTAAAAATGGATGACATATACATATACAACATGTACACCTTGTCTCTTTTGTTAGCCACATTTCAGATTAAGCAACGCCGAGGACGGCTTTATTTTCAAGAAGGGGAGGATGATGAGGACATGAATACCTTGGATATGACCAAAAATATTGCATATATGCATATTTGTCAGGTGATTTCTAGTGCAAACTATTCAATAATCTATTTATGTTATCCAGAACAAAAATACTTCACACACTTTTGTGTTTTGTCTAATTGCAGGTGTATGGGACATTTGTACAATCCACATATGAAGATAAGGAAGAAAGAGATGTTTATTTGCTGTCCAAAAAGTTCTCTCACGTCACTTTTGGCCCAAGAGAAGATAGAGTCCAAGTCTCTCACGTTCTGGATTCAGATTCGGACTGCACAGACACACCTGACTCAAAACGCACACACGTTTTTCATACGGACTCTGAATTGGGTGATTCTTTTTTTGTTGGAAACTAGATTTCGTGCACTTTCCAACCCAATTGGAATCACCTTCAAATTCGTCCGGAGCGTTGAGTTGTGGACGAAACAATCTAATGCTGCAGCAGAATCCGAGTCAAACTACAAGTCCAAAGGTGTTACATCACCTCCACTTGGGCCCATTGGCCTTGTACGACCTAGATTTAGTTTTAGGCTGCCTTGGGACGTCCTCCCACCTCCTTGGCCGCCACCCCTTGCTCCTATATAAGTAGATCCATCTAGTAGCTTTTCCTTGGGATTTGTTTAGTTAAACGTTAGCCATTGCAACTTCGTGTACTTCGTTTGTGTTCAACGACCAGACCAAGACCGCTTCCGGATCCCCACCATTATCAATACTTCATATATATTTGCAATATTCAGATTGCTTTATCATATTCTTGCTCGTTCTTCGATTGCTTGCAGGAATAGACCTTCGTGGTCAGGCTGACCGTGCTTCCAGCATCGTCAGTAACCTCAGGAGATTGGTTTAGCGATTGCTAAGGCGCAATGTTGTGCACGTTTGTAGTCGGATTGTCAAAGTCGTCTCCACCAAATCGATAGTTATCATCTCATCGAAAGATCGGGACACCCCCGCCTCTATTAAAAAGGGTCAGCAATAATCAATTCAGAGATGCAAAGTTGAATAAACGCTGAACGACGGTACTGTGCTGGTCCTAGGCTAGACCGTGCTAGAGACGCGAGCCTAGAACACTAACAAAATCACGGCGCTGCATGTCAACAAGGAAAAAGCACACTCTGGAATTGTTTTTCGCTCTTTTTTTTTGCGAAAAATCACTATAATGGCGAGTGTCTCAAAACTCTTCCTAGGTCAAACTGACAGGATGGGCACGAAATTTATTCGACCAAATTTTTTTTTTTCGTTTTTTCGACTGCCCGGACCCAAAAACTGGAAACGGGTCAAAAAAAACTTCCTATAATGGCACCTGTCTCAAAACACTTAGAAACACCTAAAAATAGGATAGCCAGAATTTTTTTCGAAAAATGCGTTTTTGAAAAAATTTGGGCCTAAACGAAGGGTGGATGATAGAGGCAAAGGTGTCCCGTCTTTCGATGAGATGATGGATATCGCTTTGGTGGAAGTCGACTTTGACGATCCGACTACGAACGTGCGAGGACGTCGCGCCTTAGCAATCGCTAAACCAACTCCGAGAGGTTATTGACCACGCCGGAGCACGATCAACCTGACCACGAGGGTCTTTTTCCTGCGAGCAAACGAAGAACCAGCAAGAAACTAAGATTGCAATCTGGATATTGCGAATATAAGATGAAAGCTTTATTGATCAAGGTGGGGTTCTGTGATGCCTTTGTCTAGTCGTTGAACACAAACGAAGTACGCGAAGTTGCAGCTATGGCGAACTTTTAATCTAAACAAAACCCAAAGTCTAAACGATGCCCTAAGGGCTGTATATATGGAGGAAGAGGGGGGAATTTCGTGGCCCTTGGTGGAGGGGTCCGAAATCAACCCTATCTCTTGTTTCCCCACACATACGGACTCTAAAAATAGCCTATACTTATGTATTTCGAAATTACATGGGCCTGGCCCAATAATAAGGTGACGCAGCACCTAAAATAGCCTTGGGACGAAATTTATGAAGTGACATCTTGTATATTTCGTCCAAGGCTTCATGCACCCATTATGGTGGCTTCAAAGTCCTGAAATCGTCACTTGTAACTCCGTTCTTGTTCCCCTTGCGCATGCCATCATCTCCATGCTTGTTCTTGCTCCAATGTTCATCCTTCTCCAAGCTAGGCCCTTCATTTTTAAGCAAAACAAATGTATCCAATTTAGGCAGCATCATATTCTCATGAACATTAGAATCATTACCAAGAAACGAAAGTACCTGGTAATTTAGTTGGCGTGCACGAGCTCTAGTAATTGGTCCAGTATGTATAGCAGCAGGGGCTGTGGGTGTAACAATTGTATTGATGTCCTCATCAGTGGATATATCGTAGTAGATGGCAGCGGTGGTGGTATATGGATACGGATTTGAAGCGGTGGCAGATAAGCGGCGGTGGTAGATGGCAGGGGCGATGATGATGGTGCGGCGGCGGCGTGACAACTTATGACCAGAACTCGAAACTCTAAAAGACTAGACTCTAAGACCAGCAACTAGACACGACGATGCAACCGCAAATTCAACAAAGCAAACCCTAAAAAGATTATGCAAAGGCTCAGATTGGTTCGGATATGATGAACTAACCCTAATTTTTTTTGTGGCTTTTTCGTGGACTGTAGGTATGAAGAACAGACTCGATCTAAACTACGAAAAACTGTAAAATCTCACCGAGCAACCTGGAAATCTGATACCACTTGATAGAGGCAAAGGTGTCCCGTCTTTCGATGAGATGATGGATATCACTTTGGTGGCAGTCGACTTTGACGATCCGACTACGAACGTGCGAGGATGTTGCGCCTTAGCAATCGCTAAACCAACTCCGAGAGGTTATTGACCACGCCGGAGCACGATCAACCTGAACACAAGGGTCTGTTTCCTGCGAGCAAACGAAGAACAAGCAAGAAACTGAGATTGCAATCTGGATATTGCAAATATAAGATGAAAGCTTTATTGATCAAGGTGAGGTTCTGTGACGCCTTTGTCTGGTCGTTGAACACAAACGAAGTACGCGAAGTTGCAGCTATGGCGAACTTTTAATCTAAACAAAACCCGAAGTCTAAACGATGCCCTAAGGGCTGTATATATGGAGGAAGAGGGGGGGAATTTCGTGGCCCTTGGTGGAGGGGTCCGAAATCAACCCTATCTCTTGTTTCCCCACACATACGTACTCTAAAAATAGCCTATACTTATGTATTTCGAAATTACAATGGCCTGGCCCAATAATAAGGTGACGCAGCACCTAAAATAGCCTTGGGACGAAATTTATGAAGTGGCATCTTGTATATTTCGTCCAAGACTTCATGCACCCATTATGGTGGCTTCAAAGTCCTGAAATCATCACTTGTAACTCGGTCCTTGTTCCCCTTGCGCATGCCATCATCTCCATGCTTGTTCTTGCTCCAATGTTCATCCTTCTCCAAGCTAGGCCCTTCATTTGTAAGCAGAACAAATGTATCCAATTTAGGCAGCATCATATTCTCATGAACATTAGAATCATTACCAAGAAACGAAAGTACCTGGTAATTTAGTTGGCGTGCACGAGCTCTAGTAATTGGTCCAGTATGTATAGCAGCAGGGGCTGTGGGTGTAACAATTGTATTGATGTCCTCATCAGCCACCAACCCCCGGGTGCCCGGCCCCTCCTCCAGCCGGCCCCTTGTGATGTAGGGTGGAACCCTATAGCGTCAATCTTTCACATTTGGAGTGGATCCTACGGGGGAATCACGAAGAACACGCGGAAGCACAAAGGGAAACTCGGGGGGAGAACGAGAGGGAATCACCTAACCAACAAGGAATCGATCACACAAGTGCTAGATCATCGAATACATAGAGTACCATATGATCCACAATCAACAAAGGGAAAGGATACAACGGAATCGTTCTTCTCCTAGAGGAGGCCTTGATGTTCTTCCCTAAAGAGGGGTCTTGAATCCGCTTGGGGATCTTCTCCGGAGAGGTCCTGATCTCCGAGGAGAAGTATCCAAGAGGATGAGCAAAGGCTCTCACACAAATATGAGCTAATCCAATGCTAAGTCTCAAAAGGAGGAGGAGGAGTCCTATTTATAGGCTAGGGGGTCGAAGGGGTACACGGGCTCAGCGCAACACGCGCCGGATGATCCGGGTCCGAAGCCGGATGATCCGGGCTGGTCCGGATGGTCCGGGTGGAGGCCCGGATGATCCAGAGACTCGGCTGGTGGAGGCGCAGGGCCGGATGTCCGGTTGGCGGTCCGGACGTCCGGGCAGGGTCCGGATGATCCGGGACGGGGTCCGGATGATCCGGCTTCAGGGGGGAGGCTTCTGTAGTCTTCGGTCAAATTAGCCGGATCGTCCGGATGGGGGTCTGGATCGTCCGGGCTCTGTCCGGATCATCCGGGCCACCATCCGGATCGTCCGGCCAGTCTGGTCCTTGGCGCTTTTTCTCTCCGTCTTCACGTATGTCTTCCGCTTCCGGTTCTCCTTGCTCCCTAGCTTCTTCACGGTGAAGTCCTTAGTACCTGAGTATGCATAGCGTTTCCGTTTGAGGTAGTAGCCATGTCTCATGTGAATCGAAAGGGAATTGAGAGAGGAGAGATGTCACCTCGGTTTCGAGAGCTCTTGCACGTGCTCGAGTCATAGGTCCAAGTGGTGTTGTAGAGGATGTA
Organism: Triticum aestivum; assembly: GCF_018294505.1. NCBI lineage: Eukaryota > Viridiplantae > Streptophyta > Magnoliopsida > Poales > Poaceae > Triticum > Triticum aestivum. Next base: position 250,647,085 of record NC_057795.1, read on the forward strand.
GATGCGTCCATGGGGATGATCATGGGATGCTCCGCATCATCTCCCCCCCTTGTGAAAGATCCGACCTCGGATCGAAATCTTCATCACCATGGTACGGGGATAGATCGGAGATGTTGAAGATGTCGCTCACGTTGTACTTGTCGCGTGGGAGGTCGATCTTGTAAGCGTTGTTGTTGTAGCGTGCTAGCACCTTGAATGGTCCGTCGGCTCGAGGGAGAAGCTTGGACTTGCGTTCGTTGGGGAAGCGGTCCTTTCGAAGGTGCAGCCACACTAGGTCTCTGATGTTGAATAACATGGGTTGCTTGTTGATGTTGAGCTTGGGCGCTAGTCGTTGTACTTGGCACTCGACTGTGTTTCTTGTATCTTCATGCATCTTCTTGATGTAGCTTGCACGGGCACTTGCGTCGAGGTTGGTGCGCTCTTGTAGAGGAAGAGGTAGTATGTCCAATGGGGACAATGGGTTGAAGCCGTAGACGACTTCGAAGGGGGACTTGCCGGTGGTCGAATGTCTTGCACGGTTGTAAGCGTACTCGGCGATGGGTAGACACGCCTCCCACTCCTTGATGTTCTTTTTGATCAACACACGAAGTAGAGTGGATAGTGTTCGGTTCGTCACCTCCGTTTGGCCGTCGGTTTGAGGATGGTATGCGGATGAGAACAAGAGCTTGATTCCGAGCTTGGCGCATAGAGTCTTCCAAAAGTAACTCAAGAACTTGACGTCGCGGTCGGAGACGATTGTCTTTGGTACTCCATGGAGGCGCAAGATTTCCCTACAAAAGAGATTTGCAATATGTGAAGCATCGTCTACCTTGTTGCAAGGAATGAAATGTGCCATCTTAGAAAATCTATCCACAACAACAAAAACAGAATCCTTTCCATTTTGAGTTCTAGGCAAACCAAGTACAAAATCCATGCTAATGTCTTCCCAAGGTTGATAAGGAATAGGAAGAGGCATGTAAAGACCATGAGATTGAGCTTTTGACTTAGCTTTGCGGCATGTAGAGCATCGGGTGGTGAAGCGTGAGACGTCTCGAAACATCTTGGGCCAAAAGTAGTTCTTGGAGAGCGTGGCGAAGGTCTTGTCGCGTCCAAAATGTCCCATGAGTCCGCCTCCATGAGCCTCTTGCAAAAGGAGCAAACGAAGAGAAGACTCGGGAATGCATATTTTGTTAGCTCTCATAAGATAACCATCCTTGAGGTAATATTGTTCCCAAGATGTATGCGTCAAACATTTAGCATAATGAGATGCAAAAGATGGATCATTAGCATACAAATCTTTTATGTGCTCAAAGCCAATAACATTCAACTCAAGTTTAGTCACGAGCGTGCATATGCGAGAAAGTGCATCGGCAACTACATTTTCCTTACCCTTAATGTACTTGATCACATATGGGAAAGATTCGATAAATTCACTCCATTTTGCATGTGGCTTTTTCAACTTAGTTTGACCTTCTAAGTACTTAAGCGTTTCGTGATCGGTATGGATGACAAACTCATGCGGTCTAAGATAATGTTCCCAAACATGTAGTACACGCACTAGAGCATACAATTCTTTGTCATATGTGGGATAGTTAAGTTGAGCACCGGAGAGTTTCTCACTAAAATATGCAATGGCTCGTTTTTCTTGCAATAAAACTCCGCCAATTCCGGTACCACTTGCATCACAATGAACCTCAAAAGTTTTGTCAAAATTGGGCAAAGCAAGAATCGGAGCATGAGTAAGCAAAGAATTGAGCTCATCAAAAGCGGTTGATTGCAAATTTCCCCAAACAAAAGGAGTATTCTTCTTTCTCAAAGCATGCAAAGGAGCGGCAATTGTGCTAAAGTTTTTCACAAATCGGCGATAAAATCCTGCAAGACCAAGGAAACTTCGTACTTGTTGCAAATTGGTGGGTCGGGGCCAAGTTTTAATTGCTTCAATTTTAGTTTCATCTACATGGACACCCTTGGAAGAGACAACGAAACCCAAGAAAACCACTTTGTCAACACCAAAAGTGCATTTTTTCACGTTGGCATAAAGACTTTCCTTTTGGAGCGTTTGCAAAACAAGCTTAACATGATCAAGATGCTCTTTCATGGTTTTGCTGAACACAAGAATATCATCGAAGTAAACCACAACAAAGACTCCAATATAAGGTCGAAGTACATGATGCATGAGACGCACAAAAGTTCCGGGAGCTTTCGACAAACCCATAGGCATAACCAACCACTCATATAAGCCAAATTTGGTTTTAAAAGCAGTTTTCCATTCATCACCTTCTTGAATGCGAATTTGATAATAGCCACTTTTAAGATCTATTTTTGAGAAAAAGTTGGCTCCACTAAGTTCATCAAGCATATCATCTAAGCGAGGAATGGGATGCCTATAGCGAACGGTAATAGCATTTATAGGTCTACAATCGGAACACAAGCGGAAACTTCCATCGGGCTTAGGCACAAGTATAACGGGAACGGCACAAGGGCTTAAGCTTTCACGTACATGACCGTTATCGATGAGTTGTTGTACTTGCCGTTGGATTTCCCTTGTCTCTTCGGGATTGACACGGTATGGAGCTTTGTTTGGAAGTGGCGCTCCGGGGATGAGGTCGATTCGATGCTCAATGCCTCGAAGTGGAGGTAGACCCGTGATAGAGGCAAAGGTGTCCCGTCTTTCGATGAGATGATGGATATCGCTTTGGTGGAAGTTGACTTTGACGATCCGACTACGAACGTGCGAGGACGTCGCGCCTTAGCAATCGCTAAACCAACTCCGAGAAGTTATTGACCACGCCGGAGCACGATCAACCTGACCATGAGGGTCTGTTTCCTGCGAGCAAACGAAGAACAAGCAAGAAACTAAGATTGCAATCTGGATATTGCGAATATAAGATGAAAGCTTTATTGATCAAGGTGGGGTTCTATGACGCCTTTGTCTGGTCGTTGAACACAAATGAAGTACGCGAAGTTGCAGCTACGGCAAACTCTTAATCTAAACAAAACCTAAAGTCTAAACGGTGCCCTAAGGGCTGTATATATGGAGGAAGAGAGGGGGAATTTCGTGGCCCTTGGTGGAGGGGTCCGAAATAAACCCTATCTCTTGTTTCCCCACACATACGGACTCTAAAAATAGCCTATACTTATGTATTTCGAAATTACATGGGCCTAGCCCAATAAAAAGGTGACGCAGCACCTATAATAGCCTCGGGATGAAATTTATGAAGTGGCATCTTGTATATTTCGTCCATGGCTTCATGCACCCATTATGGTGGCTTCAAAGTCCTGAAATCATCACTTGTAACTCCGTTCTTGTTCCCCTTGCGCATGGCATCATCTCCATGCTTGTTCTTGCTCCAATGTTCATCCTTCTCCAAGCTAGGCCCTTCATTTGTAAGCAAAACAAATGTATCCAATTTAGGCAGCATCATATTCTCATGAACATTTGAATCATTACCAAGAAACGAAAGTACCTGATAATTTAATTGGCGTGCGCGAGCTCTAGTAATTGGTCCCGTATATGTAGCAGTAGGGGCTGTGGGTGTAACAATGGTATTGATGTCCTCATCAACTTGGCGTACTTGAGGTCATCTTGCACTTGACGTTCCGCCTTTGTAGCTTGATGCACGAGCTCAATGAGGTTGGAGTAGGGTTGGAAGTCGGCGATCTTCTTGATGGGATGATTGAGTCCATTCAAGAATCGTGCCATTGTTTGCTCATCATCTTCCGTGACATTGGCTCGAATCATGGCAATCTCCATTTCCTTGTAGTATTCTTCAACACTCTTTGTTCCTTTCTTGAGGAGTTATAGCTTCTTGAAGAGATCGCGGTTGTAGTAGGTTGGCACAAAACGTGCTCGCATGACATCCTTCATTTGAGCCCAAGTGGTGATTGGAGGTTCACCTCTTGCTTCCCAGCGTTCAAGGACTTGTTCCCACCATATGAGCACATAGTCTTGGAACTCAAGTGATGCCATAGCGATCTTATTCTCTTCCTCATAGTTGTGCAAACGAAAGATTTTGTCGACCTTCAATGCCCATGAGAGGTACTCTTCCGGATCATTGCTTCCCTTGAACTTGGGCATTGTGAACTTGAGCTTGCCATAGCGTTGCTCTTCATTATGTTGTTGGTGATGGTGATGATGACGTCCTTGGTGTGGAGGGTAGTCATCCTCATGTTGCTCTTGGCGCGTGATGAGGACATGACTACCTTGGATATGACCAAAAATATTGCATATATGCATATTTGTTAGGTGATTTCTAGTGCAAACTATTCAATAATCTATTTATGTTATCCAGAACAAAAATACTTCACACACTTTTGTGTTTTGTCTAATTGCAGGTGTATGGGACATTTGTACAGTCCACATATGAAGATAAGGAAGAAAGAGATGTTTATTTGCTGTCCAAAAAGTTCTCTCACGTCACTTTTGGCCCAAGAGAAGATAGAGTCCAAGTCTCTCACGTTCTGGATTCAGATTCGGACTGCACAGACACACCTGACTCAAAATGCACACAAAATTTTCATACGGACTCCGAATTGGGTGATTCTTTTTTTGTTGGAAACTAGATTTCGTGCACTTTCCAACCCAATTGGAATCACCTTCAAATTCGTCTGGAGCGTTGAGTTGTGGACGAAACAATCTGATGCTGCAGCAGAATCCGAGTCAAACTACAAGTCCAAAGGTGTTACATCACCTCCACTTGGGCCCATTGGCCTTGTACGACCTAGATTTAGTTTTAGGCTGCCTTGGGACGTCCTCCCACCTTCTTGGCCTCCACCCCTTGCTCCTATATAAGTAGATCCATCTAGTAGCTTTTCCTTGGGATTTGTTTAGTTAAAAGTTAGCCATTGCAACTTCGTGTACTTCGTTTGTGTCCAACGACCAGACCAAGACCGCTTCCGGATCCCCACCATTATCAATACTTCATATTTATTTGCAAAATTCAGATTGCTTTATCATGTTCTTGCTCGTTCTTCGATTGCTTGCAGGAATAGACCTTCGTGGTCAGGCTGACCGTGCTTCCAGCATCGTCAGTAACCTTAGGAGATTGGTTTAGCGATTGCTAAGGCGCAACGTCGTGCACGTTTGTAGTCGGATCGTCAAAGTCGTCTCCACCAAATCGGTAGTATCATCTCATCGAAAGATCGGGACACCCCGCTTCTATCAAGTGGTATCAGTTTTCAGGTTGCTCGGTGAGAATTTCCAGTTTTTCCTAGATTAGATTTTTTTCTTACCTATTGTCCAAGAAAAAGCCACAAAAAAAGTTAGATCTGTTTATCCTTTATCCAAGCCAGTCTGAGCCTTTGCAATTTTCTATTCATTGCTTGCATAGTTGAATTATCGGTTGCATCGTCGTGTCAGTTGCTGGTCTTAGTGTCTAGTTCCTTTAGAGTTTCGAGTTCTGTTCACATTAGTCACGCCGCCGCTGCATCATTATCCCTTCCGCCGTCCACCATCCCATCTATTAATTTCCACCACGTGCTACGCACTGTTCATTGTCATAATCATAGTTGAGGTCATTCACATCTTCGCCTAATCCAATCTCCATCTTATCTAGTTTGTCTTGGAAAGAGGGAGAAAAAAAAGAGAGAGAAAAAAAGAGAAAAAAGGAAAGAAAAAAAAAGAAAAAGAGAGAGAAGAAAAAGAAAAAAAGCGTGAAAAAAAAGGAGAGAAAAAAAATCGAATCTATCTAGAATCAATCTCGTACCTGAATTCGGATTGGAATCTGTTTTGCGCACTGTTCAGTAAAACAGGTGTATCTTCCTCATACGAAGTCCGTTTTAGCTCCGTGAGTACTCAAATTGAAGCTAGCGACGAGCCGCATCTAAATAGTTGCAGAAGCTAGTTCAATATTTGACACCTCAAAATCGGCTTCTAAATAGGTCTTTTTGCCCTCTGAAGTTCGTGAACATAGCTTGTTCCAATTTTTCAGGCCAGTTTTAGAATTCTTTGACTCCTCATATCAACTCGGAATTGAGTGATTCTTTTTGCATTGGAAAGCTTGAGTTAGTAGCATTCTTTGAAAGAATTTATCAAAAAATTGTCTCAAACTTTTCAAGAGGAAAGTTGGAGAGAGAGTTGTTGTATATCCTGCTTGGCAGTTGTTTTTCATCATTATCTTCACTGCTGTTGTGATCTTTACTTATATCTTGCTGTCAAGAGCTACTTAGTATCCTTCATTGATGCTAGTTTTGCTACGCCGTGACCTCATTAGTGTTCTAGGCTCACGTCTCTAGTCTGGTCTAGCCTAGGACCAACACAGTACCGTCATTGAGCGTTTATTCAACATTGCATCTTTGAATTGATTATTGGTAATCTTTTGCTACCATATATAGCCAACTCAGCTCCACATATTTCTACACTGTGTATACGTACGCTCCCCTGGCAATCGCTTTACTCAATATTCGGAGTTACTTGACACCGCTGGTTGCCGATCACCGCCTGCTGCATGGTAAGATCTTGTAAGACATTGATATTTGCTTTACTGTGAGCGTTTTACCACCACATCCTAGTAGGTATAGGAACATTATTTTTGGGTTTTGTTTCTTGTTCTACTAATCATGACAGGATCCAGAGTCAATTCATGGGCTTTGTCGATCGCGGGAGACGTGCCACCACCTTTGCAAATACCACAACCGTCACGAGAGGTGCACAAACATCCAAATGCACATGATCAGGTTAATGTATCTATACCACCATTTAATGGTCGTTTTAAACCTGCTTTATATATTGAATGGGAGTTCGACATAAAAAATATATTTGCTTCCCATAATTTCAATGAACATAAAAAGGTTAAGGTTATGGTTGGTTCTTTCACTGGTTATGCTTTGGTTTGGTGGAGTGAATATTGTCGGTTACACCCTGATTATATACCTACTACTTGGGATGATTTGAAACTTGCCATGCGACATACTTTCGTCCCTGCTTATTATACTCGTGACATGATTAAGAAGTTGCAACACTTAAAACAAGGTAGTGAAACTGTACCAAAATATTATGATGATTTACAAACTACCTTGTTGCATTCCTCTTTAGAAGAAAGTGAAGATGATTTTATGGATAGATTTTGGGGAGGATTAAACCGTGATATTCAAGAGATACTAATTCATGAAGAGTGTTATCCTATGGACCATTTCTTTCATCTTGCTTGCAAAGCTGAACAGGAAATAAAACGACGTGTTGGCCACGAGGAGAACAAGCGCACGGTGCACATTCCAAGAGTTGATATGATTGTTCCTTCAACTACTAAGCATACTATGACAACCACATCCGTTGTTGTCAGGACTACATCACCTCCACCATGTGACACATCGCCCCCGAGAGTGGCTACATCATCTGAGTTGATCATAAGAGGTAATGACAAAGGTACTGATCTTCCATCTCTACATGAGAATGATGAATGCCTTGTCAATTTGAATGCACCATCTGATGAGCTACCCACTACTTTGATCACACCACCTATTTTAGAGGACTACGTTGATAATTTGACTTTGCCATGTGATCAAACAACTGAAATACCAACAATTTTGAGTGCACCCATTGAATTAACTATTGATGCAAAAGAACCAATGTTTAATCATTTTGATATGACCTCTAATCTTGGTGATGATTCTGTGTTGAATGACTTATTGGATGTTTGAGTATTTAAGCATGTTGTAGCATGTAAATTTGATGCAAGTAAGGTTTATTCACCAATGTTGGGATGGTTTAATGATGAACATTGTCAATCTTTTGAAATGAATAAGAGCTTCACTTATATGTGCAAACTGAGTTGCAATATTTTCATGCCTTCTACTTCTTGTGCTAATTTTTTGGCTTTAGATTTTATGAACTATGCAAGTTACTCATCTATTCATGTGTCATATATGCAAAAATCAAGGGAAGTAAAAATGGATGACATATACATATACAACATGTACACCTTGTCTCTTTTGTTAGCCACATTTCAGATTAAGCAACGCCGAGGACGGCTTTATTTTCAAGAAGGGGAGGATGATGAGGACATGACTACCTTGGATATGACCAAAAATATTGCATATATGCATATTTGTCAGGTGATTTCTAGTGCAAACTATTCAATAATCTATTTATGTTATCCAGAACAAAAATACTTCACACACTTTTGTGTTTTGTCTAATTGCAGGTGTATGGGACATTTGTACAATCAACATATGAAGATAAGGAAGAAAGAGATGTTTATTTGCTGTCCAAAAAGTTCTCTCACGTCACTTTTGGCCCAAGAGAAGATAGAGTCCAAGTCTCTCACGTTCTGGATTCAGATTCGGACTGCACAGACACACCTGACTCAAAACGCACACAAGTTTTTCATACGGACTCCGAATTGGGTGATTCTTTTTTTGTTGGAAACTAGATTTCGTGCACTTTCCAACCCAATTGGAATCACCTTCAAATTCGTCCAGAGCGTTGAGTTGTGGACGAAACAATCTGATGCTGCAGCAGAATCCGAGTCAAACTACAAGTCCAAAGGTGTTACATCACCTCCACTTGGGCCCATTGGCCTTGTACGACCTAGATTTAGTTTTAGGATGCCTTGGGACGTCCTCCCACCTCCTTGGCCGCCACCCCTTGCTCCTATATAAGTAGATCCATCTAGTAGCTTTTCCTTGGGATTTGTTTAGTTAAAAGTTAGCCATTGCAACTTCGTGTACTTCGTTTGTGTCCAACGACCAGACCAAGACCGCTTACGGATCCCCACCATTATCAATACCTCATATATATTTGCAATATTCAGATTGCTTTATCATATTCTTGCTCGTTCTTCGATTGCTTGCAGGAATAGACCTTCGTGGTCAGGCTGATCGTGCTTCCGGCATCATCAGTAACCTCAGGAGATTGGTTTAGCGATTGCTAAGGCGCAACGTCGTGCACGTTTGTAGTCGGATCGTCAAAGTCGTCTCCACCAAATCGATAGTTATCATCTCATCGAAAGATCGGGACACCCCCGCCTCTATCAGGTCTAGCCTAGGACCAGCACAGTACCGTCGTTGAGCGTTTATTCAACATTGCATCTTTGAATTGATTATTGCTAATCTTTTGCTACCATATATAGCCAACCCAGCTCCACATATTTCTACACCGTGTATACGTACGCTCCCCTGGCAATCGCTTTACTCAATATTCGGAGTTACTTGACACCGCTGGTTGCCGATCATCGCCTGCTGCATGGTAAGAACTTGTAAGACATTGATATTTGCTTTACTGTGAGCGTTTTACCACCACATCCTAGTAGTTATAGGAACATTATTTTTGGGTTTTGTTTCTTGTTCTACTAATCATGACAGGATCCAGAGTCAATTCATGGGCTTTGTCGATCGCGGGAGACGTGCCACCACCTTTGCAAATACCACAACCGTCACGAGAGGTGCACAAACATCCAAATGCACATGATCAGGTTAATGTATCTATACCACCATTTAATGGCCGTTTTAAACCTGCTTTATATATTGAATGGGAGTTCGACATAAAAAATATTTTTGCTTCCCATAATTTCGATGAACATAAAAAGGTTAAGGTTGCGGTTGGTTCTTTCACTGGTTATGCTTTGGTTTGGTGGAGTGAATATTGTCGGTTACACCCTGATTATATACCTACTACTTGGGATGATTTGAAACTTGCCATGCGACATACTTTCGTCCCTGCTTATTATACTCGTGACATGATTAAGAAGTTGCAACACTTAAAACAAGGTAGTGAAACTGTACCAAAATATTATGATGATTTACAAACTACCTTGTTGCATTCCTCTTTAGAAGAAAGTGAAGATGATTTTATGGATAGATTTTGGGGAGGATTAAACCGTGATATTCAAGAGATACTAATTCATGAAGAGTGTTATCCTATGGACCATTTCTTTCATCTTGCTTGCAAAGCTGAACAGGAAATAAAACGACGTGTTGGCCACGAGGAGAACAAGCGCACGGTGCACATTCCAAGAGTTGATATGATTGTTCCTTCAACTACTAAGCATACTATGACAACCACATCCGTTGTTGTCAGGACTACATCACCTCCACCATGTGACACATCGCCCCCGAGAGTGGCTACATCATCTGAGTTGATCATAAGAGGTAATGACAAAGGTACTGATCTTCCATCTCTACATGAGAATGATGAATGCCTTGTCAATTTGAATGCACCATCTGATGAGCTACCCACTACTTTGATCACACCACCTATTTTAGAGGACTACGTTGATAATTTGACTTTGCCATGTGATCAAACAACTGAAATACCAACAATTTTGAGTGCACCCATTGAATTAACTATTGATGCAAAAGAACCAATGTTTAATCATTTTGATATGACCTCTAATCTTGTTGATGATTCTGTGTTGAATGACTTATTGCATGTTTGCTTATTTAAGCATGTTGTAGCATGTAAATTTGATGCAAGTAAGGTTTATTCACCAATGTTGGGATGGTTTAATGATGAACATTGTCAATCTTTTGAAATGAATAAGAGCTTCACTTATATGTGCAAACTGAGTTGCAATATTTTCATGCCTTCTACTTCTTGTGCTAATTTTTTGGCTTTAGATTTTATGAACTATGCAAGTTACTCATCTATTCATGTGTCATATATGCAAAAATCAAGGGAAGTAAAAGTGGATGACATATACATATACAACATGTACACCTTGTCTCTTTTGTTAGCCACATTTCAGATTAAGCAACGCCGAGGACGGCTTTATTTTCAAGAAGGGGAGGATGATGAGGACATGACTACCTTGGATATGACCAAAAATATTGCATATATGCATATTTGTCAGGTGATTTCTAGTGCAAACTATTCAATAATCTATTTATGTTATCCAGAACAAAAATACTTCACACACTTTTGTGTTTTGTCTAATTGCAGGTGTATGGGACATTTGTACAATCCACATATGAAGATAAGGAAGAAAGAGATGTTTATTTGCTGTCCAAAAAGTTCTCTCACGTCACTTTTGGCCCAAGAGAAGATAGAGTCCAAGTCTCTCACGTTCTGGATTCAGATTCGGACTGCACAGACACACCTGACTCAAAACGCACACAAATTTTTCATACGGACTCCGAATTGGGTGATTCTTTTTTTGTTGGAAACTAGATTTCGTGCACTTTCCAACCCAATTGGAATCACCTTCAAATTCGTCCGGAGCGTTGAGTTGTGGACGAAACAATCTGATGCTGCATCAGAATCCGAGTCAAACTACAAGTCCAAAGGTGTTACATCACCTCCACTTGGGCCCATTGGCCTTGTACGACCTAGATTTAGTTTTAGGCTGCCTTGGGACGTCCTCCCACCTTCTTGGCCTCCACCCCTTGCTCCTATATAAGTAGATCCATCTAGTAGCTTTTCCTTGGGATTTATTTAGTTAAAAGTTAGCCATTGCAACTTCGTGTACTTCGTTTGTGTCCAACGACCAGACCAAGACCGCTTCCGGATCCCCACCATTATCAATACTTCATATTTATTTGCAAAATTCAGATTGCTTTATCATATTCTTGCTCGTTCTTCGATTGCTTGCAGGAATAGACCTTCGTGGTCAGGCTGACCGTGCTTCCAGCATCGTCAGGAACCTTAGGAGATTGGTTTAGCGATTGCTAAGGCGCAACGTCGTGCACGTTTGTAGTCGGATCGTCAAAGTCGTCTCCACCAAATCGGTAGTATCATCTCATCGAAAGATCGGGACACCCCGCTTCTATCAGCGCGGAGGAAGTCCATGATCAACCTGCTCTTGTTGAACTTGAGGTTGAAGGGGAGCTTGACGAGCTTGACGAGGGGCTTGTGGAGGTTGATGTTGCACACGCGGTAGGTAGTTCCTCTCTTGGATTTCTTCTCGAAGAGCTTCCTCTTGATTGCGCCGTTCGCGGTTGCGGTTGGCGATGGCTCGACTTGATTCTTGAAGGGCACGTTGCGCCTCAAGCGCTTGCGCTTCTCGTTGTTGTTGTTGAAGACGTTGAGCCTCGGCGTCTTGTTCTTCTTGGTGTAGACGCGCTCGTTCTTCTTCTTGAGCTTGAGCAAAAGCCACTTGGTTTGATTGATGATGAGGGACTTGCTCATCGTCTTGCTCTTGTGAATGCTTGTCATGTAGCGGGTTGCGAGGTGCATGACGGTCTTGATGCGCGGCTCGTCGAAGAATGGTCGAAGACGGTGTACTTGAGCCGGAGAAGGTGTCATCGGGGTGTCGACTCGAGCGGCTCCGTCTTGAGGAGGAAGAAGTGGAATGATGCCGGTTCCTCATCAAGGCGCGGATCTCGTCCATTCTTGCATCATTTTCTTGCTTGTGAGAGTCGAACTTGTCGTCGAAGTAGTCTCTTGTATGTTGCTCGGAGAGTCGCAAGTCGGTGGCGAGGTTGTAGATGCGGTAGCTCATAGCTTGTTGCTCTTGGTGTAACGCCCTTTGAGCACCAAAGAGGTGGCTCTTTGTGATGAATGATGACATGTCGTCACCGTTCTCGATGAGAGGTGGATTTGTAGAAGAACTTGGCCTATCCATCATACCAAGTAAAATTGTGAGTGGTAGAAGGAGAAGAACTAATACCAATGTACCTTTGACCTAAGTTGAAGATGAATCAAATTCACTCAAATGTGGACAATGAAATAGCACTATTGGTACCAATCCTTGTAGATTCTCACACCTACACAAGTAAAAGCTTTTGGTGGAGCTTGGTTAGGATGGTGGCACAAAATTGATTGCAATTGTTAGCTTGACTCAAAAATGTTGAAAATGATTCGCAAATTCGCAAATGTAACAAGTAGACCAAGCAAGTAGTGGTACACGGAAACACACACGCAAATAGATAAATGGGATTGTGCAAACCAAAAGTGGGCCAAAATGTGGAATCCACGAAAATGCTCTTGTTGCACGATACTAGAGAGACGCTAGCACGATTGCACAATAGGCGGACACGGAGCTTGTGCACAACCTACTAGGCAAAAATGCAACGATCTCTATCCCAAGTATGGTATATGTATGGTATTTCGGTGCAATGATCCAAGATGATCTTATATGACAATCTTAATGTTGTATGATGCTATGCTTCTTGTTCATAAGCTCTTTGCTTACCTTTCCTCTTTGCTTAAAAGCTTGAGTGGCTCTTTCTCTTTTGAGCTCTTTTCTTATGCAAACTTCACGAACCAAGATAGCAATTGTGTATGCGATGACAACTTTGTGACACACAAGTTGATTCCGAGATATGCACTACGATTATATGTATTATATGGGGTATGCTTACTAATGTGCACAAGTCATGTTGCCGGCAATACTCAATGGCTAGTCTCGATGGGTAAGCAACGCAAAAGATGGTATATGATGGTTATCAATGCAATTGCAAGGTATGACAAAGATGTCATCGAAGTTACCGTCCGTAGAGAAAATGAGTAGTCGACGAAAATGAGCGGTAGTTGTTGATGTCGCACCGCGCCTAAATAGCCGAAACACAAAAGGACACGGAAATCTCACTCAAATTCTCGAACCCAAAGTCGAATGGTAGTACGGAGGTTGTGTTGCTGGGGTTTGGCAGGTGGAAGTGGTGGTGGTTGGGGTGGGGAGGTATGTGGGTGGTGGTGGTGGTGGTGGAGGAGGAGGACTGCAAAACTGCAGTTTCGGCAGAGGAAGCCGGATGATCCGGGCCAGGAGCCGGATGATCCGGGCGTGTCCGGATGATCCGGGTCGGAGTCCGGATGATCCGGGCAGGTCAATCTCACTCGGGAACTGCTCGGGAAGAACACGGAAACGGGGAGAAATTTGACGATTTCGCGGATTTTGGATGGATTTCGAGGGGAAGAAGGTGGGGAAAAGCAAGATCCACGAGTTACACACCGAATCCACGGATCAAAATCAACAAAACATCATCAAAACTAACAAATCACAAAAAAAATTTGGGGCTATTTTTGGTGGGGATTTTCGGATTTAGGACGAAATCAACAAAATCAAGCTAGAAACAAAGGGTAGGGGCTCCAAAAACGTGATCAATGTGGCTCATGATACCATATGATGTAGGGTGGAACCCTATAGCGTCGATCTTTCACGTTTGGAGTGGATCCTACGGGGGAATCACGAAGAACACGCGGAAGCACAAAGGGAAACTCGGGGGGAAAACAAGAGGGAATCACTCAACCAACAAGGAATCGATCACACAAGTGCTAGATCATCGAATACATATAGTACCATATGATCCACAATCAACAAAGGGAAAGGATACAACGGAATCGTTCTTCTCCTAAAGGAGGCCTTGATGTTCTTCCCTAAAGAGGGGTCTTGAATCCGCTTGGGGATCTTCTCCGGAGAGGTCCTGATCTCCGAGGAGAAGTATCCAAGAGGATGAGCAAAGGCTCTCACACAAATATGAGCTAATCCAATGCTAAGTCTCAAAAGGAGGAGGAGGAGTCCTATTTATAGACTAGGGGGTCGAAGGGGTACACGGGCTCAGCCCAACACGCGCACACATGCGCTGGCCGAATGATCCGGGTCCGAAGCCGGATGATCCGGGCTGGTCCGGATGGTCCGGGTGGAGGCCCGGATGATCCGGAGACTCGGCTGGTGGAGGCGCAGGGCCGGATGTCCGGCTGGCAGTCCGGACGTCCGGGCAGGGTCCGGATGATCCGGGACGGGGTCCGGATGATCCGGCTTCAGGGGGGAGGCTTTTGTAGTCTTCGGTCGAATTAGCCGGATCGTCCGGATGGGGGTCCGGATCGTCCGGGCTCTGTCCGGATCATCCGGGCCGCCGTCCGGATCATCCGGCCAGTCTGGTCCTTGGCGCTTTTCCTCTCCGTCTTCACGTATGTCTTCCGCTTCCGGTTCTCCTTGCTCCCTAGCTTCTTCACGGTGAAGTCCTTGGTACCTGAGTATGCATAGCGTTTCTGTTTGAGGTAGTAACCATGTCTCATGTGAATCGAAAGGGAATTGAGAGAGGAGAGATGTCACCTCAGTTTCGAGAGCTCTTGCACGTGCTCGAGTCATAGGTCCAAGTGGTGTTGTAGAGGATGTAGATGCGTCCATGGGGATGATCATGGGATGCTCCGCATCACCTTGCCTGGCCCGGGTGCCCGGCCTCATGGACCCGGTTGCCCGGCCTGCCGCCGGGTCCAGCCCAGCTCGCCCCGGGTGCCCGGGCTCTCACCCCCCGGTGCCCGGCCTACTCCCTCCAGCCGCCTGGAGCCACCCCGGGTGCCCGGGCATGGAGCCCCTGGGTGCCCGGTCCACCTGCTACCCCGGCCACTGACCGGTCCGGGTGCCCGGCACCCTTTGTCCCGGGTGCCCGGACTCCTCCGAGAGCGTGTGCATTTTCAGGGTCATTTTTGACCTTTGTATCCCCCTCTCCCTCTATTTCGTCCCTAGACTATAAGTACCTCCCACCTAGCTCATTTAGAGGATAGCAAAGTATTGGATAGACAAAGAGAGAGCTTTGCTCATCTTCCTCCTTTTGGAGATCTAGACCTCCTCTTGGAGATCAATGCCTCCTCTTGGAGAAGCTCCTCTTGGAGATCAAGCCCTCCTCTTGGAGAAGATCCCTAGGGATTCCAGCCCTCATCTCCTTCATAGGATTTGGATGAACTCTACCATGTATCTTGTTTCCCTTTGATTGTTCATGTACCTTGTGGATCTTGTGTGTTTGTTGGTCTAGTGGATGTGTGATTGGACTTGTTCTTGAGTGTTCCTCTAGTTTTCTCTCTTGTGTTCATCTTGTTCTTGGGGATTCCCCCTCCAATTCGTGAAAGATCTTCACTTAGGGTTCCACCCTACAACATGGTCTCTCTCGAACAACCCTGCAACCAAATAGCAAAGAGTCTCTTGTGTCCCCAACACACCCAATACAATGGTAAATTGTATAGGTGCACCGGCAAAGAGATGGTGATACGAGTGCAATATGGATGGTAGATATAGGTTTTTGTAATCTGAAAATAAAAAAACAGCAAGGTAACTAATTATAAAAGTGAGCGTAAATGGTATTGCAATGCTAGGAAACAAGGCCTAGGGTTCATACTTTCACTGGTGCAAGTTCTCTCAACAATAATAACATAATTGGATCATATAACTATCCCTCAACATGCAACAAAGAGTCACTCCAAAGTCACTAGTAGCGGAGAACAAACGAAGAGATTATTGTAGGGTACGAAACCATCTCAAAGTTATCCTTTCTGATCGATCTATTCAAGAGTCCGTAGTAAAATAACACGAAGCTATTCTTTCCGTTCGATCTATCATAGAGTTCATACTAGAATAACACCTTAAGACACAAATCAACCAAAACCCTAATGTCACCTAGATACTCCAATGTCACCTCAAGTATCCGTGGATATGATTATACGATATGCATCACACAATCTCAGATTCATCTATTCAACCAACACAAACTACTTCAAAGAGTGCCCCATAGTTTCTATCGGAGAGTCAAGACGAAAACGTGTGCCAACCCCTATGCATAGATTCACAAGGTCAGTGAACCCGCAAGTTGATCACCAAAACATACATCAAGTGGATCACGTGATATCCCATTGTCACCACAGATAAGCACATGGAAGACATACATCAAGTGTTCTCAAATCCTTAAAGACTCAATCCGATAAGATAACTTCAAAGGAAAAACTCAATCCATTACAAGAAGTAGAGGGGGGAGAAACATCATAAGATCCAACTATAATAGCAAAGCTCGCGATACATCTAGATCGTGCCAAATCAAGAACACGAGAGAGAGAGAGAGAGAGAGAGAGAGATCAAACACATAGCTACTGGTACATACCCTCAGCCTCGAGGGTGAACTACTCCCTCCTCGTCATGGAGAGCATCGGGATGATGAAGATGGCCACAGGTGAGGGATTCCCCCCTCCGGCAGGGTGCCGGAATAGGGTCTCGATTGGTTTTTGGTGGCTACAGAAGCTTGCGGCAGCGGAACTCCCGATCTAGGTTATCTTCTGATGTTTTCAGGGTATATGAGTATATATAGGCAAAAGAAGTCGGGCAGGGGAGCCACGAGGGGCCCACAAGGGTGGGGGGCGCGCCCTCCTGCCTCGTGGCCGCCTCATTGCTTCCTTGACGTCCACTCCAAGTCTCCAAGATTGCGTTTGTTCCAAAAACGATTCTCCCGAAGGTTTCATTCCGTTTGGACTCCGTTTGATATTCCTTTTCTGCGAAACACTGAAATAGGGGGAAAAAAATCAGCAATTTGCACTGGGCCTCCGGTTAATATGTTAGTCCCAAAAATAATATAAAAGTGCATAATAAAGCCCATTAAACATCAAAAACAGATAATATAATAGCATGGAACAATCAAAAATTATAGATACGTTGGAGACGTATCAAGCATCCCCAAGCTTAATTCCTGCTCGTCCTCGAGTAGGTAAATGATAAAAACAGGATTTTTGATGTGGAATGCTAGCTAACATAATTTTCAATGTAATTCTCTTTATTGTGGCATGAATGTTCAGATCCAAAAGATTCAAGATAAAAGTTTAATATTGACATAAAAATAGTAATACTTCAAGCATGCTAACCAAGCACTTTATGTCTTATCAAAATAACATAGCCAAAGAAAGCTTATCCCTACAAAATCATATAGTTTGGCCATGCTTCATTTTCGTCACACAAAATGCTCCCATCATGCACAACCCCGGTTTCAGCCAAGCAATTGGTTCATACTTTTTAACGCGCTTCAGCCTTTTCAACCCTCACGCAATACATGAGCGTAAGCCATGGACATAGCACTATGGGGGCAGTAGAGTATGATGATAGGGATTATGTGAGAAAACAAAATAGGAGAAAGTCTCATATTGACGCGGGTAATCAACGGTCTATGGAGATGCCCATCAATTGATGTCAATACGAGGAGTAGGGATTGCCATGCAACGGATGCACTAGAGCTATAAATGTATGAAAGCTCATCAAAAAGAAACTAAGTGGGTGTGCATCCAACTTGCCTGCTCACGAAGACCTAGGGCATTTTGAGGAAGCCCATCATTGGAATATACAAGTCAAGTTCTATAATGAAAAATTCCCACTAGTATATGAAAGTGACAAAATAAGAAACTCTCTATCATGAAGATCATGGTGCTATTTTGAAGCACGAATGTGGAAAAAGGATAGTAACATTGTCCCTTCTCTCTTTTTCTCTCATTTTTTTGGGCTTCTTTGGCCTCTTTTTTCCCCTATTTTTTTTCTTTTTTTTATTTCGTTCGGAGTCTTATCCCGACTTGTGGGGGAATCATAGTCTCCATCATCCTTTCCTCACATGGGACAATGATCTAATAATGGGAATCATCACACTTCTATTTATTTACAACTCAAGAATTACAACTCAATACTTAGGACAAAATATGACTGATGCGGAGCATCCCATGTTCATCCGGCCACAGCCCGGACATCCGGCCACAGCCCGGACATCCAACGCCCATCACAGAACGCATCCAGAAACTGAACCTCGTCAGCCCGGACATCCGGCTCTTCCCGAGCCGCCGGACATCCGGCCCCCAGCCCGGACATCCGGACCCTGCCTGTCCAGAGAGCAACTGCAGGGCACCCAGGCCAGCCCGGACATCCGACCTCCCAACCCGGACATCTGGTCCGCCGCGAAGCCCCGGACATCCGGCCCCAGCCCGGACATCCCGCACCTGCTTGTGCGCAGAGAACGGGCCAAGGGCCCATGTATCCCCCTTTCACTTACCCCTTCGTGGGCTAGCACTATATATACTCCCCCACCTCCTCCTAGTTAGGGTTAGCATTGGTTTAGCTCATTTGAGATAGAGCTTTGCTCATCCATACGGATCTCCTCCTCATGAGAGACCGCGGCCTCTTCGGAGAAGATCCACCTGGATTCAAGACCCCTTTATGGGAAGATCCCTCGTGGATTCAAGACCTCCTCTCGGAGATGAACTACCGCCACTTATATCGTCCTTTGTTGGATTTGGACCGTGTATCTCTTTGTGTTTCTTGGATCTAGCACATGTGTGATCATATTCGTGTTGGTTGAGTGTTTTCTCTTGCATTTCCCCGTGATTTCCCTCGTTCCCCTCCGCGCGTTCTTCATGTTCCTCGTAGGGATCCTCTCCAAACGTGAAAGATCGACCCCATAGGGTCCCGCCCTACATCATCTTGGTATCATGAGCCACGTTGATCACGTTTTTGGAGCCCCTACCCCGTGTCTTCTAGCTTGATTTTGTTAATTTCGTCCTAGATCCGAAAATCCACACCAAAAATAGCCCCAAATTTTTTCGTGATTTGTTGGTTTGATGATGCTTTGTTGATTTTGATCCATGGATTTGCTTGGTTTCAAGTGGATCTAGCATCTCCCCAAGTTTCTTCACTTTCCATCCACAAAATATCTCCAATTTTGCCCCCGAAATCATCAATTTCCGCCCCAAAATCGAGTTCCTCGAGTTCATCCTCGGATCCGGACATCCGGCCCGACCCCCGGACATCCGGCCATCCCGGACATCCGGCCATTAGCCCGGACATCCGGCTCCTGGAGTGCATTTTCACGCAAGTTTCTGGACATCAGGTCCCGGACATCCGGCCAAACCCGCGGATGTCCGCCCCCTGGCATTTTAGCCTCCCGTGTTTCACCGTTTTGACCATAACTTTCACATTCGAAGTCCGATTTTCGCGTTCTTTAGCTCGTTGAGAAGCTATTGACATATCCCATCCATCTAGATAGGTTTCAACACCATTTGACTCCATCAAAGTTTTGAAAATTTGGCAAGTTTGCCTAGGCCTTCCACCACATCATCCGATACACCACCACCGACTTCCGCAACCTAATCCATTTTGCTTGCCATAGCATTAGTGGTTGCTTGAGTAGTGATTTGAGTCTCCTAAGGTGTTTCGGCTACTTAGGGATGGTCGCTTATTCATCAACTACCTCCTCCATTTCCACATAACCTTGCCCACCATACATTTTGCCAACCCCAACTTAACCCAATTTTGTTTGAGCTTGTTTGAGTTGTGGCTTGTGTCTCCTAAGGTGTTTCGGCTAATTAGGGACGTCAACTTGAACTCCGACATGTGTACTGATGAGGACATCAATACAATTGTTACACCCACAGCCCCTGCTGCTATACATACTGGACCAATTACTAGAGCACGTGCACGCCAACTAAATTACCAGGTACTTTCGTTTCTTGGTAATGATTCTAATGTTCATGTGATGAGGACATCAATACAATTGTTACACCCACAGCCCCTGCTGCTATACATACTGGACTAATTACTAGAGCTCGTGCATGCCAACTAAATTACCAGGTACTTTTGTTTCTTGGTAATGATTCTAATGTTCATGAGAATATGATGCTGCCTAAATTGGATACATTTGTTTTGCTTACAAATGAAGGGCCTAGCTTGGAGAAGGATGAACATTGGAGCAAGAACAAGCATGGAGATGATGCCATGCGCAAGGGGAACAAGAACGGAGTTACAAGTGATGATTTCAGGACTTTGAAGCCACCATAATGGGTGCATGAAGCCTTGGACGAAATATACAAGATGCCACTTCATAAATTTCGTCCCGAGGCTATTTTAGGTGCTGCGTCACCTTATTATTGGGCCAGGCCCATGTAATTTCGAAATACATAAGTATAGGCTATTTTTAGAGTCCGTATGTGTGGGAAACAAGAGATAGGGTTGATTTCGGACCCCTCCACCAAGGGCCACGAAATTCCCCCCTCTTCCTCCATATATACAGCCCTTAGGGCATCGTTTAGACTTTGGGTTTTGTTTAGATTAAAAGTTCGCCATAGCTGCAACTTCGCGTACTTCGTTTGTGTTCAACGACCAGACAAAGGCGTCACAGAACCCCACCTTGATCAATAAAGCTTTCATCTTATATTCGCAATATCCAGATTGCAATCTTAGTTTCTTGCTTGTTCTTCGTTTGCTCGCAGGAAACAGACCTTCGTGGTCAGGTTGATCGTGCTCCGGCGTGGTCAATAACCTCTCGGAGTTGGTTTAGCGATTGCTAAGGCGCGACGTCCTCGCACGTTCGTAGTCGGATCGTCAAAGTCGACTTCCACCAAAGCGAAATCCTCCATCTCATCGAAAGACGGGACACCTTTGCCTCTATCATTTCCTGATTTGCGCAAATCAAAGCTAATGCCACGTGCTGATGGTCCCTTTAAGGTGTTAGAGAAAATAAATGATAATGCATATAAACTTGAGCTGCCTGCAGATTTTGGGGTTAGTCCCACTTTTAACATTGCAGATTTGAAGCCTTATTTGGGTGAGGAAGATGAACTTCCGTCGAGGACGACTTCATTTCAAGAAGGGGAGGATGATGAGGACATCAATACAATTGTTACACCCACAGCCCCTGCTGCTATACATACTGGACCAATTACTAGAGCTCGTGCACGCCAACTAAATTACCAGGTACTTTCGTTTCTTGGTAATGATTCTAATGTTCATGAGAATATGATGCTGCCTAAATTGGATACATTTGTTTTGCTTACAAATGAAGGGCCTAGCTTCGAGAAGGATGAACATTGGAGCAAGAACAAGCATGGAGATGATGGCATGCGCAAGGGAAACAAGAACGGAGTTACAAGTGATGATTTCAGGACTTTGAAGCCACCATAATGGGTGCATGAAGCCTTGGACGAAATATACAAGACGCCACTTCATAAATTTCGTCCCGAGGCTATTTTAGGTGCTGCGTCACCTTATTATTGGGCCAGGCCCATGTAATTTCGAAATACATAAGTATAGGCTATTTTTAGAGTCCGTATGTGTGGGGAAACAAGAGATAGGGTTGATTTCGGACCCCTCCACCAAGGGCCACGAAATTCTCCCCCTCTTCCTCCATATATACAGCCCTTAGGGCATCGTTTAGACTTTGGGTTTTGTTTAGATTAAAAGTTCGCCATAGCTGCAACTTCGCGTACTTCGTTTGTGTTCAACGACCAGACAAAGGCGTCACAGAACCCCACCTTGATCAATAAAGCTTTCATCTTATATTCGCAATATCCAGATTGCAATCTCAGTTTCTTGCTTGTTCTTCGTTTGCTCACAGGAAACAGACCCTCGTGGTCAGGTTGATCGTGCTCCGGCGTGGTCAATAACCTCTCGGAGTTGGTTTAGCGATTGCTAAGGCGCGACGTCCTCGCACGTTCGTAGTCGGATCGTCAAAGTCGACTGCCACCAAAGCGATATCCATCATCTCATCGAAAGACGGGACACCTTCGCCTCTATCAAGTGGTATCAGATTTCCAGGTTGCTCGGTGAGATTTTACAGTTTTTCGTAGTTTAGATCGAGTCTGTTCTTCATACCTACAGTCCACGAAAAAGCCACAAAAAAATTAGGGTTAGTTCATCATATCCGAACCAATCTGAGCCTTTGCATAATCTTTTTAGGGTTTTGCTTTGTTGAATTTGCGGTTGCATCGTCGGTCTAGTTGCTGGTCTTAGAGTCTAGTATTTTAGAGTTTCGAGTTCTGGTCATAAGTTGTCACGCCGCCGCCGCACCATCATCATCGCCCCTGCCATCTACCACCACCGCTCCGAATCCGTATCCATATACCACCACCAATCCGTGTCCATATACCACCACCGATCCATATCCATATACTACCACCGCTACCACCACCGCTGCCATATACCACCACCAATCCGAGTTCCTTGCTTATTAGGTTTGTTTTCGAGATCCATCTAGTTTCCGATTCGTGTTTCCTTGCCGGAGTCGGGTAGCCACGCTCCGTTTAGGCCCAAAAATTTTCGAAAATGCATTTTTTGAAAAATTTTCTGGCTATCCTATTTTTAGGTGTTTCTGAGTGTTTTGAGACAGGTGCCATTATAGGAAGTTTTTTTTGACCCGTTTCCAGTTTTTGGGTCCGGGCAGTCGAAAAAAAAAATTTTGGTCGAAAAAAAAATTTCGTGCCCATCCTGTCAGTTTGACCTAGGAAGAGTTTTGAGACACTCGCCATTATAGTGATTTTTCGCAAAAAAAAAGCAGCGCAAAAAAAAGAGCGAAAAAAAAAAATTTCAGAGTGTGCTTTTCCCTTGTTTACGTGCCGCGCCGTGATTTTGTTGGTGTTCTAGGCTCGCGTCTCTAGCACAGTCTAGCCTAGGACCAGCACAGTACCGTCGTTGAGCGTTTATTCAACTTTGCATCTCTGAATTGATTATTGCTGACCCTTTTTGCTACCATACTATAAGCCTTCCCAGCTCCACATACATCTACGTCGTGTGTTTGACTCTCCCTGGTAATCGCTCTATCCAAGCTTTGAGAGTTTTTGACTACAACGGTTGCCGATCACCGCCTGCTGCTGGGTAAGAACTGGTAAGAATTTGAGATTTGCTTGACGGATTTGTGATACATCCACCACCACTTCTTAGTAGTCTGTAGGATCATATTCTTGTGTGTTTCTATTGCTGCTAACCATGCCAGGATCACAAGCCGACGAGATTGACTAGGAGAACTTATTGAACAAGGAGCTTCATGATAAGTTTCAGCAAATGATGACTGAACAGGTACAAGATGTGCTGAACAATTTTGAAGAGGCCATGGAGAAGATCACTGGCCTTGAGAAGACGTTCGAGACAAAGCTCGATATCAGATTTAATGAACTGCTTGCGCGTCTTCCACCACCGGCTGCACCTGTCGCACCTCTGCAACAACAACAACTACGCCCCCTTCCGAATCAGTATGGACGAGCACAGCGTGTTCCTATTGAGCCAGGACAAAATTCTGGTGCCGCTGCTACTGCTGTTGGTGCTTCTTTGGCTCCTGCTACTGCTGCTGCTAGTACCCAGGAGGATGATGATTATGTGGGAGATTATGAGGATGAGGTTGATCAAAATCCGAACTACGTGTAGCCACCAGCACCACCACCAGCAGGTCGACCTCAGGTATATATTCGTAATGGTAGGCCTGCACCACCACCTCAGGTACGAGATGATGTCCATATTCCTAAACTGAAATTGAATATTCCACCATTTGAGGGTAGATATGTTCCTGATATATATCTTACTTGGGAGTTAGAAACTGAACAACGTTTTACATGTTTACAATATCCCGAGGAGAGACGAGTTGCTGCTGCTGTTTGTGCTTTCACTAGTTTTGCATGTGTCTGGTGGTCTGAACATTGTAGATTATATCCTATTCCAACTACTTGGGCTGCTTTGAAAACCGCTATGCGTACGCGTTGGGTTCCACCATATTATCAACATGAATTGCTTCAAAAATTGCAGCGTTTAAGACAAAGAAAAAAATTCTGTAGAAGAATATTATCAGGAATTACAAACTGGCATGATTCGATGTGGTATTATTGAGGAGAATGAAGCTATGCTTGCACGTTTTCTGGGTGGATTAAATAGAGAGATTCAGACCATTCTAGACTATAAGGAGTATACTAATATCACTCGTTTATTCCATCTTGCTTGTAAAGCTGAACGTGAAGTGCAGGATCGACAAGCATTGGCGCGAACTAACTTTTCTGCAGGCCGACCTTCCTCACGGACGCTGCGTGCATCTTCTACTTCAACTGCACCAGCACCTCAATCAGGTGCCTCCTACAGCGGTGATACAAGAAAACAGGAACAACCACCATTATCTGCCAAGAGCGCACCTGCCGGGCCTGCACAGAGTTCTTCTTCTTCCAGGGCATCAACAGGGCACACAAGTGATATTATTTGTCGTCGTTGTAAGGGAGGAGGTCATTATGCGAGAGAATGCAAATCTCCGCGTGTGATGATTGCTACCGCGGATGGTGGATATGAGTCCGCTAGTGACTATGATGAGGAGACATTGGCTCTTATTACATGTGAAGAACATGGTGGAGATGATTCTGATCATGAGACGCAATACATGGCTCCTGAAGACGCTGACAGGTATGAATGTTTAGTTGCTCAACGTGTTTTGAGTGTGCGGGTCACACAAGCTGAGCAAAATCAGAGGCACAATTTGTTCCATACCAAGGGAGTTGTGAAGGAACGTTCTGTGCGCGTCATAATAGACGGAGGGAGCTGCAACAACTTGGCTAGCATGGAGATGGTGGAGAAGCTTTTTCTCACCACAAGACCACATCCACATCCTTACTACACCCAATGGTTCAACAACAGCGGCAAGGTTAAGGTAACACGTACTGTTCGTGTGCATTTTAGTATCTCTACATATGCTGATTATGTTGATTGTGATGTGGTACCTATGCAAGCATGTTCCTTATTACTTGGTAGACCATGGCAATTTGATAAAAATTCTGTACACCATGGTAGAAACAATCACTATACTCTTGTTCATAAGGATAAAAATATTACTTTGCTTCCTATGACTCCTGATTCCATTTTGAAAGATGATATTAATAGAGCTAATAAAGCAAAACAGGAGAAGAATAAGAGTGAAAATCAGATTGTGGCAAAAGAATTTGAGCAACAAATGAAGCCTAATAATAAACCATCTAGTGTTGCTTCTGAAATTAAATTGAAAAGTGCATGTTTATTTGCCACCAAATCTGATATTGATGTGCTAGATTTCAGCAAATCTGTTTGCTATGCTTTTGTGTGCAAAGAGGCATTATTTTCATTCAAGGACGTGCCTTCCTCTTTGCCTCCTGCTGTCACTAACATTTTGCAGGAGTTCGCTGACGTTTTTCCACAAGACGTGCCACCGGGATTACCGCCTATTCGAGGGATTGAGCATCAGATTGACTTAATTCCCGGTGCTTCACTGCCAAACCGTGCACCATACCGTACCAATCCAGAGGAGACGAAGGAGATTATGCGTCAAGTACAAGAGCTTCTCGACAAAGGTTATATACGCGAATCCCTTAGTCCTTGTGCTGTTCCTATTATTCTAGTGCCGAAAAAGGATGGTACATCACGTATGTGTGTTGATTGTAGAGGCATTAATAATATTACTATTCGTTATCGTCATCCTATTCCTAGGCTAGATGATATGCTTGATGAATTGAGTGGCTCTACTATATTCTCCAAAGTTGATTTGCGTAGTGGCCACCATCAAATTCGTATGAAATTGGGAGATGAATGGAAAACAGCATTTAAAACTAAGTTTGGATTATATGAGTGGTTAGTCATGCCTTTTGGGTTAACTAATGCACCTAGTACTTTCATGAGATTAATGAACGAAGTTTTACGTGCTTTCATTGGACGATTTGTGGTAGTTTACTTTGATGACATATTGATTTATAGCAGATCTTTGGAAGAACATTTGGAACATTTACGTGCTGTTTTTATTGCTCTACGTGATGCACGTTTGTTTGGTAACCTTGGGAAGTGCACCTTTTGCACCGACCGAGTATC
This sequence comes from Triticum aestivum, assembly GCF_018294505.1. Taxonomy (NCBI): domain Eukaryota; kingdom Viridiplantae; phylum Streptophyta; class Magnoliopsida; order Poales; family Poaceae; genus Triticum; species Triticum aestivum. The sequence continues at coordinate 250,673,304 of NC_057795.1, forward strand.
TTTTCTTGGCTATGTTGTTACTCCACAGGGAATTGAACTTGATAAAGCCAAGATTGAAGCTATTGAGAATTGGCCGCAGCCCAAAACGGTCACACAAGTGAGGAGTTTTCTTGGCCTCGCTGGATTCTATAGGCGTTTTGTGAGAGATTTCAGCACCATTGCTGCACCTCTCAATGAGCTTACAAAGAAAGATGTGCCTTTTCTTTGGGGTACCGCACAGGAAGAAGCCTTCACGGTATTGAAAGATAAGTTGACACATGCTCCTTTACTCCAACTTCCTGATTTTAATAAGACTTTTGAGCTTGAATGTGATGCTAGTGGAATTGGATTAGGAGGTGTGTTATTACAAGATGGCAAACCTGTTGCATACTTTTCTGAAAAATTGAGTGGGCCTACTTGATAGAGGCAAAGGTGTCCCGTCTTTCGATGAGATGATGGATATCGCTTTGGTGGAAGTCGACTTTGACGATCCGACTACGAACGTGCGAGGACGTCGCGCCTTAGCAATCGCTAAACCAACTCCGAGAGGTTATTGACCACGCCGGAGCACGATCAACCTGACCACGAGGGTCTGTTTCCTGCGAGCAAACGAAGAACAAGCAAGAAACTGAGATTGTAATCTGGATATTGCGAATATAAGATGAAAGCTTTATTGATCAAGGTGGGGTTCTGTGACGCCTTTGTCTGGTCGTTGAACACAAACGAAGTACGCGAAGTTGCAGCTATGGCGAACTTTTAATCTAAACAAAACCCAAAGTCTAAACGATGCCCTAAGGGCTGTATATATGGAGGAAGAGGGGGGGAATTTCGTGGCCCTTGGTGGAGGGGTCCGAAATCAACCCTATCTCTTGTTTCCCCACACATACGGACTCTAAAAATAGCCTATACTTATGTATTTCGAAATTACATGGGCCTGACCCAATAATAAGGTGACGCAGCACCTAAAATAGCCTCGGGACGAAATTTATGAAGTGGCATCTTGTATATTTCGTCCAAGGCTTCATGCACCCATTATGGTGGCTTCAAAGTCCTGAAATCATCACTTGTAACTCCGTTCTTGTTCCCCTTGCGCATGCCATCATCTCCATGCTTGTTCTTGCTCCAATGTTCATCCTTCTCCAAGCTAGACCCTTCATTTGTAAGCAAAACAAATGTATCCAATTTAGGCAGCATCATATTCTCATGAACATTAGAATCATTACCAAGAAACGAAAGTACCTGGTAATTTAGTTGGCGTGCACGAGCTCTAGTAATTGGTCCAGTATGTATAGCAGCAGGGGCTGTGGGTGTAACAATTGTATTGATGTCCTCATCACATACCAAGGGAGTTGTGAAGGAACGTTCTGTGCGCGTCATAATAGACGGAGGGAGCTGCAACAACTTGGCTAGCATGGAGATGGTGGAGAAGCTTTCTCTCACCACAAGACCACATCCACATCCTTACTACATCCAATGGTTCAACAACAGCGGCAAGGTTAAGGTAACACGTACTGTTCGTGTGCATTTTAGTATCTCTACATATGCTGATTATGTTGATTGTGATGTGGTACCTATGCAAGCATGTTCCTTATTACTTGGTAGACCATGGCAATTTGATAAAAATTCTGTACACCATGGTAGAAACAATCACTATACTCTTGTTCATAAGGATAAAAATATTACTTTGCTTCCTATGACTCCTGATTCCATTTTGAAAGATGATATTAATAGAGCTAATAAAGCAAAACAGGAGAAGAATAAGAGTGAAAATCAGATTGTGGCAAAAGAGTTTGAGCAACAAATGAAGCCTAATAATAAACCATCTATTGTTGCTTCTGAAATTAAATTGAAAAGTGCATGTTTATTTTCCACCAAATCTGATATTGATGAGCTAGATTTCAGCAAATCTGTTTGCTATGCTTTTGTGTGCAAAGAGGCATTATTTTCATTCGAGGACGTGCCTTCCTCTTTGCCTCCTGCTGTCACTAACATTTTGCAGGAGTTCGCTGACGTTTTTCCCCAAGACGTGCCACCGAGATTACCGCCTATTCGAGGGATTGAGCATCAGATTGACTTAATTCCCGGTGCTTCACTGCCAAACCGTGCACCATACCGTACCAATCCAGAGGAGACGAAGGAGATTATGCGTCAAGTACAAGAGCTTCTCGACAAAGGTTATATACGCGAATCCCTTAGTCCTTGTGCTGTTCCTATTATTCTAGTGCCGAAAAAGGATGGTACATCACGTATGTGTGTTGATTGTAGAGGCATTAATAATATTACTATTCGTTATCGTCATCCTATTCCTAGGCTAGATGATATGCTTGATGAATTGAGTGGCTCTACAATATTCTCCAAAGTTGATTTACGTAGTGGATACCATCAAATTCGTATGAAATTGGGAGATGAATGGAAAACAGCATTCAAAACTAAGTTTGGATTATATGAGTGGTTAGTCATGCCTTTTGGGTTAACTAATGCACCTAGTACTTTCATGAGATTAATGAACGAAGTTTTACGTGCTTTCATTGGACGATTTGTGGTTAACTAAAGCGATGATGCTGTTAATGTTGCTGATTTGTTCTTTCGTGAAATTATTCGCTTGCATGGTGTGCCAAATACTATTGTTTCAGATCGTGATACTAAATTTCTTAGCCACTTTTGGAGATGTTTATGGGCTAAGTTGGGGACTAAACTGCTTTTTAGTACTACTTGTCACCCCCAAACTGATGGACAAACTGAAGTAGTCAATAGAACGTTGTCTACTATGCTTAGGGCTGTTTTGAAGAATAATAAGAAAATGTGGGAGGAATGCTTGCCTCATATTGAATTTGCTTATAATCGTTCAATGCATTCTACTACTAAGATGTGCCCTTTTGAAGTTGTGTATGGTTTCCTACCTCGTGCACCTATTGATTTGTTGCCTCTTCCATCTTCGGAGAAGGTTAATTTTGATGCTAAACAACGTGCTGAATTGATTTTAAAAATGCATCAGTTAACTAAGGAAAACATTGAGCGCATGAATGCTAAATATAAACTTGCTGGAGATAAGGGTAGAAAACATGTTGTGTTTGCACCTGGAGATCTTGTTTGGTTACATTTGCGTAAGGATAGATTTCCTGATTTGCGCAAATCAAAGTTAATGCCACGTGCTGATGGTCCCTTTAAGGTGTTAGAGAAAATAAATGATAATGCATATAAACTTGAGCTGCCTGCAGATTTTGGGGTTAGTCCCACTTTTAACATTGCAGATTTGAAGCCTTATTTGGGTGAGGAAGATGAACTTCCGTCGAGGACGACTTCATTTCAAGAAGGGGAGGATGATGAGGACATCAATACAATTGTTACACCCACAACCCCTGCTGCTATACATACTGGACCAATTACTAGAGCTCGTGCACGCCAACTAAATTACCAGGTACTTTCGTTTCTTCGTAATGATTCTAATGTTCATGAGAATATGATGCTGCCTAAATTGGATACATTTGTTTTGCTTACAAATGAAGGGCCTAGCTTGGAGAAGGATGAACATTGGAGCAAGAACAAGCATGGAGATGATGGCATGCGCAAGGGAAACAAGAACGGAGTTACAAGTGATGATTTCAGGACTTTGAAGCCACCATAATGGGTGCATGAAGCCTTGGACGAAATATACAAGATGCCACTTCATAAATTTCGTCCCGAGGCTATTTTAGGTGCTGCGTCACCTTATTATTGGGCCAGGCCCATGTAATTTCGAAATACATAAGTATAGGCTATTTTTAGAGTCCGTATGTGTGGGGAAACAAGAGATAGGGTTGATTTCGGACCCCTCCACCAAGGGCCACGAAATTTCCCCCCCTCTTCCTCCATATATACAGCCCTTAGGGCATCGTTTAGACTTTGGGTTTTGTTTAGATTAAAAGTTCGCCATAGCTGCAACTTCGCGTACTTCGTTTGTGTTCAACGACCAGACAAAGGCGTCACAGAACCCCACCTTGATCAATAAAGCTTTCATCTTATATTCGCAATATCCAGATTGCAATCTTAGTTTCTTGCTTGTTCTTCGTTTGCTCGCAGGAAACAGACCCTCGTGGTCAGGTTGATCGTGCTCCGGCGTGGTCAATAACCTCTCGGAGTTGGTTTAGCGATTGCTAAGGCGCGACGTCCTCGCACGTTCGTAGTCGGATCGTCAAAGTCGACTTCCACCAAAGCGAAATCCACCATCTCATCGAAAGACGGGACACCTTTGCCTCTATCACAGGGGCTGTGGGTGTAACAATTGTATTGATGTCCTCATCATCCTCCCCTTCTCGAAATGAAGTCGTCCTCGACGGAAGTTCATCTTCCTCACCCAAATAAGGCTTCAAATCTGCAATGTTAAAAGTGGGACTAACCCCAAAATCTGCAGGCAGCTCAAGTTTATATGCATTATCATTTATTTTCTCTAACACCTTAAAGGGACCATCAGCACGTGGCATTAACTTTGATTTGCGCAAATCAGGAAATCTATCCTTACGCAAATGTAACCAAACAAGATCTCCAGGTGCAAACACAACATGTTTTCTACCCTTATCTCCAGCAAGTTTATATTTAGCATTCATGCGCTCAATGTTTTCCTTAGTTAACTCATGCATTTTTAAAATCAATTCAGCACGTTGTTTAGCATCAAAATTAACCTTCTCCGAAGATGGAAGAGGCAACAAATCAATAGGTGCACGAGGTAGGAAACCATACACAACTTCAAAAGGGCACATCTTAGTAGTAGAATGCAATGAACGATTATAAGCAAATTCAATATGAGGCAAGCATTCCTCCCACATTTTCTTATTATTCTTCAAAACAGCCCTAAGCATAGTAGACAACGTTCTATTGACTACTTCAGTTTGTCCAGCAGTTTGGGGGTGACAAGTAGTACTAAAAAGCAGTTTAGTCCCCAACTTAGCCCATAAACATCTCCAAAAGTGGCTAAGAAATTTAGTATCACGATCTGAAACAATAGTATTTGGCACACCATGCAAGCGAATAATTTCACGAAAGAACAAATCAGCAACATTAACAGCATCATCGCTTTTATGACATGGTATAAAGTGTGCCATTTTCGAGAATCTATCCACGACAACAAATATGCTATCCCTCCCCTTCTTTGTTCGAGGTAAACCTAAAACAAAGTCCATAGATATATCCTCCCAAGGAACACTAGGTACAGGCAAAGGCATATATAAACCATGAGGATTGAGGCGTGACTTAGCTTTTTGACATGTAGTGTAGCGAGCAATAAAACGCTCAACATCCCGTCTCATCTTTGGCCAAAAGAAATGTGTAGCAAGTACGTCCTCCGTCTTCTTCACGCCAAAGTGTCCCATTAATCCTCCTCCATGCGCCTCCTGCAACAACAAAAGACGAACGGAGCTAGCTGGAATGCATAGCTTGTTAGCACGAAACACAAATCCATCGTTAACAACAAACTTGTTCCACATTCTTCCTTGTTTACAATTATGCATTACATCTTTAAAATCAGCATCATGCACATATTGATCTTTGATGGTCTCCAAACCAAATATTTTGAAGTCAAGTTGTGAAAGCATAGTATAGCGACGAGACAAAGCATCAGCAATAACATTTTCTTTTCCCTTCTTGTGTTTAATGACATAAGGGAAAGTCTCAATGAATTCAACCCATTTAGCATGTCTACGATTCAGTTTAGCTTGACTTTTAATGTGTTTCAATGATTCATGATCAGAATGTATAACAAATTCTTTGGGCCATAAATAATGTTGCCATGTTTCTAAAGTCCGAACAAGAGCATATAATTCTTTATCATAAGTAGAATAATTCAGACTAGGCCCACTCAATTTTTCAGAAAAGTATGCAACAGGTTTGCCATCTTGTAATAACACACCTCCTAATCCAATTCCACTAGCATCACATTCAAGCTCAAAAGTCTTAATTAAATCAGGAAGTTGGAGTAAAGGAGCATGTGTCAACTTATCTTTCAATACCGTGAAGGCTTCTTCCTGTGCGGTACCCCAAAGAAAAGGCACATCTTTCTTTGTAAGCTCATTGAGAGGTGCAGCAATGGTGCTGAAATCTCTCACAAAACGCCTATAGAATCCAGCGAGGCCAAGAAAACTCCTCACTTGTGTGACCGTTTTGGGCTGCGGCCAACTCTCAATAGCTTCAATCTTGGCTTTATCAACTTCAATTCCCTGTGGAGTAACAACATAGCCAAGAAAAGATACTCGGTCGGTGCAAAAGGTGCACTTCCCAAGGTTACCAAACAAACGTGCATCACGTAGAGCAATAAAAACAGCACGTAAATGTTCCAAATGTTCCTCCAAAGATCTGCTATAAATCAATATGTCATCAAAGTAAACTACCACAAATCGTCCAATGAAAGCACGTAAAACTTCGTTCATTAATCTCATGAAAGTACTAGGTGCATTAGTTAACCCAAAAGGCATGACTAACCACTCATATAATCCAAACTTAGTTTTAAATGCTGTTTTCCATTCATCTCCCAATTTCATACGAATGATGGTAGCCACTACGCAAATCAACTTTGGAGAATATTGTAGAGCCACTCAATTCATCAAGCATATCATCTAGCCTAGGAATAGGATGACGATAACGAATAGTAATATTATTAATGCCTCTACAATCAACACACATACGTGATGTACCATCCTTTTTCGGCACTAGAATAATAGGAACAGCACAAGGACTAAGGGATTCGCGTATATAACCTTTGTCGAGAAGCTCTTGTACTTGACGCATAATCTCCTTCGTCTCCTCTGGATTGGTACGGTATGGTGCACGGTTTGGCAGTGAAGCACCGGGAATTAAGTCAATCTGATGCTCAATCCCTCGAATAGGCGGTAATCCCGGTGGCACGTCTTGTGGAAAAACGTCAGCGAACTCCTGCAAAATGTTAGTGACAGCAGGAGGCAAAGAGGAAGGCACGTCCTCGAATGAAAATAATGCCTCTTTGCACACAAAAGCATAACAAACAGATTTGCTGAAATCTAGCTCATCAATATCAGATTTGGTGGCAAATAAACATGCACTTTTCAATTTAATTTCAGAAGCAACACTAGATGGTTTATTATTAGGCTTCATTTGTTGCTCAAATTCTTTTGCCACAATCTGATTTTCACTCTTATTCTTCTCCTGTTGTGCTTTATTAGCTCTATTAATATCATCTTTCAAAATGGAATCAGGAGTCATAGGAAGCAAAGTAATATTTTTATCATTATGAACAAGAGTATAGTGATTGTTTCTACCATGGTGTACAGAATTTTTATCAAATTGCCATGGTCTACCAAGTAATAAGGAACATGCTTGCATAGGTACCACATCACAATCAACATAATCAGCATATGTAGAGATACTAAAATGCACACGAACAGTACGTGTTACCTTAACATTGCCGCTGTTGTTGAACCATTGGATGTAGTAAGGATGTGGATGTGGTCTTGTGGTGAGAGAAAGCTTCTCCACCATATCCATGCTAGCCAAGTTGTTGCAGCTCCCTCCGTCTATGATGACGCGCACAGAACGTTCCTTCACAACTCCCTTGGTATGGAACAAATTGTGCCTCTGATTTTGCTCAGCTTGTGTGACCTGCACACTCAAAACACGTTGAGCAACTAAACATTCATACCTGTCAGCGTCTTCAGGAGCCATGTATTGCGTCTCATGATCAGAATCATCTCCACCATGTTCTTCACGTGTAATAAGAGCCAAAGTCTCCTCATCATAGTCACTAGCGGACTCATATCCACCATCCGCGGTAGCAATCATCACACGCGGAGATTTGCATTCTCTCGCATAATGACCTCCTCTCTTACAACGACGACAAATAATATCACTTGTGTGCCCTGTTGATGCCATGGAAGAAGAAGAACGCTGTGCAGGCCCCGCAGGTGCGCTCTTGGCAGATAATGGTGGTTGTGCCTATTTTCTTGTATCACGGCTGGAGGTGGCACCGGATGGAGGTGCTGGTGCAGTTGAAGTAGAAGATGCACGTGGTGTCCATGATGAAGGTCGGCCTGCAGAAAAGTTAGTTCGCCCCAATGCTTGTCGATCCTGCACTTCACGTTCAGCTTTACAAGCAAGATGGAATAAACGAGTGATATTAGTATACTCCTTATAGTCTAGAATGGTCTGAATCTCTCTATTTAATCCACCCAGAAAACGTGCAAGCATAGCTTCATTCTCCTCAACAATACCACATCTAATCATGCCAGTTTGTAATTCCTAATAATATTCTTCTACAGAATTTTTCCCTTGTCTTAAACGCTGCAATTTTTGAAGCAATTCACGTTGATAATATGGTGGAACCCAACGCGTACGCATAGCAGTTTTCAAAGCAGCCCAAGTAGTTGGAATAGGATATAATCTACAATGTTCAGACCACCATACACATGCAAAACTAGTGAAAGCACAAACGGCAGCAGCAACTCGTCTCTCCTCAGGATATTGTAAACATGTAAATCGTTGTTCAGTTTCTAACTCCCAAGTAAGATATATATCAGGAACATATCTACCCTCAAATGGTGGAATATTCAATTTCAGTTTAGGAATATGGACATCATCTCGTAGCTGAGGTGGTGGTGCACGCCTACCATTACGAATATATACCTGAGGTCGACCTGCTGGTGGTGGTACAGGTGGCTGCACGTAGTGTTGATTTTGATCAACCTCATCCTCATAGTCTCCCACATAATCATCCTCCTCCGCATCAGCAGCAGGAGCCACAGAAGTATCAACAGCAGCACCAACAGTTTGGCCAAATGCAAGAGGAACACGGCTTGCTCGGCGCAGGTCTGCTTCGCGACGTGGAGGTAGTCGTTGTTGTTGTTGTTGGAGAGGTGCGTTAGCTGCAGCGAGTGGTGGTGGTGGAAGACGCGCGAGCAATTCATTAAACTTGTTATCGAGCTTTGTTTCAAACGTCTTCTCAAAGCCAGTGATCTTCTCCATGGCCTCTTCAAAATTGTTCAGCACATCTTGCACCTGTTCAGTCATCATTTGCTGAAACTTATCATGAAGCTCCTTGTTCGATAAATTCTCCCAGTCAATCTCGTCGGCTTGTGATCCTGGCATGGTTAGCAGCAATAGAAACACACAAGAATATGATCCTACAGACTACGAACAAGTGGTGGTGGTGGGTGTCACAAATCCGTCAAGCAAATCTCAAATTCTTACCAGTTCTTACCCAGCAGCAGGCCGTGATCGGCAACCGTTGTAGTCAAAAACTCTCAAAGCTTGGATAGAGCGATTACCAGGGAGAGTCAAACGCACGACGTAGATGTATGTGGAGCTGGGAAGGCTTATAATATGGTAGCAAAAAGGGTCAGCAATAATCAATTCAGAGATGCAAAGTTGAATAAACGCTCAACGACGGTACTGTGCTGGTCCTAGGCTAGACTGTGCTAGAGACGCGAGCCTAGAACACTAACAAAATCACGGCGCGGCACGTAAACAAGGGAAAAGCACACTCTGGAATTTTTTTTTTCGCTCTTTTTTTTGCGCTGTTTTTTTTTTGCGAAAAAATCACTATAATGGCGAGTGTCTCAAAACTCTTCTTAGCTCAAACTGACAGGATGGGCACGAAATTTTTTTTTGACCAATTTTTTTTTGACTGCCCGGACCCAAAAACTGGAAACGGGTCAAAAAAAAACTTCCTATAATGGCACCTAAAAATAGGATAGCCAGAATTTTTTTCGATAAATGCGTTTTCGAAAATTTTTGGGCCTAAACGGAGCGTGGCTACCCGACTCTTTTTTTTCCGAAACCTACTCCGGCAAGGAAACACGAATCGGAATCTAGATGGATCCCGAAAACAAACCTAATATGACAAGAACTCGGATTGGTGGTGGATATATGGTGGTAGATGGCAGCGGTGGTGGTATATGACAGCTGTGGTGGTATATGGATACGGATTCGAAGCGGTGGTGGTAGATGGCAGGGGTGATGATGATGGTGCGGCGGCGGCGTGACAACTTATGACCAGAACTCGAAACTCTAAAAGACTAGACTCTAAGACCAGCAACTAGACACGACGATGCAACCGCAAATTCAACAAAGCAAAACCCTAAAAAGATTATGCAAAGGCTCAGATTGGTTCGGATATGATGAACTAACCCTAATTTTTTTTGTGGCTTTTTCGTGGACTGTAGGTATGAAGAACAGACTCGATCTAAACTATGAAAAACTGTAAAATCTCACCGAGCAACCTGGAAATCTGATACCACTTGATAGAGGCAAAGGTGTCCCGTCTTTCGATGAGATGGTGGATTTCGCTTTGGTGGAAGTCGACTTTGACGATCCGACTACGAACGTGCGAGGACGTCGCGCCTTAGCAATCGCTAAACCAACTCCGAGAGGTTATTGACCACGCCAGAGCACGATCAACCTGACCACGAGGGTCTGTTTCCTGCGAGCAAACGAAAGAACAAGCAAGAAACTAAGATTGCAATCTGGATATTGCGAATATAAGATGAAAGCTTTATTGATCAAGGTGGGGTTCTGTGACGCCTTTGTCTGGTCGTTGAACACAAACGAAGTACGCGAAGTTGCAGCTATGGCGAACTTTTAATCTAAACAAAACCCAAAGTCTAAACGATGCCCTAAGGGCTGTATATATGGAGGAAGAGGGGAGAATTTCGTGGCCCTTGGTGGAGGGGTCCGAAATCAACCCTATCTCTTGTTTCCCCACACATACGGACTCTAAAAATAGCCTATACTTATGTATTTCGAAATTACATGGGCCTGGCCCAATAATAAGGTGACGCAGCACCTAAAATAGCCTCGGGACGAAATTTATGAAGTGGCATCTTGTATATTTCGTCCAAGGCTTCATGCACCCATTATGGTGGCTTCAAAGTCCTGAAATCATCACTTGTAACTCCGTTCTTGTTTTCCTTGCGCATGCCATCATCTCCATGCTTGTTCTTGCTCCAATGTTCATCCTTCTCCAAGCTAGGCCCTTCATTTGTAAGAAAAACAAATGTATCCAATTTAGGCAGCATCATATTCTCATGAATATTAGAATCATTACCAAGAAACGAAAGTACCTGGTAATTTAGTTGGCGTGCACGAGCTCTAGTAATTGGTCCAGTATGTATAGCAGCAGGGGCTGTGGGTGTAACAATTGTATTGATGTCCTCATCATTGCTTCCTATGACCCCTGATTCCATTTTGAAAGATGATATTAATAGAGCTAATAAAGCACAACAGGAGAAGAATAAGAGTGAAAATCAGATTGTGGCAAAAGAATTTGAGCAACAAATGAAGCCTAATAATAAACCATCTAGTGTTGCTTCTGAAATTAAATTGAAAAGTGCATGTTTATTTGCCACCAAATCTGATATTGATGAGCTAGATTTCAGCAAATCTGTTTGCTATGCTTTTGTGTGCAAAGAGGCATTATTTTCATTCGAGGACGTGCCTTCCTCTTTGCCTCCTGCTGTCACTAACATTTTGCAGGAGTTCGCTGACGTTTTTCCACAAGACGTGCCACCGGGATTACCGCCTATTCGAGGGATTGAGCATCAGATCGACTTAATTCCCGGTGCTTCACTGCCAAACCGTGCACCATACCGTACCAATCCAGAGGAGACGAAGGAGATTATGCGTCAAGTACAAGAGCTTCTCGATAAAGGTTATATACGCGAATCCCTTAGTCCTTGTGCTGTTCCTATTATTCTAGTGCCGAAAAAGGATGGTACATCACGTATGTGTGTTGATTGTAGAGGCATTAATAATATTACTATTCGTTATCGTCATCCTATTCCTAGGCTAGATGATATGCTTGATGAATTGAGTGGCTCTACAATATTCTCCAAAGTTGATTTGCGTAGTGGCTACCATCAAATTCGTATGAAATTGGGAGATGAATGGAAAACAGCATTTAAAACTAAGTTTGGATTATATGAGTGGTTAGTCATGCCTTTTGGGTTAACTAATGCACCTAGTACTTTCATGAGATTAATGAACGAAGTTTTACGTGCTTTCATTGGACGATTTGTGGTAGTTTACTTTGATGACATATTGATTTATAGCAGATCTTTGAAGGAACATTTGGAACATTTACGTGATGTTTTTATTGCTCTACGTGATGCACGTTTGTTTGGTAACCTTGGGAAGTGCACCTTTTGCACCGACCGAGTATCTTTTCTTGGCTATGTTGTTACTCCACAGGGAATTGAAGTTGATAAAGCCAAGATTGAAGCTATTGAGAGTTGGCCGCAGCCCAAAACGGTCACACAAGTGAGGAGTTTTCTTGGCCTCGCTGGATTCTATAGGCGTTTTGTGAGAGATTTCAGCACCATTGCTGCACCTCTCAATGAGCTTACAAAGAAAGATGTGCCTTTTCTTTGGGGTACCGCACAGGAAGAAGCCTTCACGGTATTGAAAGATAAATTGACACATGCTCCTTTACTCCAACTTCCTGATTTTAATAAGACTTTTGAGCTTGAATGTGATGCTAGTGGAATTGGATTAGGAGGTGTGTTATTACAAGATGGCAAACCTGTTGCATACTTTTCTGAAAAATTGAGTGGGCCTAGTCTGAATTATTCTACTTATGATAAAGAATTATATGCTCTTGTTTGGACTTTAGAAACATGGCAACATTATTTATGGCCCAAAGAATTTGTTATACATTCTGATCATGAATCATTGAAACATATTAAAAGTCAAGCTAAACTGAATCGTAGACATGCTAAATGGGTTGAATTTATTGAGACTTTCCCTTATGTCATTAAACACAAGAAGGGAAAAGAAAATGTTATTGCTGATGCTTTGTCTCGTCGCTATACTATGCTTTCACAACTTGACTTCAAAATATTTGGTTTGGAGACCATCAAAGATCAATATGTGCATGATGCTGATTTTAAAGATGTAATGCATAATTGTAAACAAGGAAGAATGTGGAACAAGTTTGTTGTTAACGATGGATTTGTGTTTCGTGCTAACAAGCTATGCATTCCAGCTAGCTCCGTTCGTCTTTTGTTGTTGCAGGAGGCGCATGGAGGAGGATTAATGGGACACTTTGGCGTGAAGAAGACGGAGGACGTACTTGCTACACATTTCTTTTGGCCAAAGATGAGACGGGATGTTGAGCGTTTTATTGCTCGCTGCACTACATGTCAAAAAGCTAAGTCACGACTCAATCCTCATGGTTTATATATGCCTTTGCCTGTACCTAGTGTTCCTTGGGAGGATATATCTATGGACTTTGTTTTAGGTTTACCTCGAACAAAGAAGGGGAGGGATAGCATATTTGTTGTCGTGGATAGATTCTCAAAAATGGCACACTTTATGCCATGTCATAAAAGCGATGATGCTGTTAATGTTGCTGATTTGTTCTTTCATGAAATTATTCGCTTGCATGGTGTGCCAAATACTATTGTTTCAGATCGTGATACTAAATTTCTTAGCCACTTTTGGAGATGTTTATGGGCTAAGTTGGGGACTAAACTGCTTTTTAGTACTACTTGTCACCCCCAAACTGATGGACAAACTGAAGTAGTCAATAGAACGTTGTCTACTATGCTTAGGGCTGTTTTGAAGAATAATAAGAAAATGTGGGAGGAATGCTTGCCTCATATTGAATTTGCTTATAATCGTTCATTGCATTCTACTACTAAGATGTGCCCTTTTGAAGTTGTGTATGGTTTCCTACCTCGTGCACCTATTGATTTGTTGCCTCTTCCATCTTCGGAGAAGGTTAATTTTGATGCTAAACAACGTGTTGAATTGATTTTAAAAATGCATGAGTTAACTAAGGAAAACATTGAGCGTATGAATGCTAAATATAAACTTGCTGGAGATAAGGGTAGAAAACATGTTGTGTTTGCACCTGGAGATCTTGTTTGGTTACATTTGCGTAAGGATAGATTTCCTTATTTGCACAAATCAAAGTTAATGCCACGTGCGGATGGTCCCTTTAAGGTGTTAGAGAAAATAAATGATAATGCATATAAACTTGAGCTGCCTGCAGATTTTGGGGTTAGTCCCACTTTTAACATTGCAGATTTGAAGCCTTATTTGGGTGAGGAAGATGAACTTCCGTCGAGGACGACTTCATTTCAAGAAGGGGAGGATGATGAGGACATCAATACAATTGTTACACCCACAGCCCTTGCTGCTATACATACTGGACCAATTACTAGAGCTCGTGCACGCCAACTAAATTACCAGGTACTTTCGTTTCTTGGTAATGATTCTAATGTTCATGAGAATATGATGCTGCCTAAATTGGATACATTTGTTTTGCTTACAAATGAAGGGCCTAGCTTGGAGTAGGATGAACATTGGAGCAAGAACAAGCATGGAGATGATGGCATGCACAAGGGGAACAAGAACGGAGTTACAAGTGATGATTTTAGGACTTTGAAGCCACCATAATGGGTGCATGAAGCCTTGGACGAAATATACAAGATGCCACTTCATAAATTTCGTCCCGAGGCTATTTTAGGTGCTGCGTCACCTTATTATTGGGCCAGGCCCATGTAATTTCGAAATACATAAGTATAGGCTATTTTTAGAGTCCGTATGTGTGGGGAAACAAGAGATAGGGTTGATTTCGGACCCCTCCACCAAGGGCCACGAAATTCCCCCTCTTCCTCCATATATACAGCCCTTAGGGCATCGTTTAGACTTTGGGTTTTGTTTAGATTAAAAGTTCGCCATAGCTGCAACTTCGCGTACTTCGTTTGTGTTCAACGACCAGACAAAGGCGTCACAGAACCCCACCTTGATCAATAAAGCTTTCATCTTATATTCGCAATATCCAGATTGCAATCTTAGTTTCTTGCTTGTTCTTCGTTTGCTCGCAGGAAACAGACCCTTGTGGTCAGGTTGATCGTGCTCCGGTGTGGTCAATAACCTCTCTGAGTTGGTTTAGCGATTGCTAAGGCGCGGCGTCCTCGCACGTTCGTAGTCGGATCGTCAAAGTCGACTTCCACCAAAGCGATATCCATCATCTCATCGAAAGACGGGACACCTTTGCCTCTATCATGTACACCCATCATTTCACTTCCACATTGCCAAGTGCAAACCACCACCGCTTTCCGCTACCACCATTTTGACATTTGACGTTTGAGACTTTGAGTTCGCGGTATTTCTGTTTCCTAAGGTGTTTCGGCTACTTAGGGATGAGTCTCCATCATCTTGGTTTCTACATCAAGAACATCGCCACTCATCATCGCCTCGAGGTCGTCATCGACTTTGACCACTTCACCATCATCCGTCTGTGGCGTACATACGAGAAACCCTCGACGGTAACCTCCATATCATCTTGGTATCGTGGTATCCCTCCATTGTATATTACCCTTGCCATTGCATTGTTAACCCCTAGCCCATTTTGCGTCACTTGCCTATCGAGACTAGCCATTTGAGTATTGCCGGCAACGTTACTTGTGCACATTAGTGATCATACTTTCCATAGCATACATACAATATCATCGTGGTGCATATATTGGTATCATAGCTTGTGTCACAAGTTTGTTCCCGCATATACACAATTGCTATCTTGGTTTGTGCATTGTGCAAAGTGGCCATACAAAAAAAGAGCTTTTAAGCAAAGAAAAAAAAGAGTGAGCAAAGAGCTTGTAAGCAAGTTCCATAGCATCATACCACATTGCATATAAGATTGTCATATTCGATCATCTTGGATCATCTTGAGAGAAACACCGAGAACCATACATACATAGCATACTTGGGATAAAAGTCCATATATGTTGCATCTTATAGGTTGTGCACAAGTGTCGTATCCACCAATAGAGCAATCGTGCTAGCGTCTCTCTTGAGTTGTGCAACACAAGCGTTTTCTGTGGATTCCACATTTTGTGCTCATTCCTAGGTTGCACGACCCCATTTATCTAACCGTGTATGCATTTCCGTGTGCCATCCATATTGTTATTGGTCTACTTGTTTCGCTTGCAAATTTGTGAATCTCTTTCAACATTATTGACTCTTGCTAACATTTTGCATCAAATTTTTGTGCCACTATCCTCACCAAGCTCCACCATAAGCTTTACTTGTGTAGGTGTGAGAACCGACAAGAATTGGTACCAATTGTGCTATTTCCTTGTTACACATTTGAGTGATCATTGATCCATCTTCAATATTGGTCAAGGTACATTTGGTATAGTTCTTCTCTTTCTCCCACTCATGTTTGCTCGAGTCTTGTGATGGATAGGCAAGGCATTTCCTCTCCGGTCTACGACAACAATGACAACGTGAACAACTACATCTCCAAAGCGTCCATCTTCGATCTACAACAACAAATGCAAGGCGCACAATCAAGATTGCGAGAGCGCATCGAGAACGTCTCCATCGACATTTGTCACTTCGAAGCAAGGAAAAGGGACTACATCGACAAGAAGCTTTCCGCACATAAAGAGGAGCAAGATGCAAGGATGGAGGAGATTAGAGCCTTGATCAAGTCTTCTTCCCCTTTGTCATCTTCAAGGCGGCGACGTTCAAGCCACAAGTCTTCAGAGCGCGAAAACGATGCAAGTGCAAATCGTCCTTGCCCACATCTACATGGCGACCACCGTCACGTTCGTGATCCACATCATCATGAAGGGCAAGCCACCTCCAAGCATTATGTGCACGATGACGACGAACGGCATCGAGCTCAAGCACAACAACGACATCATCATCATGAAGATGCTCTACAAGTGCAAATGCACAAGTCCCAACAAGCACTACTTCACGCCAAGTCGAAACTTCATGAGCAAAAGAGAAGACCACGAGACGAGCACCACCAAGACGGAGTTACGGCTACACCAACCACTCTGGCATCTTCGCCAAGTATTCTCAAGGCATCTTCGCCTTTGGACGTATGGCATCTTCGCCTACTTCCCATGAGTACGCCTACAACGACTTCATCAAGTCCAAGGCGACCACCTACGAGTGAGGGCGACACTTCCATCTTCGGAAGCCCCTCAAGGAAGATGGCCGAGCATGGGAAACTCCCTTCGGTCATGGAGACGAGCTACGAGGTGCCACACCATATGGGCCTCCCACACCAAGACGGTGACAAGAATGTCGAGCAAGGTCCATCCCCTTCGACTACGGTGACGAGAGCGAACCTCTTCAACAACATGAAGACGGCGCCCATATTGGACTCATACTCCGAGTCAAGCTACGCGACCGCACATGGAGACATTTGCACCTACATCTCTCCGACACCCAAATATGAAGAGATGCCCCAAGTGCCATGTGAGGAGAGCCACCACCACATGAGTGACATGAGTGACTCCACCATATGTGACATTGAGAGAATTACCTATGAGAGGATGAGTGTGACCACCACTAGCCCCAAACATGAGAGCATGCCACACATCCTATGTGAGGTTGAGCGCCATTTGAGTGACTCCACCCACCATATGAGTGAGAGCACCCTTAAGGGAGTGAGTGAGCCACAACACTTAGTGAGTGAGGTAGTTGATAGGGCATGTGAGGCCACTATGATTTCTAACCACCTAACCTCTACTCCGAGTGTGTTTCCTTCTTTGGTGCTAGGTCTCCTACATGACGACATGCCTATCCTCGACGAGTCCATCCCTCCAATGGAAAACCCTTTGAACTTGTCATATGCTATGAGTGAGATCTCCCATATTGCATCATTACAATCTCAACATAGTAACTATGCATGCCCCATTAAAATCAGTCCCATTTGCACTTATGGCATAGATGACGAGATGATGGTCATTGGCTTTGTTTTTCATGTGATGATATTGTCGTGCTTCCTTTACATGATTTGCGCAATTCATCTACTATGCCATGCCATGATCACATTGTTCCAAATATGCATTGTTTTTGATGTTGTCAATATTCTTGATAGAGGCAAAGGTGTCTCGTCTTTCGATGAGATGATGGATATCGCTTTGGTGGAAGTCGACTTTGACGATCCGACTACGAACGTGCGAGGACGTCACGCCTTAGCAATCGCTAAACCAACTCCGAGAGGTTATTGACCACACCGGAGCACGATCAACCTGACCACGAGGGTCTGTTTCCTGCGAGCAAACGAAGAACAAGCAAGAAACTAAGATTGCAATCTGGATATTACGAATATAAGATGAAAGCTTTATTGATCAAGGTGGGGTTCTGTGACGCCTTTGTCTGGTCGTTGAACACAAACGAAGTACGCGAAGTTGCAGCTATGGCGAACTTTTAATCTAAACAAAACCCAAAGTCTAAACGGTGCCCTAAGGGCTGTATATATGGAGGAAGAGAGGGGGAATTTCATGGCCCTTGGTGGAGGGGTCCGAAATCAACCCTATCTCTTGTTTCCCCACACATACGGACTCTAAAAATAGCCTATACTTATGTATTTCGAAATTACATGGGCCTGGCCCAATAAAAAGGTGACGCAGCACCTATAATAGCCTCAGGACGAAATTTATGAAGTGGCATCTTGTATATTTCGTCCATGGCTTCATGCACCCATTATGGTGGCTTCAAAGTCCTGAAATCATCACTTGTAACTCCGTTCTTGTTCCCCTTGCGCATGGCATCATCTCCATGCTTGTTCTTGCTCCAATGTTCATCCTTCTCCAAGCTAGGCCCTTCATTTGTAAGCAAAACAAATGTATCCAATTTAGGCAGCATCATATTCTCATGAACATTAGAATCATTACCAAGAAACAAAAGTACCTGATAATTTAATTGGCGTGCGCGAGCTCTAGTAATTGGTCCCGTATATGTAGCAGTAGGGGCTGTGGGTGTAACAATGGTATTGATGTCCTCATCATCCTCCCCTTCTTGAAATGAAGTCGTCCTCGACGGAAACTCATCTTCCTCACCCAAATAAGGCTTCAAATCTGCAATGTTAAAAGTGGGACTAACCCCAAAATCTGCAGGCAGCTCAAGTTTATATGCATTATCATTTATTTTCTCTAACACCTTAAAGGGACCATCAGCACGTGGCTTTAGCTTTGATTTGCGCAAATCAGGAAATCTATCCTTACGCAAATGTAACCAAACAAGATCTCCAGGTGCAAACACAACATGTTTTCTACCCTTATCTCCAGCAAGTTTATATTTAGCATTCATACGCTCAATGTTTTCCTTAGTTAACTCATGCATTTTTAAAATCAATTCAGCACGTTGTTTAGCATCAAAATTAACCTTCTCCGAAGATGGAAGAGGCAACAAATCAATAGGTGCACGAGGTAGGAAACCATACACAACTTCAAAAGGGCACATCTTAGTAGTAGAATGCAATGAACGATTATAAGCAAATTCAATATGAGGCAAGCATTCCTCCCACATTTTCTTATTATTCTTCAAAACAGCCCTAAGCATAGTAGACAATGTTCTATTGACTACTTCAGTTTGTCCATCAGTTTGGGGGTGACAAGTAGTACTAAAAAGCAGTTTAGTCCCCAACTTAGTGATAGAGGCGAGGGTGTCCCGATCTTTCGATGAGATGATAACTATCGATTTGGTGGAGACGACTTTGACGATCCGACTACAAACGTGCACGACGTTGCGCCTTAGCAATCGCTAAACCAATCTCCTGAGGTTACTGACGATGCCGGAAGCACGGTCAGCCTGACCACGAAGGTCTATTCCTGCAAGCAATCGAAGAACGAGCAAGAATATGATAAAGCAATCTGAATATTGCAAATATATATGAAGTATTGATAATGGTGGGGATCCGGAAGCGGTCTTGGTCTGGTCGTTGGACACAAACGAAGTACACGAAGTTGCAATGGCTAACTTTTAACTAAACAAATCCCAAGGAAAAGCTACTAGATGGATCTACTTATATAGGAGCAAGGGGTGGCGGCCAAGGAGGTGGGAGGACATCCCAAGGCAGCCTAAAACTAAATCTAGGTCGTACAAGGCCAATGGGCCCAAGTGGAGGTGATGTAACACCTTTGGACTTGTAGTTTGACTCGGATTCTGCTGCAGCATCAGATTGTTTCGTCCACAACTCAGCGCTCCGGACGAATTTGAAGGTGATTCCAATTGGGTTGGAAAGTGCACGAAATCTAGTTTCCAACAAAAAAAGAATCACCCAATTCGGAGTCCGTATGAAAAACTTGTGTGCGTTTTGAGTTAGGTGTGTCTGTGCAGTCCGAATCTGAATCCAGAACGTGAGAGACTTGGACTCTATCTTCTCTTGGGCCAAAAGTGACGTGAGAGAACTTTTTGGACAGCAAATAAACATCTCTTTCTTCCTTATCTTCATATTTGGATTGTACAAATGTCCCATACACCTGCAATTAGACAAAACACAAAAGTGTGTGAAGTATTTTTGTTCTGGATAACATAAATAGATTATTGAATAGTTTGCACTAGAAATCACCTGACAAATATGCATATATGCAATATTTTTGGTCATATCCAAGGTAGTCATGTCCTCATCACATTAATAATATTACTATTCGTTATCGTCATCCTATTCCTAGGCTAGATGATATGCTTGATGAATTGAGTGGCTCTACAATATTCTCCAAAGTTGATTTACGTAGTGGATACCATCAAATTCGTATGAAATTGGGAGATGAATGGAAAACAGCATTCAAAACTAAGTTTGGATTATATGAGTGGTTAGTCATGCCTTTTGGGTTAACTAATGCACCTAGTACTTTCATGAGATTAATGAACGAAGTTTTACGTGCTTTCATTGGACGATTTGTGGTAGTTTACTTTGATGACATATTGATTTATAGCAGATCTTTGGAAGAACATTTGGAACATTTACGTGCTGTTTTTATTGCTCTACGTGATGCACGTTTGTTTGGTAACCTTGGGAAGTGCACCTTTTGCACCGACCGAGTATCTTTTCTTGGCTATGTTATTACTCCACAGGGAATTGAAGTTGATAAAGCCAAGATTGAAGCTATTGAGAGTTGGCCGCAACCCAAAACGGTCACACAAGTGAGGAGTTTTCTTGGCCTCGCTAGATTCTACAGGCGTTTTGTGAGAGATTTCAGCACCATTGCTGCACCTCTCAATGAGCTTACAAAGAAAGATGTGCCTTTTCTTTGGGGTACCGCACAGGAAGAAGCCTTCACGGTATTGAAAGATAAGTTGACACATGCTCCTTTACTCCAACTTCCTGATTTTAATAAGACTTTTGAGCTTGAATGTGATGCTAGTGGAATTGGATTAGGAGGTGTGTTATTACAAGATGGCAAACCTGTTGCATACTTTTCTGAAAAATTGAGTGGGCCTAGTCTGAATTATTCTACTTATGATAAAGAATTATATGCTCTTGTTCGGACTTTAGAAACATGGCAACATTATTTATGGCCCAAAGAATTTGTTATACATTCTGATCATGAATCTTTGAAACATATTAAAAGTCAAGCTAAACTGAATCGTAGACATGCTAAATGGGTTGAATTCATTGAGACTTTCCCTTATGTCATTAAACACAAGAAGGGAAAAGAAAATGTTATTGCTGATGCATTGTCTCGTCGCTATACTATGCTTTCACAACTTGACTTCAAAATATTTGGTTTGGAGACCATCAAAGATCAATATGTGCATGATGCTGGTTTTAAAGATGTAATGCAGAATTGTAAAGAAGGAAGAATGTGGAACAAGTTTGTTGTTAACGATGGATTTGTGTTTCTTGCTAACAAGCTATGCATTCCAGCTAGCTCCGTTCGTCTTTTGTTGTTGCAGGAGGCGCATGGAGGATTAATGGGACACTTTGGCGTGAAGAAGACGGAGGACTTACTTGCTACACATTTCTTTTGGCCAAAGATGAGACGGGATGTTGAGCGTTTTATTGCTCGCTGCACTACATGTCAAAAAGCTAAGTCACGACTCAATCCTCATGGTTTATATATGCCTTTGCCTGTACCTACTGTTCCTTGGGAGGATATATCTATGGACTTTGTTTTAGGTTTACCTCGAACAAAGAAGGGGAGGGATAGCATATTTGTTGTCGTGGATAGATTCTCGAAAATGGCACACTTTATACCATGTCATAAAAGTGATGATGCTGTTAATGTTGCTGATTTGTTCTTTCGTGAAATTATTCGCTTGCATGGTGTGCCAAATACTATTGTTTCAGATCGTGATACTAAATTTCTTAGCCACTTTTGGAGATGTTTATGGGCTAAGTTGGGGACTAAACTGCTTTTTAGTACTACTTATCACCCCCAAACTGATGGACAAACTGAAGTAGTCAATAGAATGTTGTCTACTATGCTTAGGGCTGTTTTGAAGAATAATAAGAAAATGTGGGAGGAATGCTTGCCTCATATTGAATTTGCTTATAATCGTTCATTGCATTCTACTACTAAGATGTGCCCTTTTGAAGTTGTGTATGGTTTCCTACCTCGTGCACCTATTGATTTGTTGCCTCTTCCATCTTCGGAGAAGGTTAATTTTGATGCTAAACAACGTGCTGAATTGATTTTAAAAATGCATGAGTTAACTAAGGAAAACATTGAGCGCATGAATGCTAAATATAAACTTGCTGGAGATAAGGGTAGAAAACATGTTGTGTTTGCACCTGGAGATCTTGTTTGGTTACATTTGCGTAAGGATAGATTTCCTGATTTGCGCAAATCAAAGTTAATGCCACGTGCTGATGGTCCCTTTAAGGTGTTAGAGAAAATAAATGATAATGCATATAAACTTGAGCTGCCTGCAAATTTTGGGGTTAGTCCCACTTTTAACATTGCAGATTTGAAGCCTTATTTGGGTGAGGAAGATGAACTTCCGTCGAGGACGACTTCATTTCAAGAAGGGGAGGATGATGAGGACATCAATACAATTGTTACACCCACAGCCCCTTGATAGAGGCAAAGGTGTCCCGTCTTTCGATGAGATGGTGGATTTCGCTTTGGTGGAAGTCGACTTTGACGATCCGACTACGAACGTGCGAGGACGTCGCGCCTTAGCAATCGCTAAACCAACTCCGAGAGGTTATTGACCACGCCAGAGCACGATCAACCTGACCACGAGGGTCTGTTTCCTGCGAGCAAACGAAGAACAAGCAAGAAACTAAGATTGCAATCTGGATATTGCGAAAATAAGATGAAAGCTTTATTGATCAAGGTGGGGTTCTGTGACGCCTTTGTCTGGTCGTTGAACACAAACGAAGTACGCGAAGTTGCAGCTATGGCGAACTTTTAATCTAAACAAAACCCAAAGTCTAAACGATGCCCTAAGGGCTGTATATATGGAGGAAGAGGGGGGGAATTTCGTGGCCCTTGGTGGAGGGGTCCGAAATCAACCCTATCTCTTGTTTCCCCACACATACGGACTCTAAAAATAGCCTATACTTATGTATTTCGAAATTACATGGGCCTGGCCCAATAATAAGGTGACGCAGCACCTAAAATAGCCTCGGGACGAAATTTATGAAGTGGCATCTTGTATATTTCGTCCAAGGCTTCATGCACCCATTATGGTGGCTTCAAAGTCCTGAAATCATCACTTGTAACTCCGTTCTTGTTTCCCTTGCGCATGCCATTATCTCCATGCTTGTTCTTGCTCCAATGTTCATCCTTCTCCAAGCTAGGCCCTTCATTTGTAAGCAAAACAAATGTATCCAATTTAGGCAGCATCATATTCTCATGAACATTAGAATCATTACCAAGAAACGAAAGTACCTGGTAATTTAGTTGGCGTGCACGAGCTCTAGTAATTGGTCCAGTATGTATAGCAGCAGGGGCTGTGGGTGTAACAATTGTATTGATGTCCTCATCAAAACGCCTATAGAATCCAGCGAGGCCAAGAAAACTCCTCACTTGTGTGACCGTTTTGGGCTGCGGCCAACTCTCAATAGCTTCAATCTTGGCTTTATCAACTTCAATTCCCTGTGGAGTAACAACATAGCCAAGAAAAGATACTCGGTCGGTGCAAAAGGTGCACTTCCCAAGGTTACCAAACAAACGTGCATCACGTAGAGCAATAAAAACAGCACGTAAATGTTCCAAATGTTCTTCCAAAGATCTGCTATAAATCAATATGTCATCAAAGTAAACTACCACAAATCGTCCAATGAAAGCACGTAAAACTTCGTTCATTAATCTCATGAAAGTACTAGGTGCATTAGTTAACCCAAAAGGCATGACTAACCACTCATATAATCCAAACTTAGTTTTAAATGCTGTTTTCCATTCATCTCCCAATTTCATACGAATTTCATGGTAGCCACTACGCAAATCAACTTTGGAGAATATTGTAGAGCCACTCAATTCATCAAGCATATCATCTAGCCTAGGAATAGGATGACGATAACGAATAGTAATATTATTAATGCCTCTACAATCAACACACATACGTGATGTACCATCCTTTTTCGGCACTAGAATAATAGGAACAGCACAAGGACTAAGGGATTCGCGTATATAACCTTTGTCGAGAAGCTCTTGTACTTGGCGCATAATCTCCTTCGTCTCCTCTGGATTGGTACGGTATGGTGCACGGTTTGGCAGTGAAGCACCGGGAATTAAGTCAATCTGATGCTCAATCCCTCGAATAGGCGGTAATCCCGGTGGCACATCTTGTGGAAAGACGTCAGCGAACTCCTGCAAAATGTTAGTGACAGCAGGAGGCAAAGAGGAAGGCACGTCCTCGAATGAAAATAATGCCTCTTTGCACACAAAAGCATAGCAAACAGATTTGCTGAAATCTAGCTCATCAATATCAGATTTGGTGGCAAATAAACATGCACTTTTCAATTTAATTTCAGAAGCAACACTAGATGGTTTATTATTAGGCTTCATTTGTTACTCAAATTCTTTTGCCACAATCTGATTTTCACTCTTATTCGTCTCCTGTTTTGCTTTATTAGCTCTATTAATATCATCATTCAAAATGGAATCAGGAGTCATAGGAAGCAAAGTAATATTTTTATCCTTATGAACAAGAGTATAGTGATTGTTTCTACCATGGTGTACAGAATTTTTATCAAATTGCCATGGTCTACCAAGTAATAAGGAACATGCTTGCATAGGTACCACATCACAATCAACATAATCAGCATATGTAGAGATACTAAAATGCACACGAACAGTACGTGTTACCTTAACCTTGCCGCTGTTGTTGAACCATTGGATGTAGTAAGGATGTGGATGTGGTCTTGTGGTGAGAGAAAGCTTCTCCACCATCTCCATGCTAGCCAAGTTGTTGCAGCTCCCTCCGTCTATGATGACGCGCATAGAACGTTCCTTCACAACTCCCTTGGTATGGAACAAATTGTGCCTCTGATTTTGCTCAGCTTGTGTGATCTGCACACTCAAAACACGTTGAGCAACTAAACATTCATACCTGTCAGCGTCTTCAGGAGCCATGTATTGCGTCTCATGATCAGAATCATCTCCACCATGTTCTTCACGTGTAATAAGAGCCAAAGTCTCCTCATCATAGTCACTAGCAGACTCATATCCACCATCCGCGGTAGCAATCATCACACGCGGAGATTTGCATTCTCTCGCATAATGACCTCTTCCCTTACAACGATGACAAATAATATCACTTGTGTGCCCTGTTGATGCCATGGAAGAAGAAGAACGTTGTGCAAGCCCCGCAGGTGCGCTCTTGGCAGATAATGGTGGTTGTGCCTGTTTTCTTGTATCAGGGCTGGAGGTGGCACCGGATGGAGGTGCTGGTGCAGTTGAAGTAGAAGATGCACGTGGTGTCCATGATGAAGGTCGGCCTGCAGAAAAGTTAGTTCGCCCCAATGCTTGTCGATCATGGACTTCACGTTCAGCTTTACAAGCAAGATGGAATAAACGAGTGATATTAGTATACTCCTTATAGTCTAGAATGGTCTGAATCTCTCTATTTAATCCACCCAGAAAACGTGCAAGCATAGCTTCATTCTCTTCAACAATACCACATCTAATCATGCCAGTTTGTAATTCCTGATAATATTCTTCTACAGAATTTTTCCCTTGTCTTAATGATAGAGGCAAAGGTGTCCCGTCTCTCGATGAGATGGTGGATTTGGCTTTGGTGGAAGTCGACTTTGACGATCCGACTACGAACGTGCGAGGACGTCGCGCCTTAGCAATCGCTAAACCAACTCCGAGAGGTTATTGACCACGCCGGAGCACGATCAACCTGACCACGAGGGTCTGTTTCCTGCGAGCAAACGAAGAACAAGCAAGAAACTGAGATTGCAATCTGGATATTGCGAATATAAGATGAAAGCTTTATTGATCAAGGTGGGGTTCTGTGACGCCTTTGTCTGGTCGTTGAACACAAACGAAGTACGTGAAGTTGCAGCTATGGCGAACTTTTAATCTAAACAAAACCCAAAGTCTAAACGATGCCCTAAGGGCTGTATATATGGAGGAAGAGGGGGGAATTTCGTGGCCCTTGGTGGAGGGGTCCGAAATCAACCCTATCTCTTGTTTCCCCACACATACGGACTCTACAAATAGCCTATACTTATGTATTTCGAAATTACATGGTCCTGGCCCAATAATAAGGTGACGCAGCACCTAAAATAGCCTCGGAACGAAATTTATGAAGTGGCATCTTGTATATTTCGTCCAAGGCTTCATGCACACATTATGGTGGCTTCAAAGTCCTGAAATCATCACTTGTAACTCCGTTCTTGTTCCCCTTGCGCATGCCATCATCTCCATGCTTGTTCTTGCTCCAATGTTCATCCTTCTCCAAGGTAGGCCCTTCATTTGTAAGCAAAACAAATGTATCCAAATTAGGCAGCATCATATTCTCATGAACATTAGAATCATTACCAAGAAACGAAAGTACCTGATAATTTAGTTGGCGTGCACGAGCTCTAGTAATTGGTCCAGTATGTATAGCAGCAGGGGCTGTGGGTGTAACAATTGTATTGATGTCCTCATCATCCTCCCCTTCTTGAAATGAAGTCGTCCTCGACGGAAGTTCATCTTCCTCACCCAAATAAGGCTTCAAATCTGCAATGTTAAAAGTGGGACTAACCCCAAAATCTGCAGGCAGCTCAAGTTTATATGCACTATCATTTATTTTCTCTAACACCTTAAAGGGACCATCAGCACGTGGCATTAACTTTGATTTGCGCAAATCAGGAAATCTATCCTTACGCAAATGTAACCAAACAAGATCTCCAGGTGCAAACACAACATGTTTTCTACCCTTATCTCCAGCAAGTTTATATTTAGCATTCATGCGCTCAATGTTTTCCTTAGTTAACTCATGCATTTTTAAAATCAATTCAGCACGTTGTTTAGCATCAAAATTAACCTTCTCCGAAGATGGAAGAGGCAACAAATCAATAGGTGCACGAGGTAGGAAACCATACACAACTTCAAAAGGGCACATCTTAGTAGTAGAATGCAATGAACGATTATAAGCAAATTCAATATGAGGCAAGCATTCCTCCCACATTTTCTTATTATTCTTCAAAACAGCCCTAAGCATAGTAGACAACGTTGTATTGACTACTTCAGTTTGGCCATCAGTTTGGGGGTGACAAGTAGTACAAAAAAGCAGTTTAGTCCCCAACTTAGCCCATAAACATCTCCAAAAGTGGCTAAGAAATTTAGTATCATGATCTGAAACAATAGTATTTGGCACACCATGCAAGCGAATAATTTCACGAAAGAACAAATCAGCAACATTAACAGCATCATCGCTTTTATGACATGGTATAAAGTGTGCCATTTTCGAGAATCTATCCACGACAACAAATATGCTATCCCTCCCCTTCTTTGTTCGAGGTAAACCTAAAACAAAGTCCATAGATATATCCTCCCAAGGAACACTAGGTACATGCAAAGGCATATATAAACCATGAGGATTGAGTCGTGACTTAGCTTTTTGACATGTAGTGCAGCGAGCAATAAAACGCTCAACATCCCGTCTCATCTTTGGCCAAAAGAAATGTGTAGCAAGTACGTCCTCTGTCTTCTTCACGCCAAAGTGTCCCATTAATCCTCCTCCATGCGCCTCCTGCAACAACAAAAGACGAACGGAGCTAGCTGGAATGCATAGCTTGTTAGCACGAAACACAAATCCATCGTTAACGACAAACTTGTTCCACATTCTTCCTTCTTTGCAATTCTGCATTACATCTTTAAAATCAGCATCATGCACATATTGATCTTTGATGGTCTCCAAACCAAATATTTTGAAGTCAAGTTGTGAAAGCATAGTATAGCGACGAGACAATGCATCAGCAATAACATTTTCTTTTTCCTTCTTGTGTTTAATGACATAAGGGAAAGTCTCAATGAGCTTACAAAGAAAGATGTGCCTTTTCTTTGGGGTACCGCACAGGAAGAAGCCTTCACGGTATTGAAAGATAAGTTGACACATGCTCCTTTACTCCAACTTCCTGATTTTAGTAAGACTTTTGAGCTTGAATGTGATGCTAGTGAAATTGGATTAGGAGGTGTGTTATTACAAGATGGCAAACCTGTTGCATACTTTTCTGAAAAATTGAGTGGGCCTAGTCTGAATTATTCTACCACTTGATAGAGGCGAGGGTGTCCCGATCTTTCGATGAGATGATAACTATCGATTTGGTGGAGACGACTTTGACGATCCGACTACAAACGAGCACGACGTTGCGCCTTAGCAATCGCTAAACCAATCTCCTGAGGTTACTGACGATGCTGGAAGCACGGTTAGCCTGACCACGAAGGTCTATTCCTGCAAGCAATCGAAGAACGAGCAAGAATATGATAAAGCAATCTGAATATTGCAAATATATATGAAGTATTGATAATGGTGGGGATCCAGAAGCGGTCTTGGTCTGGTCGTTGGACACAAACGAAGTACACGAAGTTGCAATGGCTAACTTTTAACTAAACAAATCCCAAAGTCTAAACGATGCCCTAAGGGCTGTATATATGGAGGAAGAGGGGGGAATTTCGTGGCCCTTGGTGGAGGGGTCCGAAATCAACCCTATCTCTTGTTTCCCCACACATACGGACTCTAAAAATAACCTATACTTATGTATTTCGAAATTACATGGGCCTGGCCCAATAATAAGGTGACGCAGCACCTAAAATAGCCTCGGGACGAAATTTATGAAGTGGCATCTTGTATATTTCGTCCAAGGCTTCATGCACCCATTATGGTGGCTTCAAAGTCCTGAAATCATCACTTGTAACTCCGTTCTTGTTCCCCTTGCGCATGCCATCATCCCCATGCTTGTTCTTGCTCCAATGTTCATCCTTCTCCAAGCTAGGCCCTTCATTTGTAAGCAAAACAAATGTATCCAATTTAGGCAGCATCATATTCTCATGAACATTAGAATCATTACCAAGAAACGAAAGTACCTGGTAATTTAGTTGGCGTGCACGAGCTCTAGTAATTGGTCCAGTATGTATAGCAGCAGGGGCTGTGGGTGTAACAATTGTATTGATGTCCTCATCATCCTCCCCTTCTTGAAATGAAGTCGTCCTCGACAGAAGTTCATCTTCCTCACCCAAATAAGGCTACAAATCTGCAATGTTAAAAGTGGGACTAACCCCAAAATCTGCAGGCAGCTCAAGTTTATATGCATTATCATTTATTTTCTCTAACACCTTAAAGGGACCATCAGCACGTGGCATTAACTTTGATTTGCGCAAATCAGGAAATCTATCCTTACGCAAATGTAACCAAACAAGATCTCCAGGTGCAAACACAACATGTTTTCTACCCTTATCTCCAGCAAGTTTATATTTAGCATTCATACGCTCAATGTTTTCCTTAGTTAACTCATGCATTTTTAAAATCAATTCAGCACGTTGTTTAGCATCAAAATTAACCTTCTCCGAAGATGGAAGAGGCAACAAATCAATAGGTGCACGAGGTAGGAAACCATACACAACTTCAAAAGGCCACATCTTAGTAGTAGAATGCAATGAACGATTATAAGCAAATTCAATATAAGGCAAGCATTCCTCCCACATTTTCTTATTATTCTTCAAAACAGCCCTAAGCATAGTAGACAATGTTCTATTGACTACTTCAGTTTGTCCATCAGTTTGGGGGTGACAAGTAGTACTAAAAAGCAGTTTAGTCCCCAACTTAGCCCATAAACATCTCCAAAAGTGGCTAAGAAATTTAGTATCACGATCTGAAACAATAGTATTTGGCACACCATGCAAGCGAATAATTTCACGAAAGAACAAATCAGCAACATTAACAGCATCATCGCTTTTATGACATGGTATAAAGTGTGCCATTTTCGAGAATCTATGCACGACAACAAATATGCTATCCCTCCCCTTCTTTGTTCGAGGTAAACCTAAAACAAAGTCCATAGATATATCCTCCCAAGGAACACTAGGTACAGGCAAAGGCATATATAAACCATGAGGATTGAGTTGTGACTTAGCTTTTTGACATGTAGTGCAGCGAGCAATAAAACGCTCAACATCCCGTCTCATCTTTGGCCAAAAGAAATGTGTAGCAAGTACGTCCTCCGTCTTCTTCACGCCAAAGTGTCCCATTAATCCTCCTCCATGCGCCTCCTGCAACAACAAAAGACGAACGGAGCTAGCTGGAATGCATAGCTTGTTAGCACGAAACACAAATCCATCGTTAACAACAAACTTGTTCCACATTCTTCCTTCTTTACAATTCTGCATTACATCTTTAAAATCAGCATCATGCACATATTGATCTTTGATGGTCTCCAAACCAAATATTTTGAAGTCAAGTTGTGAAAGCATAGTATAGCGACGAGACAATGCATCAGCAATAACATTTTCTTTTCTCTTCTTGTGTTTAATGACATAAGGGAAAGTCTCAATGAATTCAACCCATTTAGCATGTCTACGATTCAGTTTAGCTTGACTTTTAATATGTTTCAAAGATTCATGATCAGAATGTATAACAAATTCTTTGGGCCATAAATAATGTTGCCATGTTTCTAAAGTCCGAACAAGAGCATATAATTCTTTATCATAAGTAGAATAATTCAGACTAGGCCCACTCAATTTTTCAGAAAAGTATGCAACAGGTTTGCCATCTTGTAATAACACACCTCCTAATCCAATTCCACTAGCATCACATTCAAGCTCAAAAGTCTTATTAAAATCAGGAAGTTGGAGTAAAGGAGCATGTGTCAACTTATCTTTCAATACCGTGAAGGCTTCTTCCTGTGCGGTACCCCAAATAAAAGGCACGTCTTTCTTTGTAAGCTCATTGAGAGGTGCAGCAATGGTGCTGAAATCTCTCACAAAACGCCTATAGAATCCAGCGAGGCCAAGAAAACTCCTCACGTGTGTGACCGTTTTGGGCTGCGGCCAACTCTCAATAGCTTCAATCTTGGCTTTATCAACTTCAATTCCCTGTGGAGTAACAACATAGCCAAGAAAAGATACTCGGTCGGTGCAAAAGGTGCACTTCCCAAGGTTACCAAACAAACGTGCATCACGTAGAGCAATAAAAACAGCACGTAAATGTTCCAAATGTTCTTCCAAAGATCTGCTATAAATCAATATGTCATCAAAGTAAACTACCACAAATCATCCAATGAAAGCACGTAAAACTTCGTTCATTAATCTCATGAAAGTACTAGGTGCATTAGTTAACCCAAAAGGCATGACTAACCACTCATATAATCCAAACTTAGTTTTGAATGCTGTTTTCCATTCATCTCCCAATTTCATACGAATTTGATGGTATCCACTACGTAAATCAACTTTGGAGAATATTGTAGAGCCACTCAATTCATCAAGCATATCATCTAGCCTAGGAATAGGATGACGATAACGAATAGTAATATTATTAATGCCTCTACAATCAACACACATACGTGATGTACCATCCTTTTTCGGCACTAGAATAATAGGAACAGCACAAGGACTAAGGGATTCGCGTATATAACCTTTGTCGAGAAGCTCTTGTACTTGACGCATAATCTCCTTCGTCTCCTCTGGATTGGTACGGTATGGTGCACGGTTTGGCAGTGAAGCACCGGGAATTAAGTCAATCTGATGCTCAATCCCTCGAATAGGCGGTAATCTCGGTGGCACGTCTTGTGGAAAGACGTCAGCAAACTCCTGCAAAATGTTAGTGACAGCAGG
The DNA here is from genome assembly GCF_018294505.1 of Triticum aestivum. Taxonomy (NCBI): domain Eukaryota; kingdom Viridiplantae; phylum Streptophyta; class Magnoliopsida; order Poales; family Poaceae; genus Triticum; species Triticum aestivum. Next base: position 250,705,247 of record NC_057795.1, read on the forward strand.
AGGCAAAGAGGAAGGAACGTCCTCGAATGAAAATAATGCCTCTTTGCACACAAAAGCATAGCAAACAGATTTGCTGAAATCTAGCTCATCAATATCAGATTTGGTGGCAAATAAACTTGCACTTTTCAATTTAATTTCAGAAGCAACACTTGATGGTTTATTATTAGGATTCATTTGTTGCTCAAATTCTTTTGCCACAATCTGATTTTCACTCTTATTCGTCTCCTGTTTTGCTTTATTAGCTCTATTAATATCATCTTTCACAATGGAATCAGGAGTCATAGGAAGCAAAGTAATATTTTTATCCTTATGAACAAGAGTATAGTGATTGTTTCTACCATGGTGTACAGAATTTTTATCAAATTGCCATGGTCTACCAAGTAATAAGGAACATGCTTGCATAGGAACCACATCACAATCAACATAATCAGCATATGTAGAGATACTAAAATGCACACGAACAGTACGTGTTACCTTAACCTTTCCGTTGTTGTTGAACCATTGGATGTAGTAAGGATGTGGATGTGGTCTTGTGGTGAGAGAAAGCTTCTCCACCATCTCCATGCTAGCCAAGTTGTTGCAGCTCCCTCCGTCTATTATGACGCGCACAGAACGTTCCTTCACAACTCCCTTGGTATGGAACAAATTGTGCCTCTGATTTTGCTCAGCTTGTGTGACCTGCACACTCAAAACACGTTGAGCAACTAAACATTCATACCTGTCAGCGTCTTCAGGAGCCATGTATTGCGTCTCATGATCAGAATCATCTCCACCATGTTCTTCACGTGTAATAAGAGCCAATGTCTCCTCATCATAGTCACTAGCGGACTCATATCCACCATCCGCGGTAGCAATCATCACACGCGGAGATTTGCATTCCCTCGCATAATGACCTCCTCCCTTACAACGACGACAAATAATATCACTTGTGTGCCCTGTTGATGCCATGGAAGAAGAAGAACGCTGTGCAGGACCCGCAGGTGCGCTCTTGGAAGATAATGGTGGTTGTGCCTGTTTTCTTGTATCACGGCTGGAGGTGGCACCGGATGGAGGTGCTGGTGCAGTTGAAGTAGAAGATGCACGTGGTGTCCATGATGAAGGTCGGCCCGCAGAAAAGTTAGTTCGCCCCAATGCTTGTCGATCCTGCACTTCACGTTCAGCTTTACAAGCAAGATGGAATAAACGAGTGATATTAGTATACTCCTTATAGTCTAGAATGGTCTGAATCTCTCTATTTAATCCACCCAGAAAACGTGCAAGCATAGCTTCATTCTCCTCAACAATACCACATCTAATCATGCCAGTTTGTAATTCCTGATAATATTCTTCTACAGAATTTTTCCCTTGTCTTAAACGCTGCAAATTTTGAAGCAATTCACGTTGATAATATGGTGGAACCCAACGCGTACGCATAGCAGTTTTCAAAGCAGCCCAAGTAGTTGGAATAGGATATAATCTACAATGTTCAGACCACCATACACATGCAAAACTAGTGAAAGCACAAACAGCAGCAGCAACTCGTCTCTCCTCAGGATATTATAAACATGTAAATCGTTGTTCAGTTTCTAACTCCCAAGTAAGATATATATCAGGAACATATCTACCCTCAAATGGTGGAATATTCAATTTCAGTTTAGGAATATGGACATCATCTCGTACCTGAGGTGGTGGTGTAGGCCTACCATTACGAATATATACCTGAGGTCGACCTGCTGGTGGTGGTACAGGTGGCTGCACGTAGTGCTAATTTTGATCAACCTCATCCTCATAATCTCCCACATAATCATCCTCCTCCGCATCAGCGGCAGGAGCCACAGAAGTATCAACAGCAGCACCAACAGTTTGGCGAAACGCAAGAGGAACACGGCTTGCTCGGCGGAGGTCTGTTTCGCGACGTGGAGGTAGTCGTTGTTGTTGTTGTTGTTGGAGAGGTGCGTTAGGTGCAGCGGGTGGTGGTGGTGGAAGACGCGCGAGCAATTCATTAAACTTGTTATCGAGCTTTGTTTCGAACGTCTTCTCAAGGCCAGTGATCTTCTCCATGGCCTCTTCAAAATTGTTCAGCACATCTTGCACCTGTTCAGTCATCGTTTGCTGAAACTTATCATGAAGCTCCTTGTTCGATAAATTCTCCCAGTCAATCTCGTCGGCTTGTGATCCTGGCATGGTTAGCAGCAATAGAAACACACAAGAATATGATCCTACAGACTACGAACAAGTGGTGGTGGTGGGTGTCACAAATCCGTCAAGCAAAACTCAAATTCTTACCAGTTCTTACCCAGCAACAGGCGGTGATCGGCAACCGTTGTAGTCAAAACTCTCAAAGCTTGGATAGAGCGATTACCAGGGAGAGTCAAACGCACGACGTAGATGTATGTGGAGCTGGGAAGGCTTATAATATGGTAGCAAAAAGGGTCAGCAATAATCAATTCAGAGATGCAAAGTTGAATAAACGCTCAACGACGGTACTATGCTGGTCCTAGGCTAGACTGTGCTAGAGACGCGAGCCTAGAACACCAACAAAATCACGGCACGGCACGTAAACAAGGGAGGAGCACACTCTAAATTTTTTTTCTCTTTTTTTTGCACTTTTTTTTTGCTCCGCAACAAATTTTTTTTGAAAAAGTCTACAAATGGTCTAAAACTGCCTAGCCAGAATTTTCCAGACTTAGTTTTTTTTTTGAAATTGGAACTATTTTTCTTCTGCGGATGGCTCGGAAGTTGGGGAGTCCTTCTCTGTCACGACTCGGAGTGTCGCGTGATCTGGAAATCGAGAACAATGCAACAATTACTGGACTCGGACTAGGACTGGTGGTGGAGATGAATCTGGTGGAACTCGGACTGGTGGCGGAGATGAATCTGGTGGAACACGGACAGGTGGCGGATATATGTTGCAGGTGAACTCGGATTGGCATGATGGCGGCGGATATGTGGTGGCGTATATGGATTCGGATTGGCGGTGAATATGTGGTGGTGGTATATGGCAACAACAACGATGATGATGCGGTGGTGATATATGGCAGCGGCGACGTGACAACCTGTGAACAGAACTCGAAACTCTAAAAGACTAGACGCTAAGACCAGCAACTGGACACGACGATGCAACCGCAAATTCAACAAAGCAAATACAGAAAAGATTATGCAAGGCTCAGATTGGTTCGGATGGGATGAACTAACCCTAATTTTTTTGGCTTTTTCATGGACTATAGGTATGAAGAACAGACTCGATCTAAACTACGAAAAACTGTAAAATCTCACCGAGCAACCTGGAAATCTGATACCACTTGATAGAGGCAAAGGTGTCCCATCTTTCGATGAGATGATGGATATCGCTTTGGTGGAAGTCGACTTTGACGATCCGACTACGAACGTGCGAGGACGTCGCACCTTAGCAATCGCTAAACCAACTCCGAGAGGTTATTGACCACGCCGGAGCACGATCAACCTGACCACGAGTGATGAGGACATCAATACAATTGTTACACCCACAGCCCCTGCTGCTATACATACTGGACCAATTACTAGAGCTCGTGCACGCCAACTAAATTACCAGGTACTTTCGTTTCTTGGTAATGATTCTAATGTTCATGAGAATATGATGCTGCCTAAATTGGATACATTTGTTTTGCTTACAAATGAAGGGCCTAGCTTGGAGAAGGATGAACATTGGAGCAAGAACAAGCATGGAGATGATGGCATGCGCAAGGGGAACAAGAACGGAGTTACAAGTGATGATTTCAGGACTTTGAAGCCACCATAATGGGTGCATGAAGCCTTGGACGAAATATACAAGATGCCACTTCATAAATTTTGTCCCGAGGCTATTTTAGGTGCTGCGTCACCTTATTATTGGGCCAGGCCCATGTAATTTCGAAATACATAAGTATAGGCTATTTTTAGAGTCCGTATGTGTGGGGAAACAAGAGATAGGGTTGATTTCGGACTCCTCCACCAAGGGCCACGAAATTTCCCCCTCTTCCTCCATATATACAGCCCTTAGGGCATCGTTTAGACTTTGGGTTTTGTTTAGATTAAAAGTTCGCCATAGCTGCAACTTCGCGTACTTCGTTTGTGTTCAACGACCAGACAAAGGCGTCACAGAACCCCACCTTGATCAATAAAGCTTTCATCTTATATTCGCAATATCTAGATTGCAATCTTAGTTTCTTGCTTGTTTTTCGTTTGCTCGCAGGAAACAGACCCTCGTGGTCAGGTTGATCGTGCTCCGGCGTGGTCAATAACCTCTCGGAGTTGGTTTAGCGATTGCTAAGGCGCGACGTCCCCGCACGTTCGTAGTCGGATCGTCAAAGTCGACTTCCACCAAAGCGAAAACCACCATCTCATCGAAAGACGGGACACCTTTGCCTCTATCAACGAGGGTCTGTTTCCTGCGAGCAAACGAAGAACAAGCAAGAAACTAAGATTGCAATCTGGATATTGCGAATATAAGATGAAAGCTTTATTGATCAAGGTGGGGTTCTGTGACGCCTTTGTCTGGTCGTTGAACACAAACGAAGTACGCGAAGTTGCAGCTATGGTGAACTTTTAATCTAAACAAAACCCAAAGTCTAAACGGTGCCCTAAGGGCTGTATATATGGAGGAAGAGAGGGGGAATTTCGTGGCCCTTGGTGGAGGGGTCCGAAATCAACCCTATCTCTTGTTTCCCCACACATACGGACTCTAAAAATAGCCTATACTTATGTATTTCGAAATTACATGGGCCTGGCCCAATAAAAAGGTGACGCAGCACCTATAATAGCCTCGGGACGAAATTTATGAAGTGGCATCTTCTATATTTCGTCCATGGCTTCATGCACCCATTATGGTGGCTTCAAAGTCCTGAAATCATCACCTGTAACTCCGTTCTTATTCCCCTTGCGCATGGCATCATCTCCATGCTTGTTTTTGCTCCAATGTTCATCCTTCTCCAAGCTAGGCCCTTCATTTGTAAGCAAAACAAATGTATCCAATTTAGGCAGCATCATATTCTCATGAACATTAGAATCATTACCAAGAAACGAAAGTACCTGATAATTTAATTGGTGTGCGCGAGCTCTAGTAATTGGTCCCGTATATGTAGTAGTAGGGGCTGTGGGTGTAACAATGGTATTGATGTCCTCATCAATTCTCCATGTGATGTTGCTACTCATGTTCATGAGGAGACCCCCATAATTTCCTCATACATATTAGGAGATCTTGATGCATTTAATACTTTGCATGATTCCCACAATTGCGTGCACCATAAGGATTCCATGAATAACAATGCTCTAGCTATTTCTCATGATGCATTTCATCCTTTGAGTCTCCATTATGCCATGCATAACAACAAACCTCTCATGATGGATGACATGTTTCTATATCACGCATCTCATTTATTTGAGCATTGGATATTTTGTGCGAACCGACACATGCACGTGCGCATCATGATGGATGATGTGTACATAAATCACGCACACACAATTTTCCCTTTGCCTTTGTTTTGTGTAGGTACTCATATATACTCGTGAACCTCTCAATCCCATGAGTTGACGAAACAACCTCTTGAGAGCAACGATGACTTGGTATCCCGTGGACTATCCTTAACACCGTTCCCTTCGCGCAAGGACTACGCGCATCTCTTCTACTTGGCTCTTACACGGCTATGGGCTATACATCACTTCTCACCTTATGCTCCTTTTACCGTGTTCACTTTGCATGCTATGCTTGTTCCTATGCCTTTGCCATGCAATTGTGACCCTTGCTTGCATCTACCCATGCTTCACCATTATGATTCTCCTATGTGTATTCGCATGCTTGGTGGAGATCCTTGTTGCTATTGCCATGTTTATCATGTGCCCCATGCTATTGATGCTTGTTGTGTTGCCAACTATTGATGCTTGTTGTGTTGCTAAAGGTAAGTCATGATGTCTCACTGCTATTTACACATGGCCTCTTGCCAATACATTGATGATATTTTTCTCATATCTTGCTTTCATGCTTGTGATATGTCATGTGCATTATTCATGCCCACTATTTGCAAACATGACATGCTTGCCATGATTTCCTCTAGTATGTTGCATCTTCGCACTACTAGCTTGCTTGACTTGATCGCTATGATTGCTTGCTATGTTGCATCACCCATGTAGCACTATTAGTTGCTTTCTTGGGTTGATGACATATATGCTCATGCCTCTCACATGATATATCTTGATCATTGTCTCTTGTGTACATTAGTTGCCTCTCTCATATCCACTTATATTGAGCGCAATCGTGCTATGCTTATTGATCTTGGGGACTTTGACACTTTACTTGTGATGCATGCTTGTTCGATTGAGCCTCTTGTATTAGGTTGTTCTCACATCATATGCCTCCATAGTATGAAATGCTCCCTTGTCCTTTCTTATGATGAGCATGATACATACACTTGTTGGTTATCTTACCACACGAATGATAGGTTTTGCACTTCCGCTAACCTCATTTGTTTTTCTGAATGTTTGTCATGTTATTTCGCTTTGAAGGAGTCACAAGGCATTCCCGTCATGAGACATATTGGTTATGTGAAGGCATACACGATGTGCGACACCAACATTTTTGACATCCTCATAAAGGTGAACTCCTTCTCTTTGAGGCATCCTCAAGTACGCATATTGGATGGGTCACTCTTTCATTGTTGTTTCCTTCTTGTTGTCTACATGTTACATTTATTGGATGGAGGAGCAACATTGGAGATTGGCTCTATGGACCTTCACATTGAGGAGTGCTCGCATTTCTTGGATGCACCTTCGGACTTCCACTCATGCCACGACATCGAGCATTGGTACACCAACACCTCCATATTTGTTGATTGTGCTCATACATGTGATGCTCGATGGACATATCATACTTACCACAAGTTTGCACCCCATGCATGGATTGACTCACATTATGATTGCCTTGTTGCATCTTGTATTCCCATGTCATCCATGATATTTGAGCTTGTTCACTTCCTTAGCAAATTTGTTGTGATCTTCCTTGATGGCATATTCATACATAATGATCATATTGTCGACCATCAATTGCATGATAATATCCACATGTTGAGCATCCATTCCAATGTTCATGCATTTGATAAATCATCCCATTATGACATCATTTTGCATCGTGGTTGCATTGCTCATATTCATAACATATTTGTGTGCACAATGATTGCATTTGCTCCCATGAATGCTTTACATCTCATTCTACATCTTTTGGATAAGCATCTTGTGCTTTGTCACGCACTATCTTGTCGCACGGACTCATTCTCACATGATGGACACTTTGTGTGCGCTAACCATTGTATTTCCAAGTGTACTTTGTGTTTGCTCATTTTGCATGTACCACATACCGAAGACACCTTGGAGTACTTGGGTTGCGCAATGCCTTCATCTACGTCCAACTACAAGTCCGTCCACGACAATCGTTTCCATGGTGATGAGGATCACAATCCGAGGTCGGGTCTTTCCCAAGGGTGGGGGGAGATGATGCGGAGCATCCCACGTTCATCCCCATGTACACTCCGACTACTCTCCAAGCCCCAAGAGGACATATGACGAGACCTCAAACATACGCCATTGGACACAAGGTGAACTCACTCCTCTTCGAACTGTCACTTTCCACGTGTGAGACATGGCTACTACCTCATGCATGGACCTTGCCTATACTCAGGTACAACCGAGATGACCATGGAGAATCAAAGGACCAAGGCCAAGCATGGAAGAGGAGAAGGAAGAAGAGCCAGCTGCTACAGGCCCCGGATATCCGGCCCCATCCCGGACATCCGACCCTTCCCGCAAGCCCGAACATCCGGCCACAGCCCGAACATTCGGTGCGCATCACAGAACACGTCCAGAAGCTGAACCCCGTCAGCCCGGACATCCGGTTAGAGGCCCGGACATCCGGCTCTTCCCGAGCCGCCAGACATCCGGCCCCTAGCCCGGACATCTGGACCCCACCTGTCCAGAGAGCAACCGCAGGGCACCCTGGCCAGCCCGGACATCCGGCCTCCCAGCCCGGACATCCGGTCCGTCGCGAAGCCCTGGACATCCGGCACCTGCCTATGCGCAGAGAATGGGCCAAGGGCCCATGTATCCCCGTCTCACTTACCCCTTCGTGGGCTAGCACTATATATACCCCCCACCTCCTCCTAGTTAGGGTTAGCATTGGTTTAGCTCATTTGAGATAGAGCTTTGCTGATGAGGACATCAATACAATTGTTACACCCACAGCCCCTGCTGCTATACATACTGGACCAATTACTAGAGCTCGTGCACGCCAACTAAATTACCAGGTACTTTCGTTTCTTGGTAATGATTCTAATGTTCATGAGAATATGATGCTGCCTAAATTGGATACATTTGTTTTGCTTACAAATGAAGGGTCTAGCTTGGAGAAGGATGAACATTGGAGCAAGAACAAGCATGAAGATGATGGCATGCGCAAGGGGAACAAGAACGGAGTTACAAGTGATGATTTCAGGACTTTGAAGCCACCATAATGGGTGCATGAAGCCTTGGACGAAATATACAAGATGCCACTTCATAAATTTCGTCCCGAGGCTATTTTAGGTGCTGCGTCACCTTATTATTGGGCCAGGCCCATGTAATTTCGAAATACATAAGTATAGGCTATTTTTAGAGTCCGTATGTGTGGGGAAACAAGAGATAGGGTTGATTTCGGACCCCTCCACCAAGGGCCACGAAACTCCCCCCTCTTCCTCCATATATACAGCCCTTAGGGCATCGTTTAGACTTTGGGTTTTGTTTAGATTAAAAGTTCGCCATAGCTGCAACTTCGCGTACTTCGTTTGTGTTCAACGACCAGACAAAGGCGTCACAGAACCCCACCTTGATCAATAAAGCTTTCATCTTATATTCGCAATATCCAGATTGCAATCTTAGTTTCTTGCTTGTTCTTCGTTTGCTCGCAGGAAACAGACCCTCGTGGTCAGGTTGATCGTGCTCCGGCGTGGTCAATAACCTCTCGGAGTTGGTTTAGCGATTGCTAAGGCGCGACGTCCTCGCACGTTCGTAGTCGGATCGTCAAAGTCGACTTCCACCAAAGCGAAATCCACCATCTCATCGAAAGACGGGACACCTTTGCCTCTATCATTTGTTTAGCTTACAAATGAAGGGCCTAGCTTGGAGAAGGATGAACATTGGAGCAAGAACAAGCATGGAGATGATGGCATGCGCAAGGGAAACAAGAACGGAGTTACAAGTGATGATTTCAGGACTTTGAAGCCACCATAATGGGTGCATGAAGCCTTGGACGAAATATACAAGATGCCACTTCATAAATTTCGTCCCGAGGCTATTCTAGGTGCTGCGTCACCTTATTATTGGGCCAGGCCCATGTAATTTCGAAATACATAAGTATAGGCTATTTTTAGAGTCCGTATGTGTGGGGAAACAAGAGATAGGGTTGATTTCGGACCCCTCCACCAAGGGCCACGAAATTCCCCCCTCTTCCTCCATATATACAGCCCTTAGGGCATCGTTTAGACTTTGGGTTTTGTTTAGATTAAAAGTTCGCCATAGCTGCAACTTCGCGTACTTCGTTTGTGTTCAACGACCAGACAAAGGCGTCACAGAACCCCACCTTGATCAATAAAGCTTTCATCTTATATTCGCAATATCCAGATTGCAATCTTAGTTTCTTGCTTGTTCTTCGTTTGCTCGCAGGAAACAGACCCTCGTGGTCAGGTTGATCGTGCTCCGGCGTGGTCAATAACCTCTCGGAGTTGGTTTAGCGATTGCTAAGGCGCGACGTCCTCGCACGTTCGTAGTCGGATCGTCAAAGTCGACTTCCACCAAAGCGAAATCCACCATCTCATCGAAAGACGGGACACCTCCGCCTCTATCATTTGCTCATCCATACGGATCTCCTCCTTGTGAGAGACCGCGGCCTCATCGGAGAAGATCCACCTGGATTCAAGACCCCTTTACGGGAAGATCCCTCATGGATTCAAGACCTCCTCTCGGAGATGAACTACCGCCACTTGTATCGTCCTTTGTTGGATTTGGACCGTTTATCTCTTTGTGTTTCTTGGATCTAGCACATGTGTGGTCATATTCGTGTTGGTTGAGTGTTTTCTCTTGCATTTCCCTGTGATTTCCCTCGTCCCCCTCTGCGCGTTCTTCGTGATCCTCGTAGGGATCCTGATAGAGGCGGGGGTGTCCCGATCTTTCGATGAGATGATAACTATCGATTTGGTGAAGATGACTTTGACAATCCGACTACAAACGTGCACGACGTTGCGCCTTAGCAATCGCTAAACCAACTCCGAAAGGTTATTGACCACGCTGGAGCACAATCAACCTGACCACGAAGGTCTATTCCTGCAAGCAATCGAAGAACAAGCAAGAATATGATAAAAGCAATCTGAATATTGCGAGTATATATGAAGTATTGATAAAGGTGGGGATCCGTAAGCGGTCTTGGTCTGGTCGTTGGACACAAACGAAGTACACGAAGTTGCAATGGCTAACTTTTAACTAAACAAATCCCAAAGTCTAAATGATGCCCTAAGGGCTGTATATATGGAGGAAGAGGGGGGAATTTCGTGGCCCTTGGTGGAGGGGTCCAAAATCAACCCTATCTCTTGTTTCCCCACACATACGGACTCTAAAAATAGCCTATACTTATGTATTTCGAAATTACATGGGCCTGGCCCAATAATAAGGTGACGCAGCACCTAAAATAGCCTCGGAACGAAATTTATGAAGTGGCATCTTGTATATTTCGTCCAAGGCTTCATGCACCCATTATGGTGGCTTCAAAGTCCTGAAATCATCACTTGTAACTCCGTTCTTGTTCCCCTTGCGCATGCCATCATCTCCATGCTTGTTCTTGCTCCAATGTTCATCCTTCTCCAAGCTAGGCCCTTCATTTGTAAGCAAAACAAATGTATCCAATTTAGGCAACATCATATTCTCATGAACATTAGAATCATTACCAAGAAACGAAAGTACCTGGTAATTTAGTTGGCGTGCACGAGCTCTAGTAATTGGTCCAGTATGTATAGCAGCAGGGGCTGTGGGTGTAACAATTGTATTGATGTCCTCATCATCCTCCCCTTCTTGAAATGAAGTCGTCCTCGACGGAAGTTCATCTTCCTCACCCAAATAAGGCTTCAAATCTGCAATGTTAAAAGTGGGACTAACCCCAAAATCTGCAGGCAGCTCAAGTTTATATGCATTGTCATTTATTTTCTCTAACACCTTAAAGGGACCATCAGCACGTGGCATTAACTTTGATTTGCGCAAATCAGGAAATCTATCCTTACGCAAATGTAACCAAACAAGATCTCCAGGTGCAAACACAACATGTTTTCTACCCTTATCTCCAGCAAGTTTATATTTAGCATTCATGCGCTCAATGTTTTCCTTAGTTAACTCATGCATTTTTAAAATCAATTCAGCACGTTGTTTAGCATCAAAATTAACCTTCTCCGAAGATGGAAGAGGCAACAAATCAATAGGTGCACGAGGTAGGAAACCATACACAACTTCAAAAGGGCACATCTTAGTAGTAGAATGCAATGAGCGATTATAAGCAAATTCAATATGAGGCAAGCATTCCTCCCACATTTTCTTATTATTCTTCAAAACAGCCCTAAGCATAGTAGACAACGTTCTATTGACTACTTCAGTTTGTCCATCAGTTTGGGGGTGACAAGTAGTACTAAAAAGCAGTTTAGTCCCCAACTTAGCCCATAAACATCTCCAAAAGTGGCTAAGAAATTTAGTATCACGATCTGAAACAATAGTATTTGGCACACCATGCAAGCGAATAATTTCACGAAAGAACAAATCAGCAACATTAACAGCATCATCGCTTTTATGACATGGTATAAAGTGTGGTATATGGATATGGATCGGTGGTGGTATATGGACACGGATTGGTGGTGGTATATGGATACGGATTCGGTGCGGTGGTGGTAGATGGCAGGGGCGATGATGATGGTGCGGCGGCGGCGTGACAACTTATGACCAGAACTCGAAACTCTAAAAGACTAGACTCTAAGACCAGCAACTAGACACGACGATGCAACCGCAAATTCAACAAAGCAAAACCCTAAAAAGATTATGCAAGGCTCAGATTGGTTCGGATATGATGAACTAACCCTAATTTTTTTTTGTGGCTTTTTCGTGGACTATAGGTATGAAGAACAGACTCGATCTAAACTACTAAAAAACTGTAAAATCTCACCGAGCAACCTGGAAATCTGATACCACTTGATAGAGGCAAAGGTGTCCCGTCTTTCGATGAGATGTGGATTTCGCTTTGGTGGAAGTCGACTTTGACGATCCGACTACGAACGTGCGAGGACGTCGCGCCTTAGCAATCGCTAAACCAACTCCGAGAGGTTATTGACCACGCCGGAGCACGATCAACCTGACCACGAGGGTCTGTTTCCTGCGAGCAAACGAAGAACAAGCAAGAAACTAAGATTGCAATCTGGATATTGCGAATATAAGATGAAAGCTTTATTGATCAAGGTGGGGTTCTGTGACGCCTTTGTCTGGTCGTTGAACACAAACGAAGTACGCGAAGTTGCAGCTATGGCGAACTTTTAATCTAAACAAAACCCAAAATCTAAACGATGCCCTAAGGGCTGTATAAATATGGAGGAAGAGGGGGGGGGGGAATTTCGTGGCCCTTGGTGGAGGGGTCCGAAATCAACCCTATCTCTTGTTTCCCCACACATACGGACTCTAAAAATAGCCTATACTTATGTATTTCGAAATTACATGGGCCTGGCCCAATAATAAGGTGACGCAGCACCTAAAATAGCCTCGGGACGAAATTTATGAAGTGGCATCTTGTATATTTCGTCCAAGGCTTCATGCACCCATTATGGTGGCTTCAAAGTCCTGAAATCATCACTTGTAACTCCGTTCTTGTTCCCCTTGCGCATGCCATCATCTCCATGCTTGTTCTTGCTCCAATGTTCATCCTTCTCCAAGCTAGGCCCTTCATTTGTAAGCAAAACAAATGTATCCAATTTACGCAGCATCATATTCTCATGAACATTAGAATCATTACCAAGAAACGAAAGTACCTGGTAATTTAGTTGGCGTGCACGAGCTCTAGTAATTGGTCCAGTATGTATAGCAGCAGGGGCTGTGGGTGTAACAATTGTATTGATGTCCTCATCATCTTCCCCTTCTTGAAATGAAGTCGTCCTCGACGGAAGTTCATCTTCCTCACCCAAATAAGGCTTCAAATCTGCAATGTTAAAAGTGGGACTAACCCCAAAATCTGCAGGCAGCTCAAGTTTATATGCATTATCATTTATTTTCTCTAACACCTTAAAGGGACCATCAGCACGTGGCATTAACTTTGATTTGCGCAAATCAGGAAATCTATCCTTACGCAAATGTAACCTAACAAGATCTCCAGGTGCAAACACAACATGTTTTCTACCCTTATCTCCAGCAAGTTTATATTTAGCATTCATACGCTCAATGTTTTCCTTAGTTAACTCATGCATTTTTAAAATCAATTCAGCACGTTGTTTAGCATCAAAATTAACCTTCTCCGAAGATGGAAGAGGCAACAAATCAATAGGTGCACGAGGTAGGAAACCATACACAACTTCAAAAGGGCACATCTTAGTAGTAGAATGCAATGAACGATTATAAGCAAATTCAATATGAGGCAAGCATTCCTCCCACATTTTCTTATTATTCTTCAAAACAGCCCTAAGCATAGTAGACAACATTCTATTGACTACTTCAGTTTGTCCATCAGTTTGGGGGTGACAAGTAGTACTAAAAAGCAGTTTAGTCCCCAACTTAGCCCATAAACATCTCCAAAAGTGGCTAAGAAATTTAGTATCACGATCTGAAACAATAGTATTTGGCACACCATGCAAGCGAATAATTTCATGAAAGAACAAATCAGCAACATTAACAGCATCATCGCTTTTATGACATGGTATAAAGTGTGCCATTTTCGAGAATCTATCCACGACAACAAATATGCTATCCCTCCCCTTCTTTGTTCGAGGTAAACCTAAAACAAAGTCCATAGATATATCCTCCCAAGGAACACTAGATACAGGCAAAGGCATATATAAACCATGAGGATTGAGTCGTGACTTAGCTTTTTGACATGTAGTGCATCGAGCAATAAAACGCTCAACATCCCGTCTCATCTTTGGCCAAAAGAAATGTGTAGCAAGTACGTCCTCCGTCTTCTTCACACCAAAGTGTCCCATTAATCCTCCTCCATGCGCCTCCTGCAACAACAAAAGACGAATGGAGCTAGCTGGAATGCATAGCTTGTTAGCACGAAACACAAATCCATCGTTAACGACAAACTTGTTCCACATTCTTCCTTCTTTACAATTCTGCATTACATCTTTAAAATCTGCATCATGCACATATTGATCTTTGATGGTCTCCAAACCAAATATTTTGAAGTCAAGTTGTGAAAGCATAGTATAGCGACGAGACAATGCATCAGCAATAACATTTTCTTTTCCCTTCTTGTGTTTAATGACATAAGGGAAAGTCTCAATGAATTCAACCCATTTAGCATGTCTACGATTCAGTTTAGCTTGACTTTTAATATGTTTCAAAGATTCATGATCAGAATGTATAACAAATTCTTTGGGCCATAAATAATGTTGCCATGTTTCTAAAGTCCGAACAAGAGCATATAATTCTTTATCATAACTAGAATAATTCAGACTAGGCCCACTCAATTTTTCAGAAAAGTATGCAACGGGTTTGCCATCTTGTAATAACACACCTCCTAATCCAATTCCACTAGCATCACATTCAAGCTCAAAAGTCTTATTAAAATCAGGAAGTTGGAGTAAAGGAGCATGTGTCAACTTATCTTTCAATACGGAGAAGGCTTCTTCCTGTGCGGTACCCCAAAGAAAAGGCACATCTTTCTTTGTAAGCTCATTGAGAGGTGCAGCAATGGTGCTGAAATCTCTCACAAAACGCTTATAGAATCCAGCGAGGCCAAGAAAACTCCTCACGTGTGTGACCGTTTTGGGCTGCGGCCAACTCTCAATAGCTTCAATCTTGGCTTTATCAACTTCAATTCCCTGTGGAGTAACAACATAGCCAAGAAAAGATACTCGGTCAGTGCAAAAGGTGCACTTCCCAAGGTTACCAAACAAACGTGCATCACGTAGAGCAATAAAAACATCACGTAAATGTTCCAAATGTTCTTCCAAAGATCTGCTATAAATCAATATGTCATCAAAGTAAACTACCACAAATCGTCCAATGAAAGCACGTAAAACTTCGTTCATTAATCTCATGAAAGTACTAGGTGCATTAGTTAACCCAAAAGGCATGACTAACCACTCATATAATCCAAACTTAGTTTTAAATGCTGTTTTCCATTCATCTCCCAATTTCATACGAATTTGATGGTAGCCACTACGCAAATCAACTTTGGAGAATATTATAGAGCCACTCAATTCATCAAGCATATCATCTAGCCTAGGAATAGGATGACGATAACGAATAGTAATATTATTAATGCCTCTACAATCAACACACATACGTGATGCACCATCCTTTTTCAGCACTAGAATAATAGGAACAGCACAAGGACTAAGGGATTCGCGTATATAACCTTTGTCGAGAAGCTCTTGTACTTGACGCATAATCTCCTTCGTCTCCTCTGGATTGGTACGGTATGGTGCACGGTTTGGCAGTGAAGCACCGGGAATTAAGTCAATCTGATGCTCAATCCCTCGAATAGGCGGTAATCCCGGTGGCACGTCTTGTGGAAAAACGTCAGCGAACTCCTGCAAAATGTTAGTGACAGCAGGAGGCAAAGAGGAAGGCACGTCCTCGAATGAAAATAATGCCTCTTTGCACACAAAAGCATAGCAAACAGATTTGCTGAAATCTAGCTCATCAATATCAGATTTGGTGGCAAATAAACATGCACTTTTCAATTTAATTTCAGAAGCAACACTAGATGGTTTATTATTAGGCTTCATTTGTTGCTCAAATTCTTTTACCACAATCTGATTTTCACTCTTATTCTTCTCCTGTTGTGCTTTATTAGCTCTATTAATATCATCTTTCAAAATGGAATCAGGAGTCATAGGAAGCAAAGTAATATTTTTATCCTTATGAACAAGAGTATAGTGATTGTTTCTACCATGGTGTACAGAATTTTTATCAAATTGCCATGGTCTACCAAGTAATAAGGAACATGCTTGCATAGGTACCACATCACAATCAACATAATCAGCATATGTAGAGATACTAAAATGCACACGAACAGTACGTGTTACCTTAACCTTGCCGCTGTTGTTGAACCATTGGATGTAGTAAGGATGTGGATGTGGTCTTGTGGTGAGAGAAAGCTTCTTGATAGAGGCAAAGGTGTCCCGTCTTTCGATGAGATAGTGGATTTCGCTTTGGTGGAAGTCGACTTTGACGATCCGACTACGAACGTGCGAGGACGTCGCGCCTTAGCAATCGCTAAACCAACTCCGAGAGGTTATTGACCACGCCGGAGCACGATCAACCTGACCACGAGGGTCTGTTTCCTGCGAGCAAACGAAGAACAAGCAAGAAACTGAGATTGCAATCTGGATATTGCGAATATAAGATGAAAGCTTTATTGATCAAGGTGGGGTTCTGTGACGCCTTTGTCTGGTCGTTGAACACAAACGAAGTACGCGAAGTTGCAGCTATGGCGAACCTTTAATCTAAACAAAACCCAAAGTCTAAACGATGCCCTAAGGGCTGTATATATGGAGGAAGAGGGGGGAATTTCGTGGCCCTTGGTGGAGGGGTCCGAAATCAACCCTATCTCTTGTTTCCCCACACATACGGACTCTAAAAATAGCCTATACTTATGTATTTCGAAATTACATGGGCCTGGCCCAATAATAAGGTGACGCAGCACCTATAATAACCTCGGGACGAAATTTATGAAGTGGCATCTTGTATATTTCGTCCAAGGCTTCATGCGCCCATTATGGTGGCTTCAAAGTCCTGAAATCATCACTTGTAACTCCGTTCTTGTTCCCCTTGCGCATGCCATCATCTCCATGCTTGTTCTTGCTCCAATGTTCATCCTTCTCCAAGCTAGGCCCTTCATTTGTAAGCAAAACAAATGTATCCAATTTAGGCAGCATCATATTCTCATGAACATTAGAATCATTACCAAGAAACGAAAGTACCTGGTAATTTAGTTGGCGTGCACGAGCTCTAGTAATTGGTCCAGTATGTATAGCAGCAGGGGTTGTGGGTGTAACAATTGTATTGATGTCCTCATCAGTAAATGTTCCAAATGTTCTTCCAAAGATCTGCTATAAATCAGTATATCATCAAAATAGACTACCACAAATCGTCCAATGAAAGCACGTAAAACTTCGTTCATTAATCTCATGAAAGTACTAGGTGCATTAGTTAACCCAAAAGGCATGACTAACCACTCATATAATCCAAACTTAGTTTTAAATGCTGTTTTCCATTCATCTCCCAATTTCATACGAATTTGATGGTAGCCACTACGCAAATCAACTTTGGAGAATATTGTAGAGCCACTCAATTCATCAAGCATATCATCTAGCCTAGGAATAGGATGACGATAACGAATAGTAATATTATTAATGCCTCTACAATCAACACACATACGTGATGTACCATCCTTTTTCGGCACTAGAATAATAGGAACAGCACAAGGACTAAGGGATTCGCGTATGTAACCTTTGTCGAGAAGCTCTTGTACTTGACGCATAATCTCCTTCGTCTCCTCTGGATTGGTACGGTATGGTGCACGGTTTGGCAGTGAAGCACCGGGAATTAAGTCAATCTGATGCTCAATCCCTCGAATAGGCGGTAATCCCGGTGGCACGTCTTGTGGAAAAACGTCAGCGAACTCCTGCAAAATGTTAGTGACAGCAGGAGGCAAAGAGGAAGGCACGTCCTCGAATGAAAATAATGCCTCTTTGCACACAAAAGCATAGCAAACAGATTTGCTGAAATCTAGCTCATCAATATCAGATTTGGTGGCAAATAAACATGCACTTTTCAATTTAATTTCAGAAGCAACACTAGATGGTTTATTATTAGGCTTCATTTGTTGCTCAAATTCTTTTGCCACAATCTGATTTTCACTCTTATTCGTCTCCTGTTTTGCTTTATTAGCTCTATTAATATCATCTTTCAAAATGGAATCAGGAGTCATAGGAAGCAAAGTAATATTTTTATCCTTATGAACAAGAGTATAGTGATTATTTCTTCCATGGTGTACAGAATTTTTATCAAATTGCCATGGTCTACCAAGTAATAAGGAACATGCTTGCATAGGTACCACATCACAATCAACATAATCAGCATATGTAGAGATACTAAAATGCACACGAACAGTACGTGTTACCTTAACCTTGCCGCTGTTGTTGAACCATTGGATGTAGTAAGGATGTGGATGTGGTCTTGTGGTGAGAGAAAGCTTCTCCACCATCTCCATGCTAGCCAAGTTGTTGCAGCTCCCTCCGTCTATTATGACGCGCACAGAACGTTCCTTCACAACTCCCTTGGTATGGAACAAATTGTGCCTCTGATTTTGCTCAGCTTGTGTGACCTGCACACTCAAAACACGTTGAGCAACTAAACATTCATACCTGTCAGCGTCTTCAGGAGCCATGTATTGCGTCTCATGATCAGAATCATCTCCACCATGTTCTTCACGTGTAATAAGAGCCAATGTCTCCTCATCATAGTCATTAGCGGACTCATATCCACCATCCGCGGTAGCAATCATCACACGCGGAGATTTGCATTCCCTCGCATAATGACCTCCTCCCTTACAACGACGACAAATAATATCACTTGTGTGCCCTGTTGATGCCATGGAAGAAGAAGAACGCTGTGCAGGCCCCGCAGGTGCGCTCTTGGCAGATAATGGTGGTTGTGCCTGTTTTCTTGTATCACGGCTGGAGGTGGCACCGGATGGAGGTGCTGGTGCAGTTGAAGTAGAAGATGCACGTGGTGTCCATGATGAAGGTCGGCCTGCAGAAAAGTTAGTTCGCCCCAATGCTTGTCGATCCTGCACTTCACGTTCAGCTTTACAAGCAAGATGAAATAAACGAGTGATATTAGTATACTCCTTATAGTCTAGAATGGTCTGAATCTCTCTATTTAATCCACCCAGAAAACGTGCAAGCATACCTTCATTCTCCTCAACAATACCACATCTAATCATGCCAGTTTGTAATTCCTGATAATATTCTTCTACATAATTTTTCCCTTGTCTTAAACGCTGTAATTTTTGAAGCAATTCACGTTGATAATATGGTGGAACCCAACGCGTACGCATAGCAGTTTTCAAAGCAGCCCAAGTAGTTGGAATAGGATATAATCTACAATGTTCAGACCACCATACACATGCAAAACTAGTGAAAGCACAAACGGCAGCAGCAACTCGTCTCTCCTCAGGATATTTTAAACATGTAAATCGTTGTTCAGTTTCTAACTCCCAAGTAACATATACATCAGGAACATATCTACCCTCAAATGGTGGAATATTCAATTTCAGTTTAGGAATATGGACATCATCTCGTACCTGAGATGGTGGTGCAGGCCTACCATTACGAATTTATACCTGAGGTCGACCTGCTGGTGGCGGTACAGGTGGCTGCACGTAGTGTTTATTTTGATCAACCTCATCCTCATAATCTCCCACATAATCATCCTCCTCCGCATCAGCAGCAGGAGCCACAGAAGTATCAACAGCAGCACCAACAGTTTGGCCAAACGCAAGAGGAACACGGCTTGCTCGGCGGAGGTCTGCTTCGCGACGTGGAGGTAGTCGTTGTTGTTGTTGTTGGAGAGGTGCGTTAGGTGCAGCGGGTGGTGGTGGTGGAAGACGCGCGAGCAATTCATTAAACTTGTTATCGAGCTTTGTTTCGAACGTCTTCTCAAGGCCAGTGATCTTCTCCATGGCCTCTTCAAAATTGTTCAGCACATCTTGCACCTGTTCAGTCATCATTTGCTGAAACTTATCATGAAGCTCCTTGTTCGATAAATTCTCCCAGTCAATCTCGTCGGCTTGTGATCCTGGCATGGTTAGCAGCAATAGAAACACACAAGAATATGATCCTACAGACTACGAACAAGTGGTGGTGGTGGGTGTCACAAATCCGTCAAGCAAATCTCAAATTCTTACCAGTTCTTACCCAGCAGCAGGCGGTGATCGGCAACCGTTGTAGTCAAAAACTCTCAAAGCTTGGATAGAGCGATTACCAGGGAGAGTCAAACGCACGACGTAGATGTATGTGGAGCTGGGAAAGCTTATAATATGGTAGCAAAAACGGTCAGCAATAATCAATTCAGAGATGCAAAGTTGAATAAACGCTCAACGACGGTACTGTGCTGGTCCTAGGCTAGACTGTGATAGAGACGCGAGCCTAGAACACTAACAAAATCACGGCGCGGCACGTAAACAAGGGAAAAGCACACTCTGAATTTTTTTTTCGCTCTTTTTTCTTTTTTCTTTTTTTGCGCTCTTTTTTTTTGCGCTCCTTTTTTTTGCGAAAAATCACTATAATGGCGAGTGTCTCAAAACTCTTCCTAGCTCAAACTGACAGGATGGGCACGAAATTTTTTCGACCAATTTTTTTTTTTCGACTGCCCGGACCCAAAAACTGGAAACGGGTCAAAAAAAACTTCCTATAATGGCACCAGTCTCAAAACACTCAGAAACACCTAAAAATAGGATAGCCAGAAATTTTTTCGAAAAATGCGCTTTCGAAAAATTTTGGGCCTAAACGGAGCGTGGCTACCCGACTCTTTTTTTTCCGAAACCTACTCCGGCAAGGAAACACGAATCGGAATCTAGATGGATCCCGAAAACAAACCTAATAAGCAAAGAACTCGGATTGGTGGTGGATATATGGTGGTGGTATATGGCAGCGGTGGTGGTAGCGGTGGTAGTATATGGATATGGATCGGTGGTGGTATATGGACACGGATTGGTGGTGGTATATGGATACGGATTCGGTGCGGTGGTGGTAGATGGCAGGGGCGATGATGATGGTGCGGCGGCGGCGTGACAACTTATGACCAGAACTCGAAACTCTAAAAGATTAGACTCTAAGACCAGCAACTAGACACGACGATGCAACCGCAAATTCAACAAAGCAAAACCCTAAAAAGATTATGCAAGGCTCAGATTGGTTCGGATATGATGAACTAACCCTAATTTTTTTTTGTGGCTTTTTCGTGGACTATAGGTATGAAGAACAGACTCGATCTAAACTACTAAAAAAAACTATAAAATCTCACCGAGCAACCTGGAAATCTGATACCACTTGATAGAGGCGGGGGTGTCCCGATCTTTCGATGAGATGATAACTATCGATTTGGTGAAGATGACTTTGACGATCCAACTACAAACGTGCACGACGTTGCGCCTTAGCAATCGCTAAACCAACTCCGAAAGGTTATTGACCACGCTGGAGCACAATCAACCTGACCACGAAGGTCTATTCCTGCAAGCAATCGAAGAACAAGCAAGAATATGATAAAAGCAATCTGAATATTGCGAGTATATATGAAGTATTGATAAAGGTGGGGATCCGTAAGCGGTCTTGGTCTGGTTGTTGGACACAAACGAAGTACACGAAGTTGCAATGGCTAACTTTTAACTAAACAAATCCCAAAGTCTAAACGATGCCCTAAGGGCTGTATATATGGAGGAAGAGGGGGGAATTTCGTGGCCCTTGGTGGAGGGGTCCGAAATCAACCCTATCTCTTGTTTCCCCACACATACGAACTCTAAAAATAGCCTATACTTATGTATTTCGAAATTACATGGGCCTGGCCCAATAATAAGGTGACGCAGCACCTAAAATAGCCTCGGAACGAAACTTATGAAGTGGCATCTTGTATATTTCGTCCAAGGCTTCATGCACCCATTATGGTGGCTTCAAAGTCCTGAAATCATCACTTGTAACTCCGTTCTTGTTCCCCTTGCGCATGCCATCATCTCCATGCTTGTTCTTGCTCCAATGTTCATCCTTCTCCAAGCTAGGCCCTTCATTTGTAAGCAAAACAAATGTATCCAATTTAGGCAACATCATATTCTCATGAACATTAGAATCATTACCAAGAAACGAAAGTACCTGGTAATTTAGTTGGCGTGCACGAGCTCTAGTAATTGGTCCAGTATGTATAGCAGCAGGGGCTGTGGGTGTAACAATTGTATTGATGTCCTCATCAGATCCTCTCCAAACGTGAAAGATCGGCCCCATAGGGTCCCGCCCTACATCAATGACTCTATGTGAATGTCTCCTGTGGTATACCATGATATGCAAAGAATCAAGAGCGACATGTATGAAAGAATTATAAAAGTGGCTTTGCTACAAATACGATGTCAACTGCATGATCATGCAAAGCAATATGACAATGATGGAGCGTGTCATAATAAACAGAATGGTGGAAAGTTGCATGGCAATATATCTCGGAATGGCTATGGAAATGCCATAATAGGTAGGTATGGTGGCTGTTTTGAGGAAGATATGAGGAGGTTTATGTGTGATAGAGCGTATCGTATCACGGGGTTTGGATGCATCGGCG
Organism: Triticum aestivum; assembly: GCF_018294505.1. Classification (NCBI taxonomy): domain Eukaryota; kingdom Viridiplantae; phylum Streptophyta; class Magnoliopsida; order Poales; family Poaceae; genus Triticum; species Triticum aestivum. Next base: position 250,727,822 of record NC_057795.1, read on the forward strand.
AAGTCTGCACCAACTCTCAAGGTGAGAAAGGGCAATGCATGGTACCATAGAGGCTAGCAAATTGCGGAAGGGTAAGAGTGCGTATAATCCATGGACTCACATTAGTCCTAAAGAACTCATATACTTATTGCAAAAGTTTATTAGCCCTCGAAGCAAAGTACTACTACTCATGCTCCTAGGAGAAGGGTTGGTAGGAGTTAAACATCGCGCGATCCCAACCTCCACTCATAAGGAAGGCAATCGAAGAACACCCCATGCTTCAAATTTGTCACACAACATTCACCATACGTGCATGCTATGGGACTTGCCAACTTTAACACAAGTATTTCTCAATTTCATAATTACCCAATGATAGAGGCGGGGTGTCCCGATCTTTCGATGAGATGTTAACAATCGATTTGGTGGAGACGACTTTGACGATCCGACTACAAACGTGCACGACGCTGCGCCTTAACAATCGCTAAACCAACTCTGAGAGGTTATTGACCACGCCAAAGCACAATCAACCTGACCACGAAGATATATTCCTGCAAGCAATCGAAGAACAAGCAAGAATATGATAAAGCAATCTGAATATTGCGAATATAGATGAAGTATTGATAAAGGTGGGGATCCGTAAGCGGTCTTGGTCTGGTCGTTGGACACAAACGAAGTACACGAAGTTGCAATGGCTAACTTTTAACTAAACAAATCCCAAAGAAAAAGCTACTAGATGGATCTACTTATATAGGAGCAAGGGGTGGCGGCCAAGGAGGTGGGAGAACGTCCCAAGGCAGCCTAAAACCAACCCTAGGTCGTACAAGGCTCATGGGCCCAAGTGGAGGTGACGTAACACCTTTGGACTTGTAGTTTGACTCGGATTCTGCTGCAGCATCAGATTGTTTCGTCCATAACTCAACTCTCCGGACGAATTTGAAGGTGAATCCAATTGTGTTGGAAAGTGCACGAAATCTAGTTTCCAACAAAAAAAGAATCACCCAATTCTGAGTCCGTATGAAAAAGTTGTTGGCGTTTTGAGTCAGGTATGTCTGTGCAGTCCGAATCTGAATCCAGAATGTGAGAGACTTGTACTCTATCTTCTCTTGGACCAAAAGTGACGTGAGAGAACTTTTGAAACAGCAAATAAACATCTCTTTCTTCCTTATCTTCATATGTTGATTGTACAAATTTCCCATACACCTGCAATTAGACAAAACACAAAAATGTGTGAAGTATTTTTGTTCTGGATAACATAAATAGATTATTGAATAGTTTGCACTAGAAATCACCTGACAAATATGCATGTATGCAATATTTTTGGTCATATCCAAGGTAGTCATGTCCTCATCATCCTCCCCTTCTTGAAAATAAAGCCGTCCTCGGCGTTGCTTAATCTGAAATGTGGCTAACAAAAGTGATAGAGGCGGAGGTGTCCCGTCTTTCGATGAGATGATGGATTTCGCTTTGGTGGAAGTCGACTTTGACGATCCGACTACGAACGTGCGAGGACGTCGCGCCTTAGCAATCGCTAAACCAACTCCGAGAGGTTATTGACCACGCCGGAGCACGATCAACCTGACCACGAGGGTCTGTTTCCTGCGAGCAAACGAAGAATAAGCAAGAAACTGAGATTGCAATCTGGATATTGCGAATATAAGATGAAAGCTTTATTGATCAAGGTGGGGTTCTGTGACGCCTTTGTCTGGTCGTTGAACACAAACGAAGTACGCGAAGTTGCAGCTATGGCGAACTTTTAATCTAAACAAAACCCAAAGTCTAAACGATGCCCTAAGGGCTGTATATATGGAGGAAGACGGGGGGAATTTCGTGGCCCTTGGTGGAGGGGTCCGAAATCAACCCTATCTCTTGTTTGCCCACACATACGGACTCTAAAAATAGCCTATACTTATGTATTTCGAAATTACATGGGCCTGGCCCAATAATAAGGTGACGCAGCACCTAAAATAGCCTCGGAACGAAATTTATGAAGTGGCATCTTGTATATTTCGTCCAAGGCTTCATGCACACATTATGGTGGCTTCAAAGTCCTGAAATCATCACTTGTAACTCCGTTCTTGTTCCCCTTGCGTATGCCATCATCTCCATGCTTGTTCTTGCTCCAATGTTCATCCTTCTCCAAGCTAGGCCCTTCATTTGTAAGCAAAACAAATGTATCCAATTTAGGCAGCATCATATTCTCATGAACATTAGAATCATTACCAAGAAACGAAAGTACCTGATAATTTAGTTGGCGTGCACGAGCTCTAGTAATTGGTCCAGTATGTATAGCAGCAGGGGCTGTGGGTGTAACAATTGTATTGATGTCCTCATCACTTAAACGCTGCAATTTTTGAAGCAATTCACGTTGATAATATGGTGGAACCCAATGCGTACGCATAGCAGTTTTCAAAGCAGCCCAAGTAGTTGGAATAGGATATAATCTACAATGTTCAGACCACCATACACATGCAAAACTAGTGAAAGCACAAACAGCAGCAGCAACTCGTCTCTCCTCAGGATATTGTAAACATGTAAATCGTTGTTCAGTTTCTAACTCCCAAGTAAGATATATATCAGGAACATATCTACCCTCAAATGGTGGAATATTCAATTTCAGTTTAGGAATATGAACATCATCTCGTACCTGAGGTGGTGGTGCAGGCCTACCATTACGAATATATACCTGAGGTCGACCTGCTGGTGGTGGTACATGTGGCTGCATGTAGTGCTGATTTTGATCAACCTCATCCTCATAATCTCCCACATAATCATCCTCCTCCGCATCAGCAGCAGGAGCCACAGAAGTATCAACAGCGGCACCAACAGTTTGGCGAAACGCAAGAGGAACACGGCTTGCTCGGCGGAGGTCTGTTTCGCGACGTGGAGGTAGTCGTTGTTGTTGTTGTTGGAGAGGTGCGTTAGGTGCAGCGGGTGGTGGTGGTGGAAGACGCGCGAGCAATTCATTAAACTTGTTATCGAGCTTTGTTTCGAACGTCTTCTCAAGACCAGTGATCTTCTCCATGGCCTCTTCAAAATTGTTCAGCACATCTTGCACCTGTTCAGTCATCATTTGCTGAAACTTATCATGAAGCTCCTTGTTCGATAAATTCTCCCAGTCAATCTCGTCGGCTTGTGATCCTGGCATGGTTAGCAGCAATAGAAACACACAAGAATATGATCCTACAGACTACGAACAAGTGGTGGTGGTGGGTGTCACAAATCCGTCAAGCAAAACTCAAATTCTTACCAGTTCTTACCCAGCAACAGGGGGTGATCGGCAACCGTTGTTGTCAAAACTCTCAAAGCTTGGATAGAGCGATTACCAGGGAGAGTCAAACGCACGACGTAGATGTATGTGGAGCTGGGAAGGCTTATAATATGGTAGCAAAAAGGGTCAGCACTAATCAATTCAGAGATGCAAAGTTGAATAAACGTTCAACGACGGTACTGTGCTGGTCCTAGGCTAGACTGTGCTAGAGACGCGAGCCTAGAACACCAACAAAATCACGGCACGGCACGTAAACAAGGGAGGAGCACACTCTAAATTTTTTTTTCTCTTTTTTTTGCACTTTTTTTTTGCTCCGCAACAATTTTTTTTTGAAAAAGTCTACAAATGGTCTAAAACTGCCTAGCCAGAATTTTCCAGACTTAGTTTTTTTTTGAAATTGGAACTATTTTTCTTCTGCGGATGGCTCGGAAGTTGGGGAGTCCTTCTCTGTCACGACTCGGAGTGTCGCGTGATCTGGAAATCGAGAACAATGCAACAATTACTGGACTCGGACTAGGACTGGTGGTGGAGATGAATCTGGTGGAACTCGGACTGGTGGCGGAGATGAATCTGGTGGAACACGGACAGGTGGCGGATATATGTTGCAGGTGAACTCGGATTGGCGTGATGGCGGCGGATATGTGGTGGCGTATATGGATTCGGATTGGCGGTGAATATGTGGTGGTGGTATATGGCAACAGCAACGATGATGATGCGGTGGTGATATATGGCAGCGGCGACGTGACAACCTGTGAACAGAACTCGAAACTCTAAAAGACTAGACGCTAAGACCAGCAACTGGACACGACGATGCAACCGCAAATTCAACAAAGCAAATACAGAAAAGATTATGCAAGGCTCAGATTGGTTCGGATGGGATGAACTAACCCTAATTTTTTTTTTGGCTTTTTCATGGACTATAGGTATGAAGAACAGACTCGATCTAAACTATGAAAAACTGTAAAATCTCACCGAGCAACCTGGAAATCTGATACCACTTGATAGAGGCAAAGGTGTCCCATCTTTCGATGAGATGATGGATATCGCTTTGGTGGAAGTCGACTTTGACGATCCGACTACGAACGTGCGAGGACGTCGCACCTTAGCAATCGCTAAACCAACTCCGAGAGGTTATTGACCACGCCGGAGCACGATCAACCTGACCACGAGGGTCTGTTTCCTGCGAGCAAACGAAGAACAAGCAAGAAACTAAGATTGCAATCTGGATATTGCGAATATAAGATGAAAGCTTTATTGATCAAGGTGGGGTTCTGTGACGCCTTTGTCTGGTCGTTGAACACAAACAAAGTACGCGAAGTTGCAGCTATGGCGAACTTTTAATCTAAACAAAACCCAAAGTCTAAACGATGCCCTAAGGGCTGTATATATGGAGGAAGACGGGGGGAATTTCGTGGCCCTTGGTGGAGGGGTCCGAAATCAACCCTATCTCTTGTTTCCCCACACATACGGACTCTAAAAATAGCCTATACTTATGTATTTCGAAATTACATGGGCCTGGCCCAATAATAAGGTGACGCAGGACCTAAAATAGCCTCGGAACGAAATTTATGAAGTGGCATCTTGTATATTTCGTCCAAGGCTTCATGCACACATTATGGTGGCTTCAAAGTCCTGAAATCATCACTTGTAACTCCGTTCTTGTTCCCCTTGCGCATGCCATCATCTCCATGCTTGTTCTTGCTCCAATGTTCATCCTTCTCCAAGCTAGGCCCTTCATTTGTAAGCAAAACAAATGTATCCAATTTAGGCAGCATCATATTCTCATGAACATTAGAATCATTACCAAGAAACGAAAGTACCTGATAATTTAGTTGGCGTGCACGAGCTCTAGTAATTGGTCCAGTATGTATAGCAGCAGGGGCTGTGGGTGTAACAATTGTATTGACGTCCTCATCACTTAAACGCTGCAATTTTTGAAGCAATTCACGTTGATAATATGGTGGAACCCAACGCGTACGCATAGCAGTTTTCAAAGCAGCCCAAGTAGTTGGAATAGGATATAATCTACAATGTTCAGACCACCATACACATGCAAAACTAGTGAAAGCACAAACAGCAGCAGCAACTCGTCTCTCCTCAGGATATTGTAAACATGTAAATCGTTGTTCAGTTTCTAACTCCCAAGTAAGATATATATCAGGAACATATCTACCCTCAAATGGTGGAATATTCAATTTCAGTTTAGGAATATGGACATCATCTCGTACCTGAGGTGGTGGTGCAGGCCTACCATTACGAATATATACCTGAGGTCGACCTGCTGGTGGTGGTACAGGTGGCTGCACGTAGTGCTGATTTTGATCAACCTCATCCTCATAATCTCCCACATAATCATCCTCCTCCGCATCAGCAGTAGGAGCCACAGAAGTATCAACAGCGGCACCAACAGTTTGGCGAAACGCAAGAGGAACACGGCTTGCTCGGCGAGGTCTGTTTCGCGACGTGGAGGTAGTCGTTGTTGTTGTTGTTGGAGAGGTGCGTTAGGTGCAGCGGGTGGTGGTGGTGGAAGACGCGCGAGCAATTCATTAAACTTGTTATCGAGCTTTGTTTCGAACGTCTTCTCAAGACCAGTGATCTTCTCCATGGCCTCTTCAAAATTGTTCAGCACATCTTGCACCTGTTCAGTCATCATTTGCTGAAACTTATCATGAAGCTCCTTGTTCGATAAATTCTCCCAGTCAATCTCGTCGGCTTGTGATCCTGGCATGGTTAGCAGCAATAGAAACACACAAGAATATGATCCTACAGACTACGAACAAGTGGTGGTGGTGGGTGTCACAAATCCGTCAAGCAAAACTCAAATTCTTACCAGTTCTTACCCAGCAACAGGCGGTGATCGGCAACCGTTGTAGTCAAAACTCTCAAAGCTTGGATAGAGCGATTACCAGGGAGAGTCAAACGCACGACGTAGATGTATGTGGAGCTGGGAAGGCTTATAATATGGTAGCAAAAAGGGTCAGCAATAATCAATTCAGAGATGCAAAGTTGAATAAACGCTCAACGACGGTACTGTGCTGGTCCTAGGCTAGACTGTGCTAGAGACGCGAGCCTAGAACACCAACAAAATCACGGCACGGCACGTAAACAAGGGAGGAGCACACTCTAAATTTTTTTTTCTCTTTTTTTTGCACTTTTTTTTTGCTCCGCAACAAATTTTTTTTGAAAAAGTCTACAAATGGTCTAAAACTGCCTAGCCAGAATTTTCCAGACTTAGTTTTTTTTTTGAAGTTGGAACTATTTTTCTTCTGCGGATGGCTCGGAAGTTGGGGAGTCCTTCTCTGTCACGACTTGGAGTGTCGCGTGATCTGGAAATCGAGAACAATGCAACAATTACTGGACTCGGACTAGGACTGGTGGTGGAGATGAATCTGGTGGAACTCGGACTGGTGGCGGAGATGAATCTGGTGGAACACGGACAGGTGGCGGATATATGTTGCAGGTGAACTCGGATTGGCGTGATGGCGGCGGATATGTGGTGGCGTATATGGATTCGGATTGGCGGTGAATATGTGGTGGTGGTATATGGCAATAGCAACGATGACGATGCGGTGGTGATATATGGCAGCGGCGACGTGACAACCTGTGAACAGAACTCGAAACTCTAAAAGACTAGATGCTAAGACCAGCAACTGGACACGACGATGCAACCGCAAATTCAACAAAGCAAATACAGAAAAGATTATGCAAGGCTCAGATTGGTTCGGATGGGATGAACTAACCCTAATTTTTTTTTGGCTTTTTCATGGACTATAGGTATGAAGAACAGACTCGATCTAAACTACGAAAAATTGTAAAATCTCACCGAGCAACCTGGAAATCTGATACCACTTGATAGAGGCAAAGGTGTCCCATCTTTCGATGAGATGATGGATATCGCTTTGGTGGAAGTCGACTTTGACGATCCGACTACGAACGTGCGAGGACGTCGCACCTTAGCAATCGCTAAACCAACTCCGAGAGGTTATTGACCACGCCGGAGCACGATCAACCTGACCACGAGGGTCTGTTTCCTGCGAGCAAACGAAGAACAAGCAAGAAACTAAGATTGCAATCTGGATATTGCGAATATAAGATGAAAGCTTTATTGATCAAGGTGGGGTTCTGTGACGCCTTTGTCTGGTCGTTGAACACAAACGAAGTACGCGAAGTTGCAGCTATGGTGAACTTTTAATCTAAACAAAACCCAAAGTATAAACGGTGCCCTAAGGGCTGTATATATGGAGGAAGAGAGGGGGAATTTCGTGGCCCTTGGTGGAGGGGTCCGAAATCAACCCTATCTCTTGTTTCCCCACACATACGGACTCTAAAAATAGCCTATACTTATGTATTTCGAAATTACATGGGCCTGGCCCAATAAAAAGGTGACGAAGCACCTATAATAGCCTCGGGACGAAATTTATGAAGTGGCATCTTGTATATTTCGTCCATGGCTTCATGCACCCATTATGGTGGCTTCAAAGTCCTGAAATCATCACCTGTAACTCCGTTCTTATTCCCCTTGCGCATGGCATCATCTCCATGCTTGTTCTTGCTCCAATGTTCATCCTTCTCCAAGCTAGGCCCTTCATTTGTAAGCAAAACAAATGTATCCAATTTAGGCAGTATCATATTCTCATGAACATTAGAATCATTACCAAGAAACGAAAGTACCTGATAATTTAATTGGCATGCGCGAGCTCTAGTAATTGGTCCCGTATATGTAGCAGTAGGGGCTGTGGGTGTAACAATGGTATTGATGTCCTCATCAATTCTCCATGTGATGTTGTGATGAGGACATCAATACAATTGTTACACCCACAGCCCCTGCTGCTATACATACTGGACCAATTACTAGAGCTCGTGCACGCCAACTAAATTACCAGGTACTTTCGTTTCTTGGTAATGATTCTAATGTTCATGAGAATATGATGCTGCCTAAATTGGATACATTTGTTTTGCTTACAAATGAAGGGCCTAGCTTGGAGAAGGATGAACATTGGAGCAAGAACAAGCATGGAGATGATGGCATGCGCAAGGGAAACAAGAACGGAGTTACAAGTGATGATTTCAGGACTTTGAAGCCACCATAATGGGTGCATGAAGCCTTGGACGAAATATACAAGATGCCACTTCATAAATTTCGTCCCGAGGCTATTTTAGGTGCTGCGTCACCTTATTATTGGGCCAGGCCCATGTAATTTCGAAATACATAAGTATAGGCTATTTTTAGAGTCCGTATGTGTGGGGAAACAAGAGATAGGGTTGATTTCGGACCCCTCCACCAAGGGCCACGAAATTTCCCCCTCTTCCTCCATATATACAGCCTTTAGGGCATCGTTTAGACTTTGGGTTTTGTTTAGATTAAAAGTTCGCCATAGCTGCAACTTCGCGTACTTCGTTTGTGTTCAACGACCAGACAAAGGCGTCACAGAACCCCACCTTGATCAATAAAGCTTTCATCTTATATTCGCAATATCCAGATTGCAATCTCAGTTTCTTGCTTGTTCTTCGTTTGCTCGCAGGAAACAGACCCTCGTGGTCAGGTTGATCGTGCTCCGGCGTGGTCAATAACCTCTCGGAGTTGGTTTAGCGATTGCTAAGGCGCGACGTCCTCGCACGTTCGTAGTCGGATCGTCAAAGTCGACTTCCACCAAAGCGAAATCCATCATCTCATCGAAAGACGGGACACCTTTGCCTCTATCAAGTGGTATCAGATTTCCAGGTTGCTCGGTGAGATTTTACAGTTTTTCGTAGTTTAGATCGAGTCTGTTCTTCATACCTATAGTCCACGAAAAAGCCAACAAAAAAATTTAGGGTTAGTTCATCCCATCCGAACCAATCTGAGCCTTGCATAATCTTTTCTGTATTTGCTTTGTTGAATTTGCGGTTGCATCGTCGTGTTCAGTTGCTGGTCTTAGCGTCTAGTCTTTTAGAGTTTCGAGTTCTGTTCACAAGTTGTCACGCCGTCGCCGCACCATCATCATCGCCCTGCCATCTACCACCACCGCTCCGAATCCGTATCCATATACCACCACCAATCCGTGTCCATATACCACCACCGATCCATATCCATATACTACCACCGCTGCCATATACCACCACCATATATCCACCACCAATCCGAGTTCCTTGCTTATTAGGTTTGTTTTCGGGATCAATCTAGATTCCGATTCGTGTTTCCTTGCCGGAGTAGGTTTCGGAAAAAAAAAAGAGTCGGGTAGCCACGCTCCGTTTAGGCCCAAAATTTTTCGAAAACGCATTTTTCGAAAAAATTTCTGGCTATCCTATTTTTAGGTGTTTCTGAGTGTTTTGAGACAGGTGCCATTATAGGAAGTTTTTTTTGACCCGTTTCCAGTTTTTGGGTCCGGGCAGTCGAAAAAAAAAATTGGTCGAAAAAATTTCGTGCCCATCCTGTCAGTTTGAGCTAGGAAGAGTTTTGAGACACTCGCCATTATAGTGATTTTTCGCAAAAAAAAAGCAGCGCAAAAAAAAAGAGCGCAAAAAAAAAGAGCGAAAAAAAAATTCAGAGTGTGCTTTTCCCTTGTTTACGTGCCGCGCCGTGATTTTGTTAGTGTTCTAGGCTCGCGTCTCTAGCACAGTCTAGCCTAGGACCAGCACAGTACCGTCGTTGAGCGTTTATTCAACTTTGCATCTCTGAATTGATTATTGCTGACCCTTTTTGCTACCATATTATAAGCCTTCCCAGCTCCACATACATCTACGTCGTGCGTTTGACTCTCCCTGGTAATCGCTCTATCCAAGCTTTGAGAGTTTTTGACTACAACGGTTGCCGATCACCGCCTGCTGCTGGGTAAGAACTGGTAAGAATTTGAGATTTGCTTGACGGATTTGTGACACCCACCACCACCTGATGAGGACATCAATACAATTGTTACACCCACAGCCCCTGCTGCTATACATACTGGACCAGTTACTAGAGCTCGTGCACGCCAACTAAATTACCAGGTACTTTCGTTTCTTGGTAATGATTCTAATGTTCATGAGAATATGATGCTGCCTAAATTGGATACATTTGTTTTGCTTACAAATGAAGGGCCTAGCTTGGAGAAGGATGAACATTGGAGCAAGAACAAGCATGGAGATGATGGCATGCGCAAGGGGAACAAGAACGGAGTTACAAGTGATGATTTCAGGACTTTGAAGCCACCATAATGGGTGCATGAAGCCTTGGACGAAATATACAAGATGCCACTTCATAAATTTCGTCCCGAGGCTATTTTAGGTGCTGCGTCACCTTATTATTGGGCCAGGCCCATGTAATTTCGAAATACATAAGTATAGGCTATTTTTAGAGTCCGTATGTGTGGGGAAACAAGAGATCGGGTTGATTTCGGACCCCTCCACCAAGGGCCACGAAATTCCCCCCTCTTCCTCCATATATACAGCCCTTAGGGCATCGTTTAGACTTTGGGTTTTGTTTAGATTAAAAGTTCGCCATAGCTGCGACTTCGCGTACTTCGTTTGTGTTCAACGACCAGACAAAGGCGTCACAGAACCCCACCTTGATCAATAAAGCTTTCATCTTATATTCGCAATATCCAGATTGCAATCTCAGTTTCTTGCTTGTTCTTCGTTTGCTCGCAGGAAACAGACCCTCGTGGTCAGGTTGATCGTGCTCCGGCGTGGTCAATAACCTCTCGGAGTTGGTTTAGCGATTGCTAAGGCGCGATGTCCTCGCACGTTCGTAGTCGGATCGTCAAAGTCGACTTCCACCAAAGCGAAATCCACCATCTCATCGAAAGACGGGACACCTTTGCCTCTATCAAGTGGTATCAGATTTCCAGGTTGCTCGGTGAGATTTTACAGTTTTTCGTAGTTTAGATCGAGTCTGTTCTTCATACCTATAGTCCACGAAAAAGCCAAAAAAAAATTAGGGTTAGTTCATCCCATCCAAACCAATCTGAGCCTTGCATTATCTTTTCTGTATTTGCTTTGTTGAATTTGCGGTTGCATCGTCGTGTTCAGTTGCTGGTCTTAGCGTCTAGTCTTTTAGAGTTTCGAGTTCTGTTCACAAGTTGTCACACCGTCGCCGCACCATCATCATCGCCCCTGCCATCTACCACCACCGCTCCGAATCCGTATCCATATACCACCACCAATCCGTGTCCATATACCACCACCGATCCATATCCAAATACTACCACCGCTGCCATATACCACCACCATATATCCACCACCAATCCGAGTTCCTTGCTTATTAGGTTTGTTTTCGGGATCAATCTAGATTCCGATTCGTGTTTCCTTGCCGGAGTAGGTTTCGGAAAAAAAAAGAGCGGAAAAAAAAAATTCAGAGTGTGCTTTTCCCTTGTTTACGTGCCGCGCCGTGATTTTGTTGGTGTTCTAGGCTCGCGTCTCTAGCACAGTCTAGCCTAGGACCAGCACAGTACCGTCGTTGAGCGTTTATTCAACTTTGCATCTCTGAATTGATTATTGCTGACCCTTTTTGCTACCATACTATAAGCCTTCCCAGCTCCACATACATCTACGTCGTGTGTTTGACTCTCCCTGGTAATCGCTCTATCCAAGCTTTGAGAGTTTTTGACAACAACGGTTGCCGATCACCGCCTGCTGCTGGGTAAGAACTCGTAAGAATTTGAGATTTGCTTGACGGATTTGTGATACACCACCACCACTTCTTAGTTGTCTGTAGGATCATATTCTTGTGTGTTTCTATTGCTGCTAACCATGCCAGGATCACAAGCCGACGAGATTGACTGGGAGAACTTATCGAACAAGGAGCTTCATGATAAGTTTCAGCACATGATGACTGAACAGGTGCAAGATGTGCTGAATAATTTTGAAGAGGCCATGGAGAAGATTACTGGCCTTGAAAAGACGTTCGAAACAAAGCTCGATAACAGATTTAATGAATTGCTCGCGCGTCTTCCACCACCACCACCCGCTGCACCTAACGCACCTCTCCAACAACAACAACAACGACTACCTCCACGTCGCGAAATAGACCTTCGCCGAGCGAGCCGTGTTCCTCTTGCGTTTGGCCAAACTGTTGGTGTTGCTGTTGATACTTCTGTGGCTCCTGCTACTGCTGTTGCTGGTACCCAGGAGGATGATGAGTATGCAGGCGATTATGAGGATGAGGTTGATCAAAATCAGATCTACGAGCAGCCACCAGTACCACCACCAGCAGGTCGACCTCAGGTATATATTCGTAATGGTAGGCCTGCACCACCACCTCAGGTACGCGATGATGTCCATATTCCTAAACTGAAATTGAATATTCCACCATTTGAGGGTAGATATGTTCCTGATATATATCTTACTTGGGAGTTAGAAACTGAACAACGATTTACATGTTTACAATATCCTGAGGAGAGACGAGTTGCTGCTGCTGTTTGTGCTTTCACTAGTTTTGCATGTGTATGGTGGTCTGAACATTGTAGATTATATCCTATTCCAACTACTTGGGCTGCTTTGAAAACTGCTATGCGTACGCGTTGGGTTCCACCATATTATCAACGTGAATTGCTTCAAAAATTGCAGCGTTTAAGACAAGGAAAAAATTCTGTAGAAGAATATTATCAGGAATTACAAACTGGCATGATTAGCTGTGGTATTGTTGAGGAGAATGAAGCTATGCTTGCACGTTTTCTGGGTGGATTAAATAGAGAGATTCAGACCATTCTAGACTATAAGGAGTATACTAATATCACTCGTTTATTCCATCTTGCTTGTAAAGCTGAACGTGAAGTGCAGGATCGACAAGCATTGGGGCGAACTAACTTTTCTGCAGGCCGACCTTCATCATGGACACCACGTGCATCTTCTACTTCAACTGCACCAGCACCTCCATCAGGTGCCACCTCCAGCCGTGATACAAGAAAACAGGCACAACCACCATTATCTACCAAGAGCGCACCTGCGGGGCCTGCACACCGTTCTTCTTCTTCCATGGCATCAACAGGGCACACAAGTGATATTATTTGTCGTCGTTGTAAGGGAGGAGGTCATTATGCGAGAGAATGCAAATCTCCGCGTGTGATGATTGCTACCGCGGATGGTGGATATGAGTCCGCTAGCGACTATGATGAGGAGACTTTGGCTCTTATTACACGTGAAGAACATGGTGGAGATGATTCTGATCATGAGACGCAATACATGGCTCCTGAAGACGCTGACAGGTATGAATGTTTAGTTGCTCAACGTGTTTTGAGTGTGCAGGTCACACAAGCTGAGCAAAATCAGAGGCACAATTTGTTCCATACCAAGGGAGTTGTGAAGGAACGTTCTGTGCGCGTCATAATAGACGGAGGGAGCTGCAACAATTTGGCTAGCATGGAATGGTGGAGAAGCTTTCTCTCACCACAAGACCACATCCACATCCTTACTACATCCAATGGTTCAACAACAGCGGCAAGGTTAAGGTAACACGTACTGTTCGTGTGCATTTTAGTATCTCTACATATGCTGATTATGTTGATTGTGATGTGGTACCTATGCAAGCATGTTCCTTATTACTTGGTAGACCATGGCAATTTGATAAAAATTCTGTACACCATGGTAGAAACAATCACTATACTCTTGTTCATAAGGATAAAAATATTACTTTGCTTCCTATGACTCCTGATTCCATTTTGAAAGATGATATTAATAGAGCTAATAAAGCACAACAGGAGAAGAATAAGAGTGAAAATCAGATTGTGGCAAAAGAATTTGAGCAACAAATGAAGCCTAATAATAAACCATCTAGTGTTGCTTCTGAAATTAAATTGAAAAGTGCATGTTTATTTGCCACCAAATCTGGTATTGATGAGCTAGATTTCAGCAAATCTGTTTGCTATGCTTTTGTGTGCAAAGAGGCATTATTTTCATTCGAGGACGTGCCTTCCTCTTTGCCTCCTGCTGTCACTAACATTTTGCAGGAGTTCGCTGACGTTTTTCCACAAGACGTGCCACCGGGATTACCGCCTATTCGAGGGATTGAGCATCAGATTGACTTAATTCCCGGTGCTTCACTGCCAAACCGTGCACCATACCGTACCAATCCAGAGGAGACGAAGGAGATTATGTGTCAAGTACAAGAGCTTCTCGACAAAGGTTATATACGCGAATCCCTTAGTCCTTGTGCTGTTCCTATTATTCTAGTGCCGAAAAAGGATGGTACATCACGTATGTGTGTTGATTGTAGAGGCATTAATAATATTACTATTCGTTATCGTCATCCTATTCCTAGGCTAGATGATATGCTTGATGAATTGAGTGTGATGAGGACATGACTACCTTGGATATGACCAAAAATATTGCATATATGCATATTTGTCAGGTGATTTCTAGTGCAAACTATTCAATAATCTATTTATGTTATCCAGAACAAAAATACTTCACACACTTTTGTGTTTTGTCTAATTGCAGGTGTATGGGACATTTGTACAATCCACATATGAAGATAAGGAAGAAAAAGATGTTTATTTGCTGTCCAAAAAGTTCTCTCACGTCACTTTTGGCCCAAGAGAAGATAGAGTCCAAGTCTCTCACGTTCTGGATTCAGATTCGGACTGCACAGACACACCTGACTCAAAATGCACACAAGTTTTTCATACGGACTCCGAATTGGGTGATTCTTTTTTTGTTGGAAACTAGATTTCGTGCACTTTCCAACCCAATTGGAATCACCTTCAAATTCGTCCGGAGCGTTGAGTTGTGGACGAAACAATCTGATGCTGCAGCAGAATCCGAGTCAAACTACAAGTCCAAAGGTGTTACATCACCTCCACTTGGGCCCATTGGCCTTGTACGACCTAGATTTAGTTTTAGGCTGCCTTGGGACGTCCTCCCACCTCCTTGGCCGCCACCCCTTGCTCCTATATAAGTAGATCCATCTAGTAGCTTTTCCTTGGGATTTGTTTAGTTAAAAGTTAGCCAGTGCAACTTCGTGTACTTCGTTTGTGTCCAACGACCAGACCAAGACCGCTTACGGATCCCCACCATTATCAATACTTCATATATATTCGCAATATTTAGATTGCTTTATCATATTCTTGCTCGTTCTTCGATTGCTTGCAGGAATAGACCTTCGTGGTCAGGTTGATCGTGCTCCAGCGTGGTCAATAACCTCTCGGAGTTGGTTTAGCGATTGCTAAGGCGCAACGTCGTGCACGTTTGTAGTCGGATCGTCAAAGTCGTCTCCACCAAATCGATAGTTATCATCTCATCGAAAGATCGGGACACCCTCGCCTCTATCAGGTATGGTGCACGGTTTGGCAGTGAAGCACCGGGAATTAAGTCAATCTGATGCTCAATCCCTCGAATAGGCGGTAATCCCGGTGGCACGTCTTGTGGAAAGACGTCAGCGAACTCCTGCAAAATGTTAGTGACAGCAGGAGGCAAAGAGGAAGGCACGTCCTCGAATGAAAATAATGCCTCTTTGCACACAAAAGCATAGCAAACAGATTTGCTGAAATCTAGCTCATCAATATCAGATTTGGTGGCAAATAAACATGCACTTTTCAATTTAATTTCAGAAGCAACACTAGATGGTTTATTATTAGGCTTCATTTGTTGCTCAAATTCTTTTGCCACAATCTGATTTTCACTCTTATTCTTCTCCTGTTGTTCTTTATTAGCTCTATTAATATCATCTTTCAAAATGGAATCAGGAGTCATAGGAAGCAAAGTAATATTTTTATCCTTATGAACAAGAGTATAGTGATTGTTTCTACCATGGTGTACAGAATTTTTATCAAATTGCCATGGTCTACCAAGTAATAAGG
This sequence comes from Triticum aestivum, assembly GCF_018294505.1. Classification (NCBI taxonomy): domain Eukaryota; kingdom Viridiplantae; phylum Streptophyta; class Magnoliopsida; order Poales; family Poaceae; genus Triticum; species Triticum aestivum. The sequence goes on from NC_057795.1 coordinate 250,743,818, forward strand.
AACATGCTTGCATAGGTACCACATCACAATCAACATAATCAGCATATGTAGAGATACTAAAATGCACACGAACAGTACGTGTTACCTTAACCTTGCCGCTGTTGTTGAACCATTGGATGTAGTAAGGATGTGGATGTGGTCTTGTGGTGAGAGAAAGCTTCTCCACCATCTCCATGCTAGCCAAGTTGTTGCAGCTCCCTCCGTCTATGATGACGCGCACAGAACGTTCCTTCACAACTCCCTTGGTATGGAACAAATTGTGCCTCTGATTTTGCTCAGCCTGTGTGACCTGCACACTCAAAACACGTTGAGCAACTAAACATTCATACCTGTCAGCGTCTTCAGGAGCCATGTATTGCGTCTCATGATCAGAATCATCTCCACCATGTTCTTCACGTGTAATAAGAGCCAAAGTCTCCTCATCATAGTCACTAGCGGACTCATATCCACCATCCGCGGTAGCAATCATCACACGCGGAGATTTGCATTCTCTCGCATAATGACCTCCTCCCTTACAACGACGACAAATAATATCACTTGTGTGCCCTGTTGATGCCATGGAAGAAGAAGAACGCTGTGCAGGCCCCGCAGGTGCGCTCTTGGCAGATAATGGTGGTTGTGCCTGTTTTCTTGTATCACGGCTGGAGGTGGCACCGGATGGAGGTGCTGGTGCAGTTGAAGTAGAAGAGGCACGTGGTGTCCATGATGAAGGTCGTCCTGCAGAAAAGTTAGTTCGCCCCAATGCTTGGCGATCCTGCACTTCACGTTCAGCTTTACAAGCAAGATGGAATAAACGAGTGATATTAGTATACTCCTTATAGTCTAGAATGGTCTGAATCTCTCTATTTAATCCACCAAGAAAACGTGCAAGCATAGCTTCATTCTCCTCAACAATACCACATCTAATCATGCCAGTTTGTAATTCCTGATAATATTCTTCTACAGAATTTTTTCCTTGTCTTAAACGCTGCAATTTTTGAAGCAATTCACGTTGATAATATGGTGGAACCCAACGCGTACGCATAGCAGTTTTCAAAGCAGCCCAAGTAGTTGGAATAGGATATAATCTACAATGTTCAGACCACCATACACATGCAAAACTAGTGAAAGCACAAACAGCAGCAGCAACTCGTCTCTCCTCAGGATATTGTAAACATGTAAATCGTTGTTCAGTTTCTAACTCCCAAGTAAGATATATATCAGGAACATATCTACCCTCAAATGGTGGAATATTCAATTTCAGTTTAGGAATATGGACATCATCGCGTACCTGAGGTGGTGGTGCAGGCCTACCATTACGAATATATACCTGAGGTCGACCTGCTGGTGGTGGTACAGGTGGCTGCACGTAGTGTTGATTTTGATCAACCTCATCCTCATAATCTCCCACATAATCATCCTCCTCCGCATCAGTAGCAGGAGCCACAGAAGTATCAACAGCAGCACCAACAGTTTGGCCAAACGCAAGAGGAACACGGCTTGCTCGGCGGAGGTCTGCTTCGCGACGTGGAGGTAGTCGTTGTTGTTGTTGTTGGAGAGGTGCGTTAGGTACAGCGGGTGGTGGTGGTGGAAGACGCGCGAGCAATTCATTAAACTTGTTATCGAGCTTTGTTTCGAACGTCTTCTCAAGGCCAGTGATCTTCTCCATGGCCTCTTCAAAATTGTTCAGCACATCTTGCACTTGTTCGATAAATTCTCCCAGTCAATCTCGTCGGCTTGTGATCCTGGCATGGTTAGCAGCAATAGAAACACACAAGAATATGATCCTACAGACTACGAACAAGTGGTGGTGGTGGGTGTCACAAATCCGTCAAGCAAATCTCAAATTCTTACCAGTTCTTACCCAGCAGCAGGCGGTGATCGGCAACCGTTGTAGTCAAAAACTCTCAAAGCTTGGATAGAGCGATTACCAGGGAGAGTCGAACACACGACGTAGATGTATGTGGAGCTGGGAAGGCTTATAGTATGGTAGCAAAAAGGGTCAGCAATAATCAATTCAGAGATGCAAAGTTGAATAAACGCTCAACGACGGTACTGTGCTGGTCCTAGGCTAGACTGTGCTAGAGACGCGAGCCTAGAACACTAACAAAATCACGGCGCGGCACGTAAACAAGGGAAAAGCACACTCTGGAATTTTTTTTTGCGCTCTTTTTTTTTTGCGCTGCTTTTTTTTTTTCCGAAACCTACTCCGGCAAGGAAACACGAATCGGAATCTAGATTGATCCCGAAAACAAACCTAATAAGCAAGGAACTCGGATTGGTGGTGGATATATGGTGGTGGTATATGGCAGCGGTGGTAGTATATGGATATGGATCGGTGGTGGTATATGGACACGGATTGGTGGTGGTATATGGATACGGATTCGGAGCGGTGGTGGTAGATGGCAGGGCGATGATGATGGTGCGGCGACGGCGTGACAACTTGTGAACAGAACTCGAAACTCTAAAAGACTAGACGCTAAGACCAGCAACTGAACACGACGATGCAACCGCAAATTCAACAAAGCAAATACAGAAAAGATTATGCAAGGCTCAGATTGGTTCGGATGGGATGAACTAACCCTAAATTTTTTTGTTGGCTTTTTCGTGGACTATAGGTATGAAGAACAGACTCGATCTAAACTACGAAAAACTGTAAAATCTCACCGAGCAACCTGGAAATCTGATACCACTTGATAGAGGCAAAGGTGTCCCGTCTTTCGATGAGATGATGGATTTCGCTTTGGTGGAAGTCGACTTTGACGATCCGACTACGAACGTGCGAGGACGTCGCGCCTTAGCAATCGCTAAACCAACTCCGAGAGGTTATTGACCACGCCGGAGCACGATCAACCTGACCACGAGGGTCTGTTTCCTGCGAGCAAACGAAGAACAAGCAAGAAACTGAGATTGCAATCTGGATATTGCGAATATAAGATGAAAGCTTTATTGATCAAGGTGGGGTTCTGTGACGCCTTTGTCTGGTCGTTGAACACAAACGAAGTACGCGAAGTTGCAGCTATGGCGAACTTTTAATCTAAACAAAACCCAAAGTCTAAACGATGCCCTAAGGGCTGTATATATGGAGGAAGAGGGGGGGAATTTCGTGGCCCTTGGTGGAGGGGTCCGAAATCAACCCTATCTCTTGTTTCCCCACACATACGGACTCTAAAAATAGCATATACTTATGTATTTCGAAATTACATGGACCTGGCCCAATAATAAGGTGACGCAGCACCTAAAATAGCCTCGGGACGAAATTTATGAAGTGGCATCTTGTATATTTCGTCCAAGGCTTCATGCACCCATTATGGTGGCTTCAAAGTCCTGAAATCATCACTTGTAACTCCGTTCTTGTTCCCCTTGCGCATGCCATCATCTCCATGCTTGTTCTTGCTCCAATGTTCATCCTTCTCCAAGCTAGGCCCTTCATTTGTAAGCAAAACAAATGTATCCAATTTAGGCAGCATCATATTCTCATGAACATTAGAATCATTACCAAGAAACGAAAGTACCTGGTAATTTAGTTGGCGTGCACGAGCTCTAGTAATTGGTCCAGTATGTATAGCAGCAGGGGCTGTGGGTGTAACAATTGTATTGATGTCCTCATCAGCGGGTCCTGCACAGCGTTCTTCTTCTTCCATGGCATCAACAGGGCACACAAGTGATATTATTTGTCGTCGTTGTAAGGGAGGAGGTCATTATGCGAGGGAATGCAAATCTCCGCGTGTGATGATTGCTACCGCGGATGGTGGATATGAGTCCGCTAGTGACTATGATGAGGAGACATTGGCTCTTATTACACGTGAAGAACATGGTGGAGATGATTCTGATCATGAGACGCAATACATGGCTCCTGAAGACGCTGACAGGTATGAATGTTTAGTTGCTCAACGTGTTTTGAGTGTGCAGGTCACACAAGCTGAGCAAAATCAGAGGCACAATTTGTTCCATACCAAGGGAGTTGTGAAGGAACGTTCTGTGCGCGTCATAATAGACGGAGGGAGCTGCAACAACTTGGCTAGCATGGAGATGGTGGAGAAGCTTTCTCTCACCACAAGACCACATCCACATCCTTACTACGTCCAATGGTTCAACAACAGCGGCAAGGTTAAGGTAACACGTACTGTTCGTGTGCATTTTAGTATCTCTACATATGCTGATTATGTTGATTGTGATGTGGTACCTATGCAAGCATGTTCCTTATTACTTGGTAGACCATGGCAATTTGATAAAAATTCTGTACACCATGGTAGAAACAATCACTATACTCTTGTTCATAAGGATAAAAATATTACTTTGCTTCCTATGACTCCTGATTCCATTTTGAAAGATGATATTAATAGAGCTAATAAAGAACAACAGGAGAAGAATAAGAGTGAAAATCAGATTGTGGCAAAAGAATTTGAGCAACAAATGAAGCCTAATAATAAACCATCTAGTGTTGCTTCTGAAATTAAATTGAAAAGTGCATGTTTATTTGCCACCAAATCTGATATTGATGAGCTAGATTTCAGCAAATCTGTTTGCTATGCTTTTGTGTGCAAAGAGGCATTATTTTCATTCGAGGACGTGCCTTCCTCTTTGCCTCCTGCTGTCACTAACATTTTGCAGGAGTTCGCTGACGTTTTTCCACAAGACGTGCCACCGGGATTACCGCCTATTCGAGGGATTGAGCATCAGATTGACTTAATTCCCGGTGCTTCACTGCCAAACCGTGCACCATACCGTACCAATCCAGAGGAGACTAAGGAGATTATGCGTCAAGTACAAGAGCTTCTCGACAAAGGTTATATACGCGAATCCCTGATGAGGACATCAATACAATTGTTACACCCACAGCCCCTGCTGCTATACATACTGGACCAATTACTAGAGCTCGTGCACGCCAACTAAATTACCAGGTACTTTCGTTTCTTGGTAATGATTCTAATGTTCATGAGAATATGATGCTGCCTAAATTGGATACATTTGTTTTGCTTACAAATGAAGGGCCTAGCTTGGAGAAGGATGAACATTGGAGCAAGAACAAGCATGGAGATGATGGCATGCGCAAGGGGAACAAGAACGGAGTTACAAGTGATGATTTCAGGACTTTGAAGCCACCATAATGGGTGCATGAAGCCTTGGACGAAATATACAAGATGCCACTTCATAAATTTCGTCCCGAGGCTATTTTAGGTGCTGCGTCACCTTATTATTGGGCCAGGCCCATGTAATTTCGAAATACATAAGTATAGGCTATTTTTAGAGTCCGTATGTGTGGGGAAACAAGAGATAGGGTTGATTTCGGACCCCTCTACCAAGGGCCACGAAATTCCCCCCTCTTCCTCCATATATACAGCCCTTAGGGCATCGTTTAGACTTTGGGTTTTGTTTAGATTAAAAGTTCGCCATAGCTGCAACTTCGCGTACTTCGTTTGTGTTCAACGACCAGACAAAGGCGTCACAGAACCCCACCTTGATCAATAAAGCTTTCATCTTATATTCGCAATATCCAGATTGCAATCTCAGTTTCTTGCTTGTTCTTCGTTTGCTCGCAGGAAACAGACCCTCGTGGTCAGGTTGATCGTGCTCCGGCGTGGTCAATAACCTCTCGGAGTTGGTTTAGCGATTGCTAAGGCGCGACGTCCTCGCACGTTCGTAGTCGGATCGTCAAAGTCGACTTCCACCAAAGCGAAATCCATCATCTCATCGAAAGACGGGACACCTTTGCCTCTATCATGTTGCTACTCATGTTCATGAGGAGACCCCCATAGTTTCCTCATACATATTAGGAGATCTTGATGCATTTAATACTTTGCATGATTCCCACAATTGCGTGCACCATAAGGATTCCATGAATAACAATGCTCTAGCTATTTCTCATGATGCATTTCATCCTTTGAGTCTCCATTATGCCATGCATAACAACAAACCTCTCATGATGGATGACATGTTTCTATATCACGCATCTCATTTATTTGAGCATTGGATATTTTGTGCGAACCGACACATGCACGTGCGCATCATGATGGATGATGTGTACATAAATCACGCACACACAATTTTCCCTTTGCCTTTGTTTTGTGTAGGTACTCATATATACTCGTGAACCTCTCAATCCCATGAGTTGACGAAACAACCTCTTGAGAGCAACGATGACTTGGTATCCCGTGGACTATCCTTAACACCGTTCCCTTCGCGCAAGGACTACGCGCATCTCTTCTACTTGGCTCTTACACGGCTATGGGCTATACATCACTTCTCACCTTATGCTCCTTTTACCGTGTTCACTTTGCATGCTATGCTTGTTCCTATGCCTTTGCCATGCAATTGTGACCCTTGCTTGCATCTACCCATGCTTCACCATTATGATTCTCCTATGTGTATTCGCATGCTTGGTGGAGATCCTTGTTGCTATTGCCATGTTTATCATGTGCCCCATGCTATTGATGCTTGTTGTGTTGCCAACTATTGATGCTTGTTGTGTTGCTAAAGGTGAGTCATGATGTCTCACTGCTATTTACACATGGCCTCTTGCCAATACATTGATGATATTTTTCTCATATCTTGCTTTCATGCTTGTGATATGTCATGTGCATTATTCATGCCCACTATTTGCAAACATGACATGCTTGCCATGATTTCCTCTAGTATGTTGCATCTTCGCACTACTAGCTTGCTTGACTTGATCGCTATGATTGCTTGCTATGTTGCATCACCCATGTAGCACTATTAGTTGCTTTCTTGGGTTGATGACATATATGCTCATGCCTCTCACATGATATATCTTGATCATTGTCTCTTGTGTACATTAGTTGCCTCTCTCATATCCACTTATATTGAGCGCAATCGTGCTATGCTTATTGATCTTGGGGACTTTGACACTTTACTTGTGATGCATGCTTGTTCGATTGAGCCTCTTGTATTAGGTTGTTCTCACATCATATGCCTCCATAGTATGAAATGCTCCCTTGTCCTTTCTTATGATGAGCATGATACATACACTTGTTGGTTATCTTACCACACGAATGATAGGTTTTGCACTTCCGCTAACCTCATTTGTTTTTCTGAATGTTTGTCATGTTATTTCGCTTTGAAGGAGTCACAAGGCATTCCCGTCATGAGACATATTGGTTATGTGAAGGCATACACGATGTGCGACACCAACATTTTCGACATCCTCATAAAGGTGAACTCCTTCTCTTTGAGGCATCCTCAAGTACGCATATTGGATGGGTCACTCTTTCATTGTTGTTTCCTTCTTGTTGTCTACATGTTACATTTATTGGATGGAGGAGCAACATTGGAGATTGGCTCTATGGACCTTCACATTGAGGAGTGCTCGCATTTCTTGGATGCACCTTCGGACTTCCACTCATGCCACGACATCGAGCATTGGTACACCAACACCTCCATATTTGTTGATTGTGCTCATACATGTGATGCTCGATGGACATATCATACTTACCACAAGTTTGCACCCCATGCATGGATTGACTCACATTATGATTGCCTTGTTGCATCTTGTATTCCCATGTCATCCATGATATTTGAGCTTGTTCACTTCCTTAGCAAATTTGTTGTGATCTTCCTTGATGGCATATTCATACATAATGATCATATTGTCGACCATCAATTGCATGATAATATCCACATGTTGAGCATCCATTCCAATGTTCATGCATTTGATAAATCATCCCATTATGACATCATTTTGCATCGTGGTTGCATTGCTCATATTCATAACATATTTGTGTGCACAATGATTGCATTTGCTCCCATGAATGCTTTACATCTCATTCTACATCTTTTGGATAAGCATCTTGTGCTTTGTCACGCACTATCTTGTCGCACGGACTCATTCTCACATGATGGACACTTTGTGTGCGCTAACCATTGTATTTCCAAGTGTACTTTGTGTTTGCTCATTTTGCATGTACCACATACCGAAGACACCTTGGAGTACTTGGGTTGCGCAATGCCTTCATCTACGTCCAACTACAAGTCCGTCCACGACAATCGTTTCCATGGTGATGAGGATCACAATCCGAGGTCGGGTCTTTCCCAAGGGTGGGGGGAGATGATGCGGAGCATCCCACGTTCATCCCCATGTACACTCCGACTACTCTCCAAGCCCCAAGAGGACATATGACGAGACCTCAAACATACGCCATTGGACACAAGGTGAACTCACTCCTCTTCGAACTGTCACTTTCCACGTGTGAGACATGGCTACTACCTCATGCATGGACCTTGCCTATACTCAGGTACAACCGAGATGACCATGGAGAATCAAAGGACCAAGGCCAAGCATGGAAGAGGAGAAGGAAGAAGAGCCAGCTGCTACAGGCCCCGGATATCCGGCCCCATCCCGGACATCCGACCCTTCCCGCAAGCCCGGACATCCGGCCACAGCCCGGACATCCGGTGCGCATCACAGAACACGTCCAGAAGCTGAACCCCGTCAGCCCGGACATCCGGCTAGAGGCCCGGACATCCGGCTCTTCCCGAGCCGCCAGACATCCGGCCCCTAGCCCGGACATCTGGACCCCACCTGTCCAGAGAGCAACCGCAGGGCACCCTGGCCAGCCCGGACATCCGGCCTCCCAGCCCGGACATCCGGTCCATCGCGAAGCCCTGGACATCCGGCACCTGCCTATGCGCAGAGAATGGGCCAAGGGCCCATGTATCCCCGTCTCACTTACCCCTTCGTGGGCTAGCACTATATATACCCCCCACCTCCTCCTAGTTAGGGTTAGCATTGGTTTAGCTCATTTGAGATAGAGCTTTGCTCATCCATACGGATCTCCTCCTTGTGAGAGACCGCGGCCTCATCGAAGAAGATCCACCTGGATTCAAGACCCCTTTACGGGAAGATCCCTCATGGATTCAAGACCTCCTCTCGGAGATGAACTACCGCCACTTGTATCGTCCTTCGTTGGATTTGGACCGTTTATCTCTTTGTGTTTCTTGGATCTAGCACATGTGTGATCATATTCGTGTTGGTTGAGTGTTTTCTCTTGCATTTCCCTGTGATTTCCCTCGTCCCCCTCTGCGCGTTCTTCGTGATCCTCGTAGGGATCCTCTCCAAACGTGAAAGATCGGCCCCATAGGGTCCCGCCCTACATCAATGACTCTATGTGAATGTCTCCTGTGGTATACCATGATATGCAAAGAATCAAGAGCGACATGTATGAAAGAATTATAAAAGTGGCTTTGCTACAAATACGATGTCAACTGCATGATCATGCAAAGCAATATGACAATGATGGAGCGTGTAATAATAAACAGAATGGTGGAAAGTTGCATGGCAATATATCTCGGAATGGCTATGGAAATGCCATAATAGGTAGGTATGGTGGCTGTTTTGAGGAAGATATAAGGAGGTTTATGTGTGATAGAGCGTATCGTATCACGGGGTTTGGATGCATCGGCGAAGTCTGCACCAACTCTCAAGGTGAGAAAGGGCAATGCATGGTACCATAGAGGCTAGCAAATTGCGGAAGGGTAAGAGTGCGTATAATCCATGGACTCACATTAGTCCTAAAGAACTCATATACTTATTGCAAAAGTTTATTAGCCCTCGAAGCAAAGTACTACTACTCATGCTCCTAGGGGAAGGGTTGGTAGGAGTTAAACATCGCGCGATCCCAACCTCCACTCATAAGGAAGGCAATCGAAGAACACCCCATGCTTCAAATTTGTCACACAACATTCACCATACGTGCATGCTATGGGACTTGCCAACTTTAACACAAGTATTTCTCAATTTCATAATTACCCAATGATAGAGGCGGGGTGTCCCGATCTTTCGATGAGATGTTAACTATCGATTTGGTGGAGACGACTTTGACGATCCGACTACAAACGTGCACGACGCTGCGCCTTAACAATCGCTAAACCAACTCTGAGAGGTTATTGACCACGCCGAAGCACAATCAACCTGACCACGAAGATCTATTCCTGCAAGCAATCGAAGAACAAGCAAAAATATGATAAAGCAATCTGAATATTGCGAATATAGATGAAGTATTGATAAAGGTGGGGATCCGTAAGCGGTCTTGGTCTGGTCGTTGGACACAAACGAAGTACACGAAGTTGCAATGACTAACTTTTAACTAAACAAATCCCAAAGAAAAAGCTACTAGATGGATCTACTTATATAGGAGCAAGGGGTGGCGGCCAAGGAGGTGGGAGAACGTCCCAAGGCAGCCTAAAACCAACCCTAGGTCGTACAAGGCTCATGGGCCCAAGTGGAGGTGACGTAACACCTTTGGACTTGTAGTTTGACTCGGATTCTGCTGCAGCATCAGATTGTTTCGTCCATAACTCAACGCTCCGGACGAATTTGAAGGTGAATCCAATTGTGTTGGAAAGTGCACGAAATCTAGTTTCCAACAAAAAAAGAATCACCCAATTCTGAGTCCGTATGAAAAAGTTGTTGGCGTTTTGAGTCAGGTATGTCTGTGCAGTCCGAATCTGAATCCAGAACGTGAGAGACTTGGACTCTATCTTCTCTTGGACCAAAAGTGACGTGAGAGAACTTTTGAAACAGCAAATAAACATCTCTTTCTTCCTTATCTTCATATGTTGATTGTACAAATTTCCCATACACCTGCAATTAGACAAAACACAAAAATGTGTGAAGTATTTTTGTTCTGGATAACATAAATAGATTATTGAATAGTTTGCACTAGAAATCACCTGACAAATATGCATGTATGCAATATTTTTGGTCATATCCAAGGTAGTCATGTCCTCATCATCCTCCCCTTCTTGAAAATAAAGCCGTCCTCGGCGTTGCTTAATCTGAAATGTGGCTAACAAAAGTGATAGAGGCGGAGGTGTCCCGTCTTTCGATGAGATGATGGATTTCGCTTTGGTGGAAGTCGACTTTGACGATCCGACTACGAACGTGCGAGGACGTCGCGCCTTAGCAATCGCTAAACCAACTCCGAGAGGTTATTGACCATGCCGGAGCACGATCAACCTGACCACGAGGGTCTGTTTCCTGCGAGCAAACGAAGAACAAGCAAGAAACTGAGATTGCAATCTGGATATTGCGAATATAAGATGAAAGCTTTATTGATCAAGGTGGGTTCTGTGACGCCTTTGTCTGGTCGTTGAACACAAACAAAGTACGCGAAGTTGCAGCTATGGCGAACTTTTAATCTAAACAAAACCCAAAGTCTAAACGCTGCCCTAAGGGCTGTATATATGGAGGAAGATGGGGGGAATTTCGTGGCCCTTGGTGGAGGGGTCCGAAATTGATAGAGGCAAAGGTGTCCCGTCTTTCGATGAGATGATGGATATCGCTTTGGTGGAAGTCGACTTTGACGATCCGACTACGAACGTGCGAGGACGTCGCGCCTTAGCAATCGCTAAACCAACTCCGAGAGGTTATTGACCACGCCGGAGCACGATCAACCTGACCACGAGGGTCTGTTTCCTGCGAGCAAACGAAGAACAAGCAAGAAACTGAGATTGCAATCTGGATATTGCGAATATAAGATGAAAGCTTTATTGATCAAGGTGGGGTTCTGTGACGCCTTTGTCTGGTCGTTGAACACAAACGAAGTACGCGAAGTTGCAGCTATGGCGAACTTTTAATCTAAACAAAACCCCAAAGTCTAAACGATGCCCTAAGGGCTGTATATATGGAGGAAGAGGGGGAAATTTCGTGGCCCTTGGTGGAGGGGTCCGAAATCAACCCTATCTCTTGTTTCCCCACACATACGGACTCTAAAAATAGCCTATACTTATGTATTTCGAAATTACATGGGCCTGGCCCAATAATAAGGTGACGCAGCACCTAAAATAGCCTCGGGACGAAATTTATGAAGTGGCATCTTGTATATTTCGTCCAAGGCTTCATGCACCCATTATGGTGGCTTCAAAGTACTGAAATCATCACTTGTAACTCCGTTCTTGTTCCCCTTGCGCATGCCATCATCTCCATGCTTGTTCTTGCTCCAATGTTCATCCTTCTCCAAGCTAGGCCCTTCATTTGTAAGCAAAACAAATGTATCCAATTTAGGCAGCATCATATTCTCATGAACATTAGAATCATTACCAAGAAACGAAAGTACCTGGTAATTTAGTTGGCGTGCGCGAGCTCTAGTAATTGGTCCAGTATGTATAGCAGCAGGGCCTGTGGGTGTAACAATGGTATTGATGTCCTCATCATCCTCCCCTTCTTGAAATGAAGTCGTCCTCGACGGAAACTCATCTTCCTCACCCAAATAAGGCTTCAAATCTGCAATGTTAAAAGTGGGACTAACCCCAAAATCTGCAGGCAGCTCAAGTTTATATGCATTATCATTTATTTTCTCTAACACCTTAAAGGGACCATCAGCCCGTGGCATGAGCTTTAATTTGCGCAAATCAGGAAATCTATCCTTACGCAAATGTAACCAAACAAGATCTCCAGGTGCAAACACAACATGTTTTCTACCCTTATCTCCAGCAAGTTTATATTTGGCATTCATACGCTCAATGTTTTCCTTAGGTAACTCATGCATTTTTAAAATCAATTCAGCACGTTGTTTAGCATCAAAATTAACCTTCTCCGAAGATGGAAGAGGCAACAAATCAATAGGTGCACGAGGTAGGAAACCATACACAACTTCAAAAGGGCACATCTTAGTAGTAGAATGCAATGAACGATTATAAGCAAATTCAATATGAGGCAAGCATTCCTCCCACATTTTCTTATTACTCTTCAAAACAGCCCTAAGCATAGTAGACAATGTTCTATTGACTACTTCAGTTTGGCCATCAGTTTGGGGGTGACAAGTAGTACTAAAAAGCAGTTTAGTCCCCAACTTAGCCCATAAACATCTCCAAAAGTGGCTAAGACATTTAGTATCACGATCTGAAACAATAGTATTTGGCACACCATGCAAGCGAATAATTTCACGAAAGAACAAATCAGCAACATTAACATCATCATCACTTTTATGACATGGTATAAAGTGTGCCATTTTCGAGAATCTATCCACGACAACAAATATGCTATCCCTCCCCTTCTTTGTTCGAGGTAAACCTAAAACAAAGTCCATAGATATATCCTCCCAAGGAACACTAGGTACAGGCAAAGGCATATATAAACCATAAGGATTGAGTCGTGACTTAGCTTTTTGACATGTAGTGCAGCGAGCAATAAAACGCTCAACATCCCGTCTCATCTTTGGCCAAAAGAAATGTGTAGCAAGTACGTCCTCCGTCTTCTTCACGCCAAAGTGTCCCATTAATCCTCCTCCATGCGCCTCCTGCAACAACAAAAGACGAACGGAGCTAGCTGGAATGCATAGCTTGTTAGCACGAAACACAAATCCATCGTTAACAACAAACTTGTTCCACATTCTTCCTTCTTTACAATTCTGCATTACATCTTTAAAATCAGCATCATGCACATATTGATCTTTGATGGTCTCCAAACCAAATATTTTGAAGTCAAGTTGTGAAAGCATAGTATAGCGACGAGACAATGCATCAGCAATAACATTTTATTTTCCCTTCTTGTGTTTAATGACATAAGGGAAAGTCTCAATGAATTCAACCCATTTAGCATGTCTACGATTCAGTTTAGCTTGACTTTTAATATGTTTCAAAGATTCATGATCAGAATGTATAACAAATTCTTTGGGTCATAAATAATGTTGCCATGTTTCTAAAGTCCGAACAAGAGCATATAATTCTTTATCATAAGTAGAATAATTCAGACTAGGCGCACTCAATTTTTCAGAAAAGTATGCAACAGGTTTGCCATCTTGTAATAACACACCTCCTAATCCAATTCCACTAGCATCACATTCAAGCTCAAAAGTCTTATTAAAATCAGGAAGTTGGAGTAAAGGAGCATGTGTCAACTTATCTTTCAATACCGTGAAGGCTTCTTCCTGTGCGGTACCCCAAAGAAAAGGCACATCTTTCTTTGTAAGCTCATTGAGAGGTGCAGCAATGGTGCTGAAATCTCTCACAAAACGCCTATAGAATCCAGCGAGGCCAAGAAAACTCCTCACTTGTGTGACCGTTTTGGGCTGCGGCCAACTCTCAATAGCTTCAATCTTGGCTTTATCAACTTCAATTCCCTGTGGAGTAACAACATAGCCAAGAAAAGATACTCGGTCGGTGCAAAAGGTGCACTTCCCAAGGTTACCAAACAAACGTGCATCACGTAGAGCAATAAAAACAGCTCGTAAATGTTCCAAATGTTCCTCCAAAGATCTGCTATAAATCAATATGTCATCAAAGTAAACTACCACAAATCGTCCAATGAAAGAACATAAAACTTCGTTCATTAATCTCATGAAAGTACTAGGTGCATTAGTTAACCCAAAAGGCATGACTAACCACTCATATAATCCAAACTTAGTTTTAAATGCTGTTTTCCATTCATCTCCCAATTTCATACGAATTTGATGGTAGCCACTACGCAAATCAACTTTGGAGAATATTGTACAGCCACTCAATTCATCAAGCATATCATCTAGCCTAGGAATAGGATGACGATAACGAATAGTAATATTATTAATGCCTCTACAATCAACACACATACGTGATGTACCATCCTTTTTTGGCACTAGAATAATAGGAACAACACAAGGACTAAGGGATTCGCGTATATAACCTTTGTCGAGAAGCTCTTGTACTTGACGCATAATCTCCTTCGTCTCCTCTGGATTGGTACGGTATGGTGCACGGTTTGGCAGTGAAGCACCGGGAATTAAGTCAATCTGATGCTCAATCCCTCGAATAGGCGGTAATCCCGGTGGCACGTCTTGTGGAAAAACGTCAGCGAACTCCTGCAAAATGTTAGTGACAGCAGGAGGCAAAGAGGAAGGCACGTCCTCGAATGAAAATAATGCCTCTTTGCACACAAAAGCATAGCAAACAAATTTGCTGAAATCTAGCTCATCAATATCAGATTTGGTGGCAAATAAACATGCACTTTTCAATTTAATTTCAGAAGCAACACTAGATGGTTTATTATTAGGCTTTATTTGTTGCTCAAATTCTTTTGCCACAATCTGATTTTCACTCTTATTCTTCTCCTATTGTGCTTTATTAGCTCTATTAATATCATCTTTCAAAATGGAATCAGGAGTCATAGGAAGCAAAGTAATATTTTTATCCTTATGAACAAGAGTATAGTGATTGTTTCTACCATGGTGTACAGAATTTTTATCAAATTGCCATGGTCTACCAAGTAATAAGGAACATGCTTGCATAGGTACCACATCACAATCAACATAATCAGCATATGTAGAGATACTAAAATGCACACGAACCGTACGTGTTACCTTAACCTTGCCGCTGTTGTTGAACCATTGGATGTAGTAAGGATGTGGATGTGGTCTTGTGGTGAGAGAAAGCTTCTCCACCATCTCCACGCTAGCCAAGTTGTTGCAGCTCCCTCCGTCTATTATGACGCGCACAGAACGTTCCTTCACAACTCCCTTGGTATGGAACAAATTGTGCCTCTGATTTTGCTCAGCTTGTGTGACCTGCACACTCAAAACACGTTGAGCAACTAAACATTCATACATGTCAGCGTCTTCAGGAGCCATGTATTGCGTCTCATGATCAGAATCATCTCCACCATGTTCTTCACGTGTAATAAGAGCCAATGTCTCCTCATCATACTCACTAGTGGACTCATATCCACCATCCGCGGTAGCAATCATCACACGCGGAGATTTGCATTCCCTCGCATAATGACCTCCTCCCTTACAACGACGACAAATAATATCACTTGTGTGCCCTGTTGATGCCATGGAAGAAGAAGAACGCTGTGCAGGACCCGCAGGTGCGCTCTTGGAAGATAATGGTGGTTGTGCCTGTTTTCTTGTATCACGGCTGGAGGTGGCACCGGATGGAGGTGCTGGTGCAGTTGAAATAGAAGATGCACGTGGTGTCCATGATGAAGGTCGGCCTGCAGAAAAGTTAGTTCGCCCCAATGCTTGTCGATCCTGCACTTCACGTTCAGCTTTACAAGCAAGATGGAATAAACGAGTGATATTAGTATACTCCTTATAGTCTAGAATGGTCTGAATCTCTCTATTTAATCCACCCAGAAAACGTGCAAGCATAGCTTCATTCTCCTCAACAATACCACATCTAATCATGCCAGTTTGTAATTCCTGGTAATATTCTTCTACAGAATTTTTCCCTTGTCTTAAACGCTGCAATTTTTGAAGCAATTCACGTTGATAATAGGGTGGAACCCAACGCGTACGCATAGCAGTTTTCAAAGCAGCCCAAGTAGTTGGAATAGGATATAATCTACAATGTTCAGACCACCATACACATGCAAAACTAGTGAAAGCACAAACAGCAGCAGCAACTCGTCTCTCCTCAGGATATTGTAAACATGTAAATCGTTGTTCAGTTTCTAACTCCCAAGTAAGATATATATCAGGAACATATCTACCCTCAAATGGTGGAATATTCAATTTCAGTTTAGGAATATGGACATCATCTCGTACCTGAGGTGGTGGTGCAGGCCTACCATTACGAATATATACCTGAGGTCGACCTGCTGGTGGTGGTACAGGTGGCTGCACGTAGTGTTGATTTTGATCAACCTCATCCTCATAATCTCCCACATAATCATCCTCCTCCGCATCAGCAGCAGGAGCCACAGAAGTATCAACAACAGCACCAACAGTTTGGCCAAACGCAAGAGGAACACGGCTTGCTCGGCGGAGGTCTGCTTCGCGACGTGGAGGTAGTCGTTGTTGTTGTTGTTGGAGAGGTGCGTTAGGTGCAGCGGGTGGTGGTGGTGGAAGACGCGCAAGCAATTCATTAAACTTGTTATCGAGCTTTGTTTCGAACGTCTTCTCAAGGCCAGTGATCTTCTCCATGGCCTCTTCAAAATTGTTCAGCACATCTTGCACCTGTTCAGTCATCATTTGCTGAAACTTATCATGAAGCTCCTTGTTCAATAAATTCTCCCAGTCAATCTCGTCGGCTTGTGATCCTGGCATGGTTAGCAGCAATAGAAACACACAAGAATATGATCCTACAGACTACGAACTAGTGGTGGTGGTGGGTGTCACAAATCCGTCAAGCAAATCTCAAATTCTTACCAGTTCTTACCCAGCAGCAGGCGGTGATCGGCAACCGTTGTAGTCAAAAACTCTCAAAGCTTGGATAGAGCGATTACCAGGGAGAGTGAAACGCACGACGTAGATGTATGTGGAGCTGGGAAGGCTTATAATATGGTAGCAAAAAGGGTCAGCAATAATCAATTCAGAGATGCAAAGTTGAATAAACGCTCAACGACGGTACTGTGCTGGTCCTAGGCTAGACTGTGCTAGAGACGCGAGCCTAGAACACTAACAAAATCACGGCGCGGCACGTAAACAAGGGAAAAGCACACTCTGAATTTTTTTTTCGCTCTTTTTTTTTGCGCTCTTTTTTTTGCGCTGCTTTTTTTTTGCGAAAAATCACTATAATGGCGAGTGTCTCAAAACTCTTCCTAGCTCAAACTGACAGGATGGGCACGAAATTTTTTCGACCAAATTTTTTTTTTCGACTGCCCGGACCCAAAAAACTGGAAACGGGTCAAAAAAAACTTCCTATAATGGCACCTGTCTCAAAACACTCAGAAACACCTAAAAATAGGATAGCCAGAAATTTTTTAGAAAAATGCGTTTTCGAAAAAATTTTGGCCTAAACGGAGCGTGGTTTCCGGACTCTTTTTTTTTTCCGAAACCTACTCCGGCAAGGAAACACGAATCGGAATCTAGATGGATCCCGAAAACAAACCTAATAAGCAAAGAACTCGGATTGGTGGTGGATGTATGGTGGTGGTATATGGCAGCGGTGGTGGTAGCGGTGGTAGTATATGGATATGGATCGGTGGTGGTATATGGACACGAATTGGTGGTGGTATATGGATACGGATTCGGTGCGGTGGTGGTAGATGGCAGGGGCGATGATGATGGTGCGGCGGCGGCGTGACAACTTATGACCAGAACTCGAAACTCTAAAAGACTAGACTCTAAGACCAGCAACTAGACACGACGATGCAACCGCAAATTCAACAAAGCAAAACCCTAAAAAGATTATGCAATGGCTCAGATTTGGTTCGGATATGATGAACTAACCCTAATTTTTTTTTGTGGCTTTTTCGTGGACTATAGGTATGAAGAACAGACTCGATCTAAACTACGAAAAACTGTAAAATCTCACCGAGCAACCTGGAAATCTGATACCACTTGATAGAGGCAAAGGTGTCCCGTCTTTCGATGAGATGATGGATATCGCTTTGGTGGAAGTCGACTTTGACGATCCGACTACGAACGTGCGAGGACGTCGCGCCTTAGCAATCGCTAAACCAACTCCGAGAGGTTATTGACCACGCCGGAGCACGATCAACCTGACCACGAGGGTCTGTTTCCTGCGAGCAAACGAAGAACAAGCAAGAAACTGAGATTGCAATCTGGATATTGCGAATATAAGATGAAAGCTTTATTGATCAAGGTGGGGTTCTGTGACGCCTTTGTCTGGTCGTTGAACACAAACGAAGTACGCGAAGTTGCGGCTATGGCGAACTTTTAATCTAAACAAAACCCAAAGTCTAAACGATGCCCTAAGGGCTGTATATATGGAGGAAGAGGGGGGAATTTCGTGGCCCTTGGTGGAGGGGTCCGAAATCAACCCTATCTCTTGTTTCCCCACACATACGGACTCTAAAAATAGCCTATACTTATGTATTTCGAAATTACATGGGCCTGGCCCAATAATAAGGTGACGCAACACCTAAAATAGCCTCGGGACGAAATTTATGAAGTGGCATCTTGTATATTTCATCCAAGGCTTCATGCACCCATTATGGTGGCTTCAAAGTCCTGAAATCATCACTTGTAACTCCGTTCTTATTCCCCTTGCGCATGCCATCATCTCCATGCTTGTTCTTGCTCCAATGTTCATCCTTCTCCAAGCTAGGCCCTTCATTTGTAAGCAAAACAAATGTATCCAATTTAGGCAGCATCATATTCTCATGAACATTAGAATCATTACCAAGAAACGAAAGTACCTGATAATTTAATTGGCGTGCGCGAGCTCTAGTAATTGGTCCCGTATATGTAGTAGGGGCTGTGGGTGTAACAATGGTATTGATGTCCTCATCACACTTGAAGACGGCGCCCATATTGGACTCATACTCCGAGTCAAGCTATGAGACCGCACATGAGACCTTTTCTTTGGTCTTAGAGGAGAGTGATAATGTGCCATCTTCGGCGTTCATCCACGGCTACAACCACGACATGATTGAGCATGGAGACATTTGCACCAACATCTCTCCGACACCCACATATAAAGAGATGCCCAAATTCTCATGTGAGGAGAGCCACCCCACCATGAGTGATATGAGTGACTGATAGAGGCGAGGGTCCCGATCTTTCGATGAGATGATGGATATCGCTTTGGTGGAAGTCGACTTTGACGATCCGACTACGAACGTGCGAGGACGTCGCGCCTTAGCAATCGCTAAACCAACTCCGAGAGGTTATTGACCACGCCGGAGCACGATCAACCTGACCACGAGGGTCTGTTTCCTGCGAGCAAACGAAGAACAAGCAAGAAACTAAGATTGCAATCTGGATATTGCGAATATAAGATGAAAGCTTTATTGATCAAGGTGGGGTTCTGTGACGCCTTTGTCTGGTCGTTGAACACAAACGAAGTACGCGAAGTTGCAGCTATGGCGAACTTTTAATCTAAACAAAACCCCAAAGTCTAAACGATGCCCTAAGGGCTGTATATATGGAGGAAGAGGGGGGAATTTCGTGGCCCTTGGTGGAGGGGTCCGAAATCAACCCTATCTCTTGTTTCCCCACACATACGGACTCTAAAAATAGCCTATACTTATGTATTTCGAAATTACATGGGCCTGGCCCAATAATAAGGTGACACAGCACCTAAAATAGCCTCGGGACGAAATTTATGAAGTGGCATCTTGTATATTTCGTCCAAGGCTTCATGCACCCATTATGGTGGCTTCAAAGTCCTGAAGTCATCACTTGTAACTCCGTTCTTGTTCCCCTTGCGCATGCCATCATCTCCATGCTTGTTCTTGCTCCAATGTTCATCCTTCTCCAAGCTAGGCCCTTCATTTGTAAGCAAAACAAATGTATCCAATTTAGGCAGCATCATATTCTCATGAACATTAGAATCATTACCAAGAAACGAAAGTACCTGGTAATTTAGTTGGCGTGCGCGAGCTCTAGTAATTGGTCCAGTATGTATAGCAGCAGGGCCTGTGGGTGTAACAATGGTATTGATGTCCTCATCAGAAATCAACCCTATCTCTTGTTTCCCCACACATACGGACTCTAAAAATAGCCTATACTTATGTATTTCGAAATTACATGGGCCTGGCCCAATAATAAGGTGACGCAGCACCTAAAATAGCCTCGGGACGAAATTTATGAAGTGGCATCTTGTATATTTCGTCCAAGGCTTCATGCACCCAGTATGGTGGCTTCAAAGTCCTGAAATCATCACTTGTAACTCCGTTCTTGTTCCCCTTGCGCATGCCATCATCTCCATGCTTGTTCTTGCTCCAATGTTCATCCTTCTCCAAGCTAGG
Source organism: Triticum aestivum (assembly GCF_018294505.1). Taxonomy (NCBI): domain Eukaryota; kingdom Viridiplantae; phylum Streptophyta; class Magnoliopsida; order Poales; family Poaceae; genus Triticum; species Triticum aestivum. The sequence goes on from NC_057795.1 coordinate 250,764,384, forward strand.
CCCTTCATTTGTAAGCAAAGCAAATGTATCCAATTTAGGCAGCAGCATATTCTCTTGAACATTAGAATCATTACCAAGAAACGAAAGTACCTGGTAATTTAGTTGGCGTGCACGAGCTCTAGTAATTGGTCCAGTATGTATAGCAGCAGGGGCTGTGGGTGTAACAATTGTATTGATGTCCTCATCATCCTCCCCTTCTTGAAATGAAGTCGTCCTCGACGGAAGTTCATGTTCCTCACCCAAATAAGGCTTCAAATCTGCAATGTTAAAAGTGGGACTAACCCCAAAATCTGCAGGGACCATCAGCACGTGGCATTAACTTTGATTTGCGCAAATCAGGAAATCTATCCTTACGCAAATGTAACCAAACAAGATCTCCAAGTGCAAACACAACATGTTTTCTACCCTTATCTCCAGCAAGTTTATATTTAGCATTCATGCGCTCAATGTTTTCCTTAGTTAACTCATGCATTTTTAAAATCAATTCAGCACGTTGTTTAGCATCAAAATTAACCTTCTCCGAAGATGGAAGAGGCAACAAATCAATAGGTGCACGAGGTAGGAAACCATACACAACTTCAAAAGGGCACATCTTAGTAGTAGAATGCAATGAACGATTATAAGCAAATTCAATATGAGGCAAGCATTCCTCCCACATTTTCTTATTATTCTTCAAAACAGCCCTAAGCTTAGTAGACAACGTTCTATTGACTACTTCAGTTTGTCCATCAGTTTGGGGGTGACAAGTAGTACTAAAAAGCAGTTTAGTCCCCAACTTAGCCCATAAACATCTCCAAAAGTGGCTAAGAAATTTAGTATCACGATCTGAAACAATAGTATTTGGCACACCATGCAAGCGAATAATTTCACGAAAGAACAAATCAGCAACATTAACAGCATCATCGCTTTTATGACATGGTATAAAGTGTGCCATTTTCGAGAATCTATCCACGACAACAAATATGCTATCCCTCCCCTTCTTTGTTCGAGGTAAACCTAAAACAAAGTCCATAGAAATATCCTCCCAAGGAACACTAGGTACAGGCAAAGGCATATATAAACCATGAGGATTGAGTCGTGACTTAGCTTTTTGACATGTAGTGCATCGAGCAATAAAACGCTCAACATCCCGTCTCATGTTTGGCCAAAAGAAATGTGTAGCAAGTACGTCCTCCGTCTTCTTCACGCCAAAATGTCCCATTAATCCTCCTCCATGCGCCTCCTGCAACAACAAAAGACGAACGGAGCTAGCTGGAATGCATAGCTTGTTAGCACGAAACACAAATCCATCGTTAACGACAAACTTGTTCCACATTCTTCCTTCTTTACAATTCTGCATTACATCTTTAAAATCAGCATCATGAACATATTGATCTTTGATGGTCTCCAAACCAAATATTTTGAAGTCAAGTTGTGAAAGCATAGTATAGCGACGAGACAATGCATCAGCAATAACATTTTCTTTTCCCTTCTTGTGTTTAATGACATAAGGGAAAGTCTCAATGAATTCAACCCATTTAGCATGTCTACGATTCAGTTTAGCTTGACTTTTAATATGTTTCAAAGATTCATGATCAGAATGTATAACAAATTCTTTGGGCCATAAATAATGTTGCCATGTTTCTAAAGTCCGAACAAGAGCATATAATTCTTTATCATAAGTAGAATAATTCAGACTAGGCCCACTCAATTTTTCAGAAAAGTATGCAACAGGTTTGCCATCTTGTCATAACACACCTCCTAATCCAATTCCACTAGCATCACATTCAAGCTCAAAAGTCTTATTAAAATCAGGGAGTTGGAGTAAAGGAGCATGTGTCAACTTATCTTTCAATACCGTGAAGGCTTCTTCCTGTGCAGTACCCCAAAGAAAAGGCACATCTTTCTTTGTAAGCTCATTGAGAGGTGCAGCAATGGTGCTGAAATCTCTCACAAAACGCCTATAGAATCCAGCGAGGCCAAGAAAACTCCTCACTTGTGTGACCGTTTTGGGCTGCGGCCAACTCTCAATAGCTTCAATCTTGGCTTTATCAACTTCAATTCCCTGTGGAGTAACAACATAGCCAAGAAAAGATACTCGGTCGGTGCAAAAGGTGCACTTCCCAAGGTTACCAAACAAACGTGCATCACGTAGAGCAATAAAAACAGCACGTAAATGTTCCAAATGTTCTTCCAAAGATCTGCTATAAATCAATATGTCATCAAAGTAAACTACCACAAATCGTCCAATGAAAACACGTAAAACTTCGTTCATTAATCTCATGAAAGTACTAGGTGCATTAGTTAACCCAAAAGGCATGACTAACCACTCATATAATCCAAACTTAGTTTTAAATGCTGTTTTCCATTCATCTCCCAATTTCATACGAATTTGATGGTAGCCACTACGCAAATCAACTTTGGAGAATATTGTAGAGCCACTCAATTCATCAAGCATATTGATGAGGACACGACTACCTTGGATATGACCAAAAATATTGCATATATGCATATTTGTCAGGTGATTTCTAGTGCAAACTATTCAATAATCTATTTGATAGAGGCGGGGGTGTCCCGATCTTTCGATGAGATGATAACTATCGATTTGGTGAAGATGACTTTGACGATCCGACTACAAACGTGCACGACGTTGCGCCTTAGCAATCGCTAAACCAACTCCGAAAGGTTATTGACCACGCTGGAGCACAATCAACCTGACCACGAAGGTCTATTCCTGCAAGCAATCGAAGAACAAGCAAGAATATGATAAAAGCAATCTGAATATTGCGAGTATATATGAAGTATTGATAAAGGTGGGGATCCGTAAGCGGTCTTGGTCTGGTCGTTGGACACAAACGAAGTACACGAAGTTGCAATGGCTAACTTTTAACTAAACAAATCCCCAGGAAAAAACTACTAGATAGATCTACTTATATAGGAGCAAGGGGTGGCGGCCAAGGAGGTGGGAGGACGTCCCAAGGCAGCCTAAAACTAACCCTAGGTCGTACAAGGCTCATGGGCCCAAGTGGAGGTGATGTAACACCTTTGGACTTGTAGTTTGACTCGGATTCTGCTGCAGCATCAGATTGTTTCGTCCACAACTCAACGCTCCGGACGAATTTGAAGGTGATTCCAATTGGGTTGGAAAGTGCACGAAATCTAGTTTCCAACAAAAAAAGAATCACCCAATTCGGAGTCCGTATGAAAAACTTGTGTGCGTTTTGAGTTAGGTATGTCTGTGCAGTCCGAATCTGAATCCAGAACGTGAGAGACTTGGACTCTATCTTCTCTTGGGCCAAAAGTGACGTGAGAGAACTTTTTGGACAGCAAATAAACATCTCTTTCTTCCTTATCTTCATATGTGGATTGTACAAATGTCCCATACACCTGCAATTAGACAAAACACAAAAGTGTGTGAAGTATGTTTGTTCTGGATAACATAAATAGATTATTGAATAGTTTGCACTAGAAATCACCTGACAAATATGCATATATGCAATATTTTTGGTCATATCCAAGGTAGTCATGTCCTCATCATCCTCCCCTTCTTGAAAATAAAGCCGTCCTCGGCGTTGCTTAATCTGAAATGTGGCTAACAAAAGAGACAAGGTGTACATGTTGTATATGTATATGTCATCCATTTTTACTTCCCTTGATTTTTGCATATATGACACATGAATAGATGAGTAACCTGCATAGTTCATAAAATCTAAAGCCAAAAAATTAGCACAAGAAGTAGAAGGCATGAAAATATTGCAACTCAGTTTGCACATATAAGTGAAGCTCTTATTCATTTCAAAAGATTGACAATGTTCATCATTAAACCATCCCAACATTGGTGAATAAACCTTACTTGCATCAAATTTACATGCTACAACATGCTTAAATAAGCAAACATGTAATAAGTCATTCAACACAGAATCATCACCAAGATTAGAGGTCATATCAAAATGATTAAACATTGGTTCTTTTGCATCAATAGTTAATTCAATGGGTGCACTCAAAATTGTTGGTATTTCAGTTGTTTGATCACATGGCAAAGTCAAATTATCAACGTAGTCCTCTAAAATAGGTGGTGTGATCAAAGTAGTGGGTAGCTCATCAGATGGTGCATTCAAATTAACAAGGCATTCATCATTCTCATGTAGAGATGGAAGATCAGTACCTTTGTCATTACCTCTTATGATCAACTCAGATGATGTAGCCACTCTCGGGGGTGATGTGTCACATGGTGGAGGTGATGTAGTCCTGACAACAACGGATGTGGTTGTCATAGTATGCCTAGTAGTTGAAGGAACAATCATATCAACTCCTGGAATGTGCACCATGCGCTTGTTCTCCTTGTGGCCAACACGTCGTTTTATTTCCTGTTCAGCTTTGCAAGCAAGATGAAACAAATGGTCCATAGGATAACACTCTTCATGAATTAGTATCTCTTGAATATCACGGTTTAATCCTCCCCAAAATCTATCCATAAAATCATCTTCACTTTCTTCTAAAGAGGAATGCAACAAGGTAGTTTGTAAATCATCATAATATTTTGTTACAGTTTCACTACCTTGTTTTAAGTGTTGCAACTTCTTAATCATGTCACGAGTATAATAAGCAGGGACGAAAGTATGTCGCATGGCAAGTTTCAAATCATCCCAAGTAGTAGGTATATAATCAGGGTGTAACCGACAATATTCACTCCACCAAACCAAAGCATAACCAGTGAAAGAACCAACCGCAACCTTAATCTTTTTATGTTCATCGAAATTATGGGAAGCAAATATATTTTTTATGTCAAACTCCCATTCAATATATAAAGCAGGTTTAAAACGGCCATTAAATGGTGGTATAGATACATTAACCTGATCATGTGCATTTGGATGTTTGTGCACCTCTCGTGACGGTTGTGTTATTTGCAAAGGTGGTGGCACGTCTCCCGCGATCGACAAAGCCCATGAATTGACTCTGGATCCTGTCATGATTAGTAGAACAAGAAACAAAACCCAAAAATAATGTTCCTATAACTACTAGGATGTGGTGGTAAAACGCTCACAATAAAGCAAATATCAATGTCTTACAAGTTCTTACCATGCAGCAGGCGGTGATCGGCAACCAGCGGTGTCAAGTAACTCCGAATATTGAGTAAAGCGATTGCCAGGGGAGCGTACGTATACACGGTGTAGAAATATGTGGAGCTGGGTTGGCTATATATGGTAGCAAAAGATTAGCAATAATCAATTCAAAGATGCAATGTTGAATAAACGCTCAACGACGGTACTGTGCTGGTCCTAGGCTAGACCGGACTAGAGACGCGAGCCTAGAACACTAATGAGGTCACGTCGTAGCACAACTAGCATCAATGAAGGATACTAAGTAGCTCTGGACAGCAAGATATAAGTGAAGATCACAACGGCAGTAAAGATAATGAGGTGAAACAACAGCCAAGCAGGATATATCAACAACTTTGTCTCCAACTTTCCTCTGAAAAAGTTTGTGCCGATTTTTTTGTTTTTTTTCTTCTCTTTTTTTTTCCTCACACTTTTTTTTCTTTTTCTTCTCTCTCTTTTTCTTTTTTTTCTTTCCTTTTTTCTCTCTTTTTTTCTCTATCTTCTTTTTCTCCCTCTTTCCAAGACAAACTAGATAAGATGCAGATTCGATCAGGCGAAGATGTGAGTGACCTCAACTATGATTATGACAATAAACAGTGCGTAACACATGGTCGAAATTGGTGGATGGGATGGTGGACAGCGGATGGGATAATGATGCAGCGGCTGCGTGACTAATGTGAACAGAACTCGAAACTCTAAAGGAACTAGACACTAAGACCAGCAACTCGACACGACGATGCAACCGATAATTCAACTATGCAAGCAATGAAAAGAAAATTGCAAAGGCTCAGACTGGCTTGGACCAAGGATGAATAGATCTAACTCTTTTTTGTGGATTTTTCTTGGACAATAGGTAAGAAAATAAATCTAATCTAGGAAAACTGGAAATTCTCACCGAGCAACCTGAAAACTGATACCACTTGATAGAGGCGGGGGTGTCCCGATCTTTCGATGAGATGATAACTATCGATTTGGTGAAGATGACTTTGACGATCCGACTACAAACGTGCACGACGTTGCGCCTTAGCAATCGCTAAACCAACTCCGAAAGGTTATTGACCACGCTGGAGCACAATCAACCTGACCACGAAGGTCTATTCCTGCAAGCAATCGAAGAACAAGCAAGAATATGATAAAAGCAATCTGAATATTGCGAGTATATATGAAGTATTGATAAAGGTGGGGATCCGTAAGCGGTCTTGGTCTGGTCGTTGGACACAAACGAAGTACACGAAGTTGCAATGGCTAACTTTTAACTAAACAAATCCCCAGGAAAAAGCTACTAGATAGATCTACTTATATAGGAGCAAGGGGTGGCGGCCAAGGAGGTGGGAGGACGTCCCAAGGCAGCCTAAAACTAACCCTAGGTCGTACAGGGCTCATGGGCCCAAGTGGAGGTGATGTAACACCTTTGGACTTGTAGTTTGACTCGGATTCTGCTGCAGCATCAGATTGTTTCGTCCACAACTCAACGCTCCGGACGAATTTGAAGGTGATTCCAATTGGGTTGGAAAGTGCACGAAATCTAGTTTCCAACAAAAAAAGAATCACCCAATTCGGAGTCCGTATGAAAAACTTGTGTGCGTTTTGAGTCAGGTATGTCTGTGCAGTCCGAATCTGAATCCAGAACGTGAGAGACTTGGACTCTATCTTCTCTTGGGCCAAAAGTGACGTGAGAGAACTTTTTGGACAGCAAATAAACATCTCTTTCTTCCTTATCTTCATATGTGGATTGTACAAATGTCCCATACACCTGCAATTAGACAAAACACAAAAGTGTGTGAAGTATTTTTGTTCTGGATAACATAAATAGATTATTGAATAGTTTGCACTAGAAATCACCTGACAAATATGCATATATGCAATATTTTTGGTCATATCCAAGGTAGTCATGTCCTCATCACTATTTGTGTTATCCAGAACAAAAATACTTCACACACTTTTGTGTTTTGTCTAATTGTAGGTGTATGGGACATTTGTACAATCCACATATGAAGATAAGGAAGAAAGAGATGTTTATTTGCTGTCCAAAAAGTTCTCTCACGTCACTTTTGGCCCAAGAGAAGATAGAGTCCAAGTCTCTCACGTTCTGGATTCAGATTCGGACTGCACAGACATACCTGACTCAAAACGCACACAAGTTTTTCATACGGACTCCGAATTGGGTGATTCCTTTTTTGTTGGAAACTAGATTTCATGCACTTTCCAACCCAATTGGAATCACCTTCAAATTCGACCGGAGTGTTGAGTTGTGGACGAAACAATCTGATGCTGCAGCAGAATCCGAGTCAAACTACAAGTCCAAAGGTGTTACATCACCTCCACTTGGGCCCATTGGCCTTGTACAACCTAGATTTAGTTTTAGGCTGCCTTGGGACGTCCTCCCACCTCCTTGGCCGCCACCCCTTGCTCCTATATAAGTAGATCCATCTAGTAGCTTTTCCTTGGGATTTGTTTAGTTAAAAGTTAGCCATTGCAACTTCGTGTACTTTGTTTGTGTCCAACGACCAGACCAAGACCGCTTCCGGATCCCCACCATTATCAATACTTCATATATATTTGCAATATTCAGATTGCTTTATCATATTCTTGCTCGTTCTTCGATTTCTTGCAGGAATAGACCTTCGTGGTCAGGCTGACCGTGCTTCCAGCATCGTCAGTAACCTCAGGAGATTGGTTTAGCGATTGCTAAGGCGCAACGTCGTGCACGTTTGTAGTCGGATCATCAAAGTCGACTTCCACCAAAGCGAAATCCATCATCTCATCGAAAGACGGGACACCTCCGCCTCTATCAAGTGGTATCAGTTTTCAGGTTGCTCGGTGAGAATTTCCAGTTTTTCCTAGATTAGATTTATTTTCTTACCTATTGTCCAAGAAAAAGCCACAAAACAAAAGTTAGATCTATTCATCCTTTGTCCTAGCCAGACTGAGCCTTTGCAATTTTCTTTTCATTGTTTGTATTATTGAATTATCGGTTGCATCGCCGTGTCGAGTTGCTGGTCTTAGTGTCTAGTTCCTTTAGAGTTTCGAGTTCTGTTCACATTAGTCAAGCAGCCGCTGCATCATTATCCCATCCGCTGTCCACCATCCCATCCACCAATTTCCACCACGTGCTACGCACTGTTTATTGTCATAATCATAGTTGAGGTCACTCACATCTTCGCCTGATCGAATCTGCATCTTATCTAGTTTGTCTTGGAAAGAGGGAGAAAAAGAAGATAAAGAAAAAAAAGAGAGAAAAAAGGAAAGAAAAAAAAGAAAAAGAGGGAGAAGAAAAAGAAAAAAAAGGCGTGAGAAAAAAAAAGAGAAGAAATTTTTTTTGGATCTATCTAGAATCAATCTCGTACCTGAATTCGGACTGGAATCTGTTTTGCGCACTGTTCAGTAAAACAGGTGTATCTTCCTCATACGAAGTCAGTTTGGCTCCGTGAGTACTCAAATTGAAGATAGCGACGAGCCGCATCTAAATAGTTGCAGAAGCTAGTTCAATATTTGACACCTCAAAATCGGCTTCTAAATAGGTCTTTTTGCCCTCCGAAGTTCGTGAACACAACTTGTTCCAATTTTTCAGGCCAGTTTTAGAATTCTTTGACTCCTCATATCAACTCGGAATTGAGTGATTCTTTTTGCATTGGAAAGCTTAAGTTAGTAGTATTCTTTGAAAGAATTTATCAGAAAATTGTCTCAAACTTTTCAAGAGGAAAGTTGGAGAGAGAGTTGTTGTATATCCTGCTTGGCAGTTGTTTTTCATCATTATCTTCACTGCCGTTGTGATCTTCACTTATATCTTGCTGTCAAGAGCTACTTAGTATCCTTCATTGATGCTAGTTGTGCTACGCCGTGACCTCATTAGTGTTCTAGGCTCACGTCTCTAGTCCGGTCTAGCCTAGGACCAGCACAGTACCGTCGTTGAGCGTTTATTCAACATTGCATCTTTGAATTGATTATTGCTAATCTTTTGCTACCATATATAGCCAACCCAGCTCCACATATTTCTACAGCGTGTATACGTACGCTCCCCTGGCAATCGCTTTACTCAATATTCGGAGTTACTTGACACCGCTGGTTGCCGATCACCGCCTGCTGCATGGTAAGAACTTGTAAGACATTGATATTTGCTTTACTGTGAGCGTTTTACCACCACATCCTAGTAGTTATAGGAACATTATTTTTGGGTTTTGTTTCTTGTTCTACTAATCATGACAGGATCCAGAGTCAATTCATGGGCTTTGTCGATCGCGGGAGACGTGCCACCACCTTTGCAAATACCACAACCGTCACGAGAGGTGCACAAACATCCAAATGCACATGATCAGGTTAATGTATCTATACCACCATTTAATGGCCGTTTTAAACCTGCTTTATATATTGAATGGGAGTTCGACATAAAAAATATATTTGCTTCCCATAATTTCGATGAACATAAAAAGGTTAAGGTTGCGGTTGGTTCTTTCACTGGTTATGCTTTGGTTTGGTGGAGTGAATATTGTCGGTTACACCCTGATTATATACCTACTACTTGGGATGATTTGAAACTTGCCATGCGACATACATTCGTCCCTGCTTATTATACTCGTGACATGATTAAAAAGTTGCAACACTTAAAACAAGGTAGTGAAACTGTAACAAAATATTATGATGATTTACAAACTACCTTGTTGCATTCCTCTTTAGAAGAAAGTGAAGATGATTTTATTGATAGATTTTGGGGAGGATTAAACCGTGATATTCAAGAGATACTAATTCATGAAGAGTGTTATCCTACGGACCATTTGTTTCATCTTGCTTGCAAAGCTGAACGGGAAATAAGACGACGTGTTGGCCACGAGGAGAACAAGCGCACGGTGCACATTCCAAGAATTGATATGATTGTTCCTTCAACTACTAGGCATACTATGACAACCACATCCGTTGTTGTCAGGACTACATCACCTCCACCATGTGACACATCGCCCCCGAGAGTGGCTACATCATTTGAGTTGATCATAAGAGGTAATGACAAAGGTACTGATCTTCCATGTCTACATGAGAATGATGAATGCCTTGTCAATTTGAATGCACCATCTGATGAGGTACCCACTACTTTGATCACACCACCTATTTTAGAGGACTACGTTGATAATTTGACTTTGCCATGTGATCAAACAACTGAAATACCAACAATTTTGAGTGCACCCATTGAATTAACTATTGATGCAAAAGAACCAATGTTTAATCATTTTGATATGACCTCTAATCTTGGTGATGATTCTGTGTTGAATGACTTATTGCATGTTTGCTTATTTAAGCATGTTGTAGCATGTAAATTTGATGCAAGTAAGGTTTATTCACCAATGTTGGGATGGTTTAATGATGAACATTGTCAATTTTTTGAAATGAATAAGAGCTTCACTTATATGTGCAAACTGAGTTGCAATATTTTCATGCCTTCTACTTCTTGTGCTAATTTTTTGGCTTTAGATTTTATGAACTATGCAAGTTACTCATCTATTCATGTGTCATATATGCAAAAATCAAGGGAAGTAAAAATGGATGACATATACATATACAACATGTACACCTTGTCTCTTTTGTTAGCCACATTTCAGATTAAGCAACGCCGAGGACGGCTTTATTTTCAAGAAGGGGAGGATGATGAGGACATGAATACCTTGGATATGACCAAAAATATTGCATATATGCATATTTGTCAGGTGATTTCTAGTGCAAACTATTCAATAATCTATTTGTGTTATCCAGAACAAAAATACTTCACACACTTTTGTGTTTTGTCTAATTGTAGGTGTATGGGACATTTGTACAATCCACATATGAAGATAAGGAAGAAAGAGATGTTTATTTGCTGTCCAAAAAGTTCTCTCACGTCACTTTTGGCCCAAGAGAAGATAGAGTCCAAGTCTCTCACGTTCTGGATTCAGATTCGGACTGCACAGACATACCTGACTCAAAACGCACACAAGTTTTTCATACGGACTCCGAATTGGGTGATTCTTTTTTTGTTGGAAACTAGATTTCATGCACTTTCCAACCCAATTGGAATCACCTTCAAATTCGTCCGGAGTGTTGAGTTGTGGACGAAACAATCTGATGCTGCAGCAGAATCCGAGTCAAACTACAAGTCCAAAGGTGTTACATCACCTCCACTTGGGCCCATTGGCCTTGTACGACCTAGATTTAGTTTTAGGCTGCCTTGGGACGTCCTCCCACCTCCTTGGCCGCCACCCCTTGCTCCTATATAAGTAGATCCATCTAGTAGCTTTTCCTTGGGATTTGTTTAGTTAAAAGTTAGCCATTGCAACTTCGTGTACTTTGTTTGTGTCCAACGACCAGACCAAGACCGCTTCCGGATCCCCACCATTATCAATACTTCATATATATTTCCAATATTCAGATTGCTTTATCATATTCTTGCTCGTTTTTCGATTTCTTGCAGGAATAGACCTTCGTGGTCAGGCTGACCATGCTTCCAGCATCGTCAGTAACCTCAGGAGATTGGTTTAGCGATTGCTAAGGCGCAACGTCGTGCACGTTTGTAGTCGGATCATCAAAGTCGTCTCCACCAAATCGATAGTTATCATCTCATCGAAAGATCGGGACCCTCGCCTCTATCACATATCATCTAGCCTAGGAATAGGATGACGATAACGAATAGTAATATTATTAATGCCTCTACAATCAACACACATACGTGATGTACCATCCTTTTTCGGCACTAGAATAATAGGAACAACACAAGGACTAAGGGATTCGCGTATATAACCTTTGTCGAGAAGCTCTTGTACTTGACGCATAATCTCCTTCGTCTCCTCTGGATTGGTACGGTATGGTGCACGGTTTGGCAGTGAACCACCGGGAATTAAGTCAATCTGATGCTCAATCCCTCGAATAGGCGGTAATCCCGGTGGCACGTCTTGTGGAAAAACGTCAGCGAACTCCTGCAAAATGTTAGTGACAGCAGGAGGCAAAGAGGAAGGCACGTCCTCGAATGAAAATAATGCCTCTTTGCACACAAAAGCATAGCAAACAGATTTGCTGAAATCTAGCTCATCAATATCAGATTTGGTGGCAAATAAACATGCACTTTTCAATTTAATTTCAGAAGCAACACTAGATGGTTTATTATTAGGCTTCATTTGTTGCTCAAATTCTTTTGCCACAATCTGATTTTCACTCTTATTCTTCTCCTGTTGTGCTTTAGTAGCTCTATTAGTATCATCTTTCAAAATGGAATCAGGAGTCATAGGAAGCAAAGTAATATTTTTATCCTTATGAACAAGAGTATAGTGATTGTTTCTACCATGGTGTACAGAATTTTTATCAAATTGCCATGGTCTACCAAGTAATAAGGAACATGCTTGCATAGGTACCACATCACAATCAACATAATCAGCATATGTAGAGATACTAAAATGCACACGAACAGTACGTGTTACCTTAACCTTGCTGCTGTTGTTGAACCATTGGATGTAGTAAGGATGTGGGTGTGGTCTTGTGGTGAGAGAAAGCTTCTCCACCATCTCCATGCTAGCCAAGTTGTTGCAGCTCCCTCCGTCTATTATGACGCGCACAGAACGTTCCTTCACAACTCCCTTGGTATGGAACAAATTGTGCCTCTGATTTTGCTCAGCTTGTGTGACCTGCACACTCAAAACACGTTGAGCAACTAAACATTCATACCTGTCAGCGTCTTCAGGAGCCATGTATTGCGTCTCATGATCAGAATCATCTCCACCATGTTCTTCACGTGTAATAAGAGACAATGTCTCCTCATCATGGTCACTAGCGGACTCATATCCACCATCCGCGGTAGCAATCATCACACGCGGAGATTTGCATTCCCTCGCATAATGACCTCCTCCCTTACAACGAGGACAAATAATATCACTTGTGTGCCCTGTTGATGCCATGGAAGAAGAAGAACGTTGTGCAGGCCCAGCAGGTGCGCTCTTCGCAGATAATGGTGGTTGTGCCTGTTTTCTTGTATCACGACTGGAGGAGGCACCTAATTGAGGTGCTGGTGCAGTTGAAGTAGAAGATGCACGCGTTGTCCATGATGACGGTCGGCCTGCAGAGAAGTTAGTTCGCGCCAATGCTTGTCGATCCTGCACTTCACGTTCAGCTTTACAAGCAAGATGGAATAAACGAGTGATATTAGTATACTCCTTATAGTCTAGAATGGTCTGAATCTCTCTATTTAATCCACCCAGAAAACGTGCAAGCATAGCTTCATTCTCCTCAACAATACCACATCTAATCATGCCAGTTTGTAATTCCTGATAATATTCTTCTACAGAATTTTTTCCTTGTCTTAAGCGCTGTAATTTTTGAAGCAATTCATGTTGATAATATGGTGGAACCCAACGAGTACGCATAGCAGTTTTCAAAGCAGCCCAAGTAACGGGAATAGGATATAATCTACAATGTTCAGACCACCATATACCTGAGGTCGACCTGGTGGTGGTGGTGCTGGTGGCTGCACGTAGTTCGGATTTTGATCAACCTCATCCTCATAATCTCCTACATAATCATCATCCTCCTGGGTACCAGCAGCAGCAGTAGCAGGAGCCAAAGAAGCACCAACAGCAGTAGCAGCGGCACCAGAATGTTGTCCTAGCTCAATAGGAACACGCTGTGCTCGTCCATACTGATTCGCAAGGGGGCGTAGTTGTTGTTGTTGCAGAGGTGTGACAGGTGCAGCCGGTGGTGGAAGACGCGCAAGCAGTTCATTAAATCTGTTATCGAGCTTTGTTTCGAACGTCTTCTCAAGGCCAGTAATCTTCTCCATGGCCTCTTCAAAATTGTTCAGCACATCTTGCACCTGTTCAGTCATCATTTGCTGAAACTTATCATGAAGCTCCTTGTTCGATAAGTTCTCCCAGTCAATCTCGTCGGCTTGTGATCCTGGCATGGTTAGCAGCAATAGAAACACACAAGAATATGATCCTACAGACTACTAAGAAGTGGTGGTGGTGTATCACAAATCCGTCAAGCAAATCTCAAATTCTTACCAGTTCTTACCCAGCAGCAGGCGGTGATCGGCAACCGTTGTAGTCAAAACTCTCAAAGCTTGGATAGAGCGATTACCAGGGAGAGTCAAACGCACGACGTAGATGTATGTGGAGCTGGGAAGGCTTATAATATGGTAGCAAAAAGGGTCAGCAATAATCAATTCAGAGATGCAAAGTTGAATAAACGCTCAACGACGGTACTGTGCTGGTCCTAGGCTAGACTGTGCTAGAGACGCGAGCCTAGAACACCAACAAAATCACGGCGCGACACGTAAACAAGGGAAAAGCACACTCTGAAATTTTTTTCGCTCTTTATTTATTTTTATTTTTTTTTGCAAAAAATCACTATAATGGCGAGTGTCTCAAAACTCTTCCTAGCTCAAACGGACAGGATGGGCATGAAATTTTTTCGACCAATTTTTTTTTTCGACTGCCCGGACCCAAAAACTGGAAACGGGTCAAAAAAAACTTCCTATAATGGCACCTGTCTCAAAACACTCAGAAACACCTAAAAATAGGATAGCCAGAAATTTTTTCGAAAAATGCGTTTTCGAAAAATTTTGGGCCTAAACGGAGCGTGGCTACCCGACTCTTTTTTTTTCCGAAACCTACTCCGGCAAGGAAACACGAATCAGAATCTAGATGGATCTCGAAAACAAACCTAATATGCAAGGAACTCGGATTGGTGGTGGATATATGGTGGTGGTATATGGCAGCGGTGGTGGTAGCGGTGGTAGTATATGGATATGGATCGGTGGTGGTATATGGACACGGATTGGTGGTGGTATATGGATACGGATTCGGAGCGGTGGCGGATAAGCGGTGGTGGTAGATGGCAGGGGCGATGATGATGGTGCGGCGGCGGCGTGACAACTTATGACCAGAACTCGAAACTCTAAAAGACTAGACTCTAAGACCAGCAACTAGACACGACGATGGAACCGCAAATTCAACAAAGCAAAACCCTAAAAAGATTATGCAAAGGCTCAGATTGGTTCGGATATGATGAACTAACCCTAATTTTTTTTGTGGCTTTTTCGTGGACTGTAGGTATGAAGAACAGACTCGATCTAAACTACGAAAAATTGTAAAATCTCACCGAGCAACCTGGAAATCTGATACCACTTGATAGAGGCAAAGGTGTCCCGTCTTTCGATGAGATGGTGGATTTCGCTTTGGTGGAAGTCGACTTTGACGATCCGACTACGAACGTGCGAGGACGTCGCGCCTTAGCAATCGCTAAAACAACTCCGAGAGGTTATTGACCACGCCGGAGCACGATCAACCTGACCACGAGGGTCTGTTTCCTGCGAGCAAACGAAGAACAAGCAAGAAACTGAGATTGCAATCTGGATATTGCGAATATAAGATGAAAGCTTTATTGATCAAGGTGGGGTTCTGTGACGCCTTTGTCTGGTCGTTGAACACAAACGAAGTACGCGAAGTTGCAGCTATGGCGAACTTTTAATCTAAACAAAACCCAAAGTCTAAACGATGCCCTAAGGGCTGTATATATGGAGGAAGAGGGGGGGAATTTCGTGGCCCTTGGTGGAGGGGTCCGAAATCAACCCTATCTCTTGTTTCCCCACACATACGGACTCTAAAAATAGCCTATACTTATGTATTTCGAAATTACATGGGCCTGGCCCAATAATAAGGTGACGCAGCACCTAAAATAGCCTCGGGACGAAATTTATGAAGTGGCATCTTGTATATTTCGTCCAAGGCTTCATGCACCCATTATGGTTGCTTCAAAGTCCTGAAATCATCACTTGTAACTCCGTTCTTGTTCCCCTTGCGCGTGCCATCATCTCCATGCTTGCTCTTGCTCCAATGTTCATCCTTCTCCAAGCTAGGCCCTTCATTTGTAAGCAAAACAAATGTATCCAATTTAGGCAGCATCATATTCTCATGAACATTAGAATCATTACCAAGAAACGAAAGTACCTGATAATTTAGTTGGCGTGCACGAGCTCTAGTAATTGGTCCAGTATGTATAGCAGCAGGGGCTGTGGGTGTAACAATTGTATTGATGTCCTCATCAAAAAGAGACAAGGTGTACATGTTGTATATGTATATGTCATCCATTTTTACTTCCCTTGATTTTTGCATATATGACACATGAATAGATGAGTAACTTGCATAGTTCATAAAATCTAAAGCCAAAATATTATTATACATAGAAGGCATAAAAATATTGCAACTCAGTTTGCACATATAAGTGAAGCTCTTATTCCTATCAAATGATTGACAATATTCATCACTAAACCATCCCAACATTGGTGAATAAACCTTACTTGCATCAAATTTACATGCTACAACATGCTTAAATAGGCAAACATGCAACAAGTCATTGGACACAGAATCATCACCAAGATTAGAGGTCATATCAAAATGATTAAACATTGGTTCTTTTGCATCAATACTTAATTCAATGGGTGCACTCAAAATTGTTGGTATTTCAGTTGTTTGATCACATGGCAAAGTCAAATTATCAACATAATCCTCTAAAATAGGTGGTGTGATCAAAGTAGTGGGTAGCTCAACACATGATGTATTCAAGTTAACTAGGCATGCATCATTCTCATGTGAAAGTGGAAAATTTGTACCTTTGTCATTACCTCTTATAGTCAGCTCAGATGATGCAGGCACTCTCGATGGTGATGTGTCACATGGTGGAGATGATGTAGTCCTCGCAACAACGGATGTGGTTGTCATAGTACGCCTAGTAGTTGAATAAACATCTGTATCAACAGTTGGAATGTGCACCGTGCGCTTGTTCTCCTTGTGGGCAACACGTCGTTTTATTTCCTGTTCAGCTTTGCAAGCAAGACGAAACAAATGGTCCATAGGATAACACTCTTCATGAATTAGTATCTCCTGAATATTATGGTTTAATCCTCCCCAAAATCTATCCATAAAATCTTCTTCACTTTCTTCTAAAAATGAGTGCAACAAGGTAGTTTGTAAATCATCATAATATTTTGTTACGGTGTCACTACCTTGTTTTAAATGTTCCAGTTTTTTAATCATGCCACGAGTATAATAAACATCGACGAATCTATCTCTCATGACATGTTTTAAATCATCCCAAGTATTAGGTACATAATCAGGGTGTAACAGACAATATTCACTCCACCAAACTAGAGCATAACCAGTGAAAGAACCAACCGCAACCGTAACTTTTTTACGTTCATCAAAATTATGGGAAGCAAATATATTATTTATGTCTAACTCCCATTCAATATATAAAGCATGATGAGGACATCAATACCATTATTACACCCACATCCCCTATTGCTACATATACGGGACCAATTACTAGAGCTCGCGCACGCCAATTAAATTATCAGGTACTTTTGTTTCTTGGTAATGATTCTAATATTCATGAGAATATGATGCTGCCTAAATTGGATACATTTGTTTTGCTTACAAATGAAGGGCCTAGCTTGGAGAAGGATGAACATTGGAGCAAGAACAAGCATGGAGATGATGCCATGCGCAAGGGGAACAAGAACGGAGTTACAAGTGATGATTTCAGGACTTTGAAGCCACCATAATGGGTGCATGAAGCCTTGGACGAAATATACAAGATGCCACTTCATAAATTTCGTCCCGAGGCTATTCTAGGTGCTGCGTCACCTTATTATTGGGTCAGGCCCTTGTAATTTTGAAATACATAAGTATAGGCTATTTTTAGAGTCCGTATGTGTGGGGAAACAAGAGAAAGGGTTGATTTCGGACCCCTCCACCAAGGGCCACGAAATTCCCCCCCTCTTCCTCCATATATACAGCCCTTAGGGCACCGTTTAGACTTTGGGTTTTGTTTAGACTAAAGTTCGCCATAGCTGCAACTTCGCGTACTTCGTTTGTGTTCAACGACCAGACAAAGGCGTCACAGAACCCCACCTTGATCAATAAAGCTTTCATCTTATATTCGCAATATCCAGATTGCAATCTCAGATTCTTGCTTGTTCTTCGTTTGCTCGCAGGAATCAGACCCTCGTGGTCAGGTTGATCGTGTTCCGGCGTGGTCAATAACCTCTCGGAGTTGGCTTAGCGATTGCTAAGGCGCGACGTCCTCGCACGTTCGTAGTCGGATCGTCAAAGTCGACTTCCACCAAAGCGAAATCCATCATCTCATCGAAAGACGGGACACCTCCGCCTCTATCAAGTGGTATCAGATTTCCAGGTTGCTCGGTGAGATTTTACAGTTTTTCGTAGTTTAGATCGAGTCTTTTCTTCATACCTTGATGAGGACATCAATACCATTATTACACCCACAACCCCTACTGTTACATATACGGGACCAATTACTAGAGCTCGCGCACGCCAATTAAATTATCAGGTACTTTCATTTCTTGGTAATGATTCTAATGTTCATGAGAATATGATGCTGCCTAAATTGGATACATTTGTTTTGCTTACAAATGAAGGGTCTAGCTTGGAGAAGGATGAACATTGGAGCAAGAACAAGCATGCAGATGATGCCATGCGCAAGGGGAACAAGAACGGAGTTACAAGTGATGATTTCAGGACTTTGAAGCCACCATAATGGGTGCATGAAGCCTTGGACGAAATATACAAGATGCCACTTCATAAATTTCGTCCCGAGGCTATTATAGGTGCTGCGTCACCTTTTTATTCGGCCAGGCCCATGTAATTTCGAAATACATAGGTATAGGCTATTTTTAGAGTCCGTATGTGTGGGGAAACAAGAGATAGGGTTGATTTCGGACCCCTCCACCAAGGGCCACGAAATTCCCCCCCTCTTCCTCCATATATACAGCCCTTAGGGCACCGTTTAGACTTTGGGTTTTGTTTAGATTAAAGTTCGCCATAGCTGCAACTTCGCGTACTTTGTTTGTGTTCAACGACCAGACAAAGGAGTCACAGAACCCCACCTTGATCAATAAAGCTTTCATCTTATATTCGCAATATCCAGATTGCAATCTCAGTTTCTTACTTGTTCTTCGTTTGCTCGCAGGAAACAGACCCTCGTGGTCAGGTTGATCGTGCTCCGGCGTGGTCAATAACCTCTCGGAGTTGGTTTAGCGATTGCTAAGGCGCGACATCCTCGCACGTTCGTAGTCGGATCGTCAAAGTCGATTGCCACCAAAGCGATATCCATCATCTCATCGAAAGACGGGACACCTGATGAGGACATCAATACCATTGTTACACCCACAGCCCCTACTGCTACATATACGGGACCAATTACTAGAGCTTGCGCACGCCAATTAAATTATCAGGTACTTTCGTTTCTTGGTAATGATTCTAATGTTCATGAGAATATGATGCTGCCTAAATTGGATACATTTGTTTTGCTTACAAATGAAGGGCCTAGCTTGGAGAAGGATGAACATTGGAGCAAGAGCAAGCATGGAGATGTTGCCATGCGCAAGGGGAACAAGAACGGAGTTACAAGTGATGATTTCAGGACTTTGAAGCCACCATAATGGGTGCATGAAGCCATGGACGAAATATACAAGATGCCACTTCATAAATTTCGTCCCGAGGCTATTATAGGTGCTGCGTCACCTTTTTATTGGGCCAGGCCCATGTAATTTCGAAATACATAAGTATAGGCTATTTTTAGTGTCCGTATGTGTGGGGAAACAAGAGATAGGGTTGATTTCGGACCCCTCCACCAAGGGCCACGAAATTCCCCCTCTCTTTGATAGAGGCGAGGGTGTCCCGATCTTTCGATGAGATGATAACTATCGATTTGGTGGAGACGACTTTGACGATTCGACTACAAACGTGCACGACGTTGCGCCTTAGCAATCGCTAAACCAATCTCCTAAGGTTACTGATGATGCCGGAAGCACGGTCAGCCTGACCACGAAGGTCTATTCCTGCAAGCAATCGAAGAACGAGCAAGAATATGATAAAGCAATCTGAATATCGCAAATATATATGAGGTATTGATAATGGTGGGGATCCGTAAGCGGTCTTGGTCTGGTCGTTGGACACAAACGAAGTACACGAAGTTGCAATGGCTAACTTTTAACTAAACAAATCCCAAGGAAAAGCTACTAGATGGATCTACTTATATAGGAGCAAGGGGTGGCGGCCAAGGAGGTGGGAGGACGTCTCAAGGAAGCCTAAAACTAAATCTAGGTCGTACAAGGCCAATGGGCCCAAGTGGAAGGTGATGTAACACCTTTGGACTTGTAGTTTGACTCGGATTCTGCTGCAGCATCAGATTGTTTCGTCCACAACTCAATGCTCCGGACGAATTTGAAGGTGATTCCAATTGCGTTGGAAAGTGCAAGAAATCTAGTTTCCAACAAAAAAAGAATCACCCAATTCGGAGTCCGTATGAAAAACTTGTGTGCGTTTTGAGTCAGGTATGTCTGTGTAGTCCGAATCTGAATCCAGAACGTGAGAGACTTGGACTCTATCTTCTCTTGGGCCAAAAGTGACGTGAGAGAACTTTTTGGACAGCAAATAAACATCTCTTTCTTCCTTATCTTCATATGTGATTGTACAAATGTCCCATACACCTGCAATGAGACAAAACACAAAAGTGTGTGAAGTATTTTTGTTCTGGATAACATAAATAGATTATTGAATAGTTTGCACTAGAAATCACCTGACAAATATGCATATATGCAATATTTTTGGTCATATCCAAGGTAGTCATGTCCTCATCATCCTCCCCTTCTTGAAAATAAAGCCGTCCTCGGCGTTGCTTAATCTGAAATGTGGCTAACAAAAGAGACAAGGTGTACATGTTGTATATGTATATGTCATCCATTTTTACTTCCCTTGATTTTTGCATATATGACACATGAATAGATGAGTAACTTGCATAGTTCATAAAATCTAAAGCTAAAAAATTAGCACAAGAAGTAGAAGGCATGAAAATATTGCATCTCAGTTTGCACATATAAGTGAAGCTCTTATTCATTTCAAAAGATTCACAATGTTCATCATTAAACCATCCCAACATTGGTGAATAAACCTTACTTGCATCAAATTTACATGCTACAACATGCTTAAATAAGCAAACATGCAATAAGTCATTCAACACAGAAGCATCACCAAGATTAGAGGTCATATCAAAATGATTAAACATTTGTTCTTTTGCATCAATAGTTAATTCAATGAGTGCACTCAAAATTGTTGGTATTTCAGTTGTTTGATCACATGGCAAAGTCAAATTATCAATGTAGTCCTCTAAAATAGGTGGTGTGATCAAAGTAGTGGGTAGCTCATCAGATGGTGCATTCAAATTGACAAGGCATTCATCATTCTCATGTAGAGATGGAAGATCAGTACCTTTGTCATTACCTCTTATGATCAACTCAGATGATGTAGCCACTCTCGGGGGCGATGTGTCACATGGTGTAGGTGATGTAGTCCTGACAACAACGGATGTGGTTGTCATAGTATGCCTAGTAGTTGAAGGAACAATCATATCAACTCTTGGAATGTGCACCGTGCGCTTGTTCTCCTCGTGGCCAACACGTCGTTTTATTTCCTGTTCAGCTTTGCAAGCAAGATGAAACAAATGGTCCATAGGATAACACTCTTCATGAATTAGTATCTCTTGAATATCACGGTTTAATCCTGCCCAAAATCTATCCATAAAATCATCTTCACTTTCTTCTAAAGAGGAATGCAACAAGGTAGTTTGTAAATCATCATAATATTTTGTTACAGTTTCACTACCTTGTTTTAAGTGTTGCAACTTCTTAATCATGTCACGAGTATAATAAGCAGGGACGGAAGTATGTCGCATGGCAAGTTTCAAATCATCCCAAGTAGTAGGTATATAATCAGGGTGTAACCGACAATATTCACTCCACCAAACCAAAGCATAACCAGTGAAAGAACCAACCGCAACCTTAACCTTTTTATGTTCATTGAAATTATGGGAAGCAAATATATTTTTTATGTCGAACTCCCATTCAATATATAAAGCAGGTTTAAAACGGCCATTAAATGGTGGTATAGATACATTAACCTGATCATGTGCATTTGGATGTTTGTGCACCTCTCGTGACGGTTGTGGTATTTGCAAAGGTGGTGGCACGTCTCCCGCGATCGACAAAGCCCATGAATTGACTCTGGATCCTGTCATGATTAGTAGAACAAGAAACAAAACCCAAAAATAATGTTCCTATAACTACTAGGATGTGGTGGTAAAACGCTCACAGTAAAGCAAATATCAATATCTTACAAGTTCTTACCATGCAGCAGGCGGTGATCGGCAACCAGCGGTGTCAAGTAACTCCCAATATTGAGTAAAGCGATTGCCACGGGAGCGGATGATGAGGACATCAATACAATTGTTACACCCACAGCCCCTGCTGCTATACATACTGGACCAATTACTAGAGCTCGTGCACGCCAACTAAATTACCAGGTACTTTCGTTTCTTGGTAATGATTCTAATGTTCATGAGAATATGATGCTGCCTAAATTGGATACATTTGTTTTGCTTACAAATGAAGGGTCTAGCTTGGAGAAGGATGAACATTGGAGCAAGAACAAGCATGGAGATGATGGCATGCGCAAGGGGAACAAGAACGGAGTTACAAGTGATGATTTCAGGACTTTGAAGCCACCATAATGGGTGCATGAAGCCTTGGACGAAATATACAAGATGCCACTTCATAAATTTCGTCCCGAGGCTATTTTAGGTGCTGCGTCACCTTATTATTGGGCCAGGCCCATGTAATTTCGAAATACATAAGTATAGGCTATTTTTAGAGTCCGTATGTGTGGGGAAACAAGAGATAGGGTTGATGTCGGACCCCTCCACCAAGGGCCACGAAATTCCCCCCTCTTCCTCCATATATACAGCCCTTAGGGCATCGTTTAGACTTTGGGTTTTGTTTAGATTAAAAGTTCGCCATAGCTGCAACTTCGCGTACTTCGTTTGTGTTCAACGACCAGACAAAGGCGTCACAGAACCCCACCTTGATCAATAAAGCTTTCATCTTATATTCGCAATATCCAGATTGCAATCTCAGTTTCTTGCTTGTTCTTCGTTTGCTCGCAGGAAACAGACCCTCGTGGTCAGGTTGATCATGCTCCGGCGTGGTCAATAACCTCTCGGAGTTGGTTTAGCGATTGCTAAGGCGCGACGTCCTCGCACGTTCGTAGTCGGATCGTCAAAGTCGACTTCCACCAAAGCGAAATCCATCATCTCATCGAAAGACGGGACACCTCTGCCTCTATCATTCGGAGTCCGTATGAAAAACTTGTGTGCGTTTTGAGTCTGGTATGTCTGTGCAGTCCGAATCTGAATCCAGAACGTGAGAGACTTGGACTCTATCTTCTCTTGGGCCAAAAGTGACGTGAGAGAACTTTTTGGCCAGCAAATAAACATCTCTTTATTCCTTATCTTCATATGTGGATTGTACAAATGTCCCATACACCTGCAATTAGACAAAACACAAAAGTGTGTGAAGTATTTTTGTTCTGGATAACACAAATAGATTATTGAATAGTTTGCACTAGAAATCACGTGACAAATATGCATATATGCAATATTTTTGGTCATATCCAAGGTAGTCATGTCCTCATCATCCTCCCCTTCTTGAAAATAAAGCCGTCCTCGGCGTTGCTTAATCTGAAATGTGGCTAACAAAAGAGACAAGGTGTACATGTTGTATATGTATATGTCATCCATTTTTACTTCCCTTGATTTTTGCATATATGACACATGAATAGATGAGTAACTTGCATAGTTCATAAAATCTAAAGCCAAAAAATTAGCACAAGAAGTAGAAGGCATGAAAATATTGCAACTCAGTTTGCACATATAAGTGAAGCTCTTATTCATTTCAAAAGATTGACAATGTTCATCATTAAATCATCCCAACATTGGTGAATAAACCTTACTTGCATCAAATTTACATGCTACAACATGCTTAAATAAGCAAACATGCAATAAGTCATTCAACACAGAATCATCACCAAGATTAGAGGTCATATCAAAATGATTCAACATTGGTTCTTTTGCATCAATAGTTAATTCAATGGGTGCACTCAAAATTGTTGGTATTTCAGTTGTTTGATCACATGGCAAAGTCAAATTATCAACGTAGTCCTCTAAAATAGGTGGTGTGATCAAAGTAGTGGGTAGCTCATCAGATGGTGCATTCAAATTGACAAGGCATTCATCATTCTCATGTAGAGATGGAAGATCAGTACCTTTGTCATTACCTCTTATGATCAACTCAGATGATGTAGCCACTCTCGGGGGCGATGTGTCACATGGTGGAGGTGATGTAGTCCTGACAACAACGGATGTGGTTGTCATAGTATGCCTAGTAGTTGAAGGAACAATCATATCAACTCTTGGAATGTGCACCGTTCGCTTGTTCTCCTCGTGGCCAACACGTCGTTTTATTTCCTGTTCAGCTTTGCAAGCAAGATGAAACAAATGGTCCATAGGATAACACTCTTCATGAATTAGTATCTCTTGAATATCACGGTTTAATCCTCCCCAAAATCTATCCATAAAATCATCTTCACTTTCTTCTAAAGAGGAATGCAACAAGGTAGTTTGTAAATCATCATAATATTTTGTTACAGTTTCACTACCTTGTTTTAAGTGTTGCAACTTCTTAATCATGTCACGAGTATAATAAGCAGGGACGAAAGTATGTCGCATGGCAAGTATCAAATCATCCCAAGTAGTAGGTATATAATCAGGGTGTAACCGACAATATTCACTCCACCAAACCAAAGCATAACCAGTGAAAGAACCAACCGCAACCTTAACCTTTTTATGTTCATCGAAATTATGGGAAGCAAATATATTTTTTATGTCGAACTCCCATTCAATATATAAAGCAGGTTTAAAACGGCCATTAAATGGTGGTATAGATACATTAACCTGATCATGTGCATTTGGATGTTTGTGCACCTCTCGTGACGGTTGTGGTATTTGCAAAGGTGGTGGCACGTCTCCCGCGATCGACAAAGCCCATGAATTGACTCTGGATCCTGTCATGATTAGTAGAACAAGAAACAAAACCCAAAAATAATGTTCCTATAACTACTAGGATGTGGTGGTAAAACGCTCACAGTAAAGCAAATATCAATGTCTTACAAGTTCTTACCATGCAGCAGGCGGTGATCGGCAACCAGCGGTGTCAAGTAACTCCGAATATTGAGTAAAGCAATTGCCAGGGGAGCGTACGTATACACGGTGTAGAAATATGTGGAGCTGGGTTGGCTAAATATGGTAGCAAAAGATTAGCAATAATCAATTCAAAGATGCAATATTGAATAAACGCTCAACGACGGTACTGTGCTGGTCCTAGGCTAGACCGGACTAGAGACGCGAGCCTAGAACACTAATGAGGTCACGGCGTAGCACAACTAGCATTAATGAAGGATACTAAGTAGCTCTTGACAGCAAGATATAAGTGAAGATAATGATGAAAAACAACTACCAAGCAGGATATACAACAACTCTCTCTCCAACTTTCCTCTTAAAAAGTTTGAGCCAATTTTCTGGTAAATTCTTGCAAAGAATGCTACTAACTCAAGCTTTCCAATGCAAAAAGAATCACTCAATTCCGAGTTGATATGAGGAGTCAAAGAATTCTAAAACTGGCCTGAAAAATTGGAACAAGCTGTGTTCACGAACTTCAGAGGGAAAAAAGACCTATTTAGAAGCCGATTTTGAGGTGTCAAATATTGAACAAGCTTATGCAACTATTTAGATGCGGCTCGTCTCTAGCTTCAATTTGAGTACTCACGGAGCCAAAACGGACTTCGTATGAGGAAGATATACCTGTTTTACTGAACAGTGCGCAAAACAGATTCCAATCCGAATTCAGGTACGAGATTGATTCTAGATAGATTCGATTTTTTTTCTCTCCTTTTTTTTTCTCACGCTTTTTTTTCTTTTTCTTCTCTCTCTTTTTCTTTTTTTTTCTTTCCTTTTTTCTCTTTTTTTTCTCTCTCTTTTTTTTCTCCCTCTTTCCAAGACAAACTAGATAAGATGCAGATTGGATTAGGCGAAGATGTGAATGACCTCAACTATGATTATGACAATGAACAGTGCGTAGCACGTGGTGGAAATTAATAGATGGGATGATAGACGGCGGAAGGAATAATGATGCAGCGGCGGCGTGACTAATGTGAACATAACTCGAAACTCTAAAGGAACTAGACACTAAGACCAGCAACTGACACGACGATGCAACCGATAATTCAACTATGCAAGCAATGAATAGAAAATTGCAAAGGTTCAGACTGGCTTGGATAAAGGATGAACAGATCTAACTTTTTTTGTGGCTTTTTCTTGGACAATAGGTAAGAAAAAAATCTAATCTAGGAAAAACTGGAAATTCTCACCGAGCAACCTGAAAACTGATACCACTTGATAGAGGCGAGGGTGTCCCGATCTTTCGATGAGATGATAACTATCGATTTGGTGGAGATGACTTTGACGATCCGACTACAAATGTGCACGACGTTGCGCCTTAGCAATCGCTAAATCAATCTCCTGAGGTTACTGACGATGCCGGAAGCACGGTCAGCCTGACCACGAAGGTCTATTCCTGCAAGCAATCGAAGAACGAGCAAGAATATGATAACCCAATCTGAATATCGCAAATATATATGAGGTATTGATAATGGTGGGGATCCGTAAGCGGTCTTGGTCTGGTCGTTGGACACAAACGAAGTACACGAAGTTGCAATGGCTAACTTTTAACTAAACAAATCCCAAGGAAAAGCTACTAGATGGATCTACTTATATAGGAGCAAGGGGTGGCGGCCAAAGAGGTGGGAGGACGTCCCAAGGCAGCCTAAAACTAAATCTAGGTCGTACAAGGCCAATGGGCCCAAGTGGAAGGTGATGTAACACCTTTGGACTTGTAGTTTGACTCGGATTCTGCTGCAGCATCAGATTGTTTCGTCCACAACTCAATGCTCCGGACGAATTTGAAGGTGATTCCAATTGGGTTGGAAAGTGCAAGAAATCTAGTTTCCAACAAAAAAAGAATCACCCAATTCGGAGTCCGTATGAAAAACTTGTGTGCGTTTTGAGTCAGGTATGTCTGTGTAGTCCGAATCTGAATCCAGAACGTGAGAGACTTGGACTCTATCTTCTCTTGGGCCAAAAGTGACGTGAGAGAACTTTTTGGACAGCAAATAAACATCTCTTTCTTCCTTATCTTCATATGTGGATTGTACAAATGTCCCACACACCTGCAATGAGACAAAACACAAAAGTGTGTGAAGTATTTTCGTTCTGGATAACATAAATAGATTATTGAATATTTTGCACTAGAAATCACCTGACAAATATGCATATATGCAATATTTTTGGTCATATCCAAGGTAGTCATGTCCTCATCATCCTCCCCTTCTTGAAAATAAAGCCGTCCTCGGCGTTGCTTAATCTGAAATGTGGCTAACAAAAGAGACAAGGTGTACATGTTGTATATGTATATGTCATCCATTTTTACTTCCCTTGATTTTTGCATATATGACACATGAATAGATGAGTAACTTGCATAGTTCATAAAATCTAAAGCTAAAAAATTAGCACAAGAAGTAGAAGGCATGAAAATATTGCATCTCAGTTTGCACATATAAGTGAAGCTCTTATTCATTTCAAAAGATTGACAATGTTCATCATTAAACCATCCCAACATTGGTGAATAAACCTTACTTGCATCAAATTTACATGCTACAACATGCTTAAATAAGCAAACATGCAATAAGTCATTCAACACAGAATCATCACCAAGATTAGAGGTCATATCAAAATGATTAAACATTGGTTCTTTTGCATCAATAGTTAATTCAATGAGTGCACTCAAAATTGTTGGTATTTCAGTTGTTTGATCACATGGCAAAGTCAAATTATCAACATAGTCCTCTAAAATAGGTGGTGTGATCAAAGTAGTGGGTAGCTCATCAGATGGTGCATTCAAATTGACATGGCATTCATCATTCTCATGTAGAGATGGAAGATCAGTACCTTTGTCATTACCTCTTATGATCAACTCAGATGATGTAGCCACTCTCGGGGGCGATGTGTCACATGGTGTAGGTGATGTAGTCCTGACAACAACGGATGTGGTTGTCATAGTATGCCTAGTAGTTGAAGGAACAATCATATCAACTCTTGGAATGTGCACCGTGCGCTTGTTCTCCTCGTGGCCAACACGTCGTTTTATTTCCTGTTCAGCTTTGCAAGCAAGATGAAACAAATGGTCCATAGGATAACACTCTTCATGAATTAGTATCTCTTGAATATCACGGTTTAATCCTCCCCAAAATCTATCCATAAAATCATCTTCACTTTCTTCTAAAGAGGAATGCAACAAGGTAGTTTGTAAATCATCATAATATTTTGTTACAGTTTCACTACCTTGTTTTAAGTGTTGCAACTTCTTAATCATGTCACGAGTATAATAAGCAGGGACGAAAGTATGTCGCATGGCAAGTTTCAAATCATCCCAAGTAGTAGGTATATAATCAGGGTGTAACCGACAATATTCACTCCACCAAACCAAAGCATAACCAGTGAAAGAACCAACCACAACCTTAACCTTTTTATGTTCATCGAAATTATGGGAAGCAAATATATTTTTTATGTCGAACTCCCATTCAATATGTAAAGCAGGTTTAAAACGGCCATTAAATGGTGGTATAGATACATTAACCTGATCATGTGCATTTGGATGTTTGTGCACCTCTCGTGACGGTTGTGGTATTTGCAAAGGTGGTGGCACGTCTCCCGCGATCGACAAAGCCCATGAATTGACTCTGGATCTTGTCATGATTAGTAGAACAAGAAACAAAACCCAAAAATAATGTTCCTATAACTACTAGGATGTGGTGGTAAAACGCTCACAATAAAGCAAATATCAATGTCTTACAAGTTCTTACCATGCAGCAGGCGGTGATCGGCAACCAGCGGTGTCAAGTAACTCCGAATATTGAGTAAAGCGATTGCCAGGGGAGCGTACGTATACACGGTGTAGAAATATGTGGAGCTGGGTTGGCTAAATATGGTAGCAAAAGATTAGCAATAATAAATTCAAAGATGCAATATTGAATAAACGCTCAACGACGTTACTGTGCTGGTCCTAGGCTAGACCGGACTAGAGACGCGAGCCTAGAACACTAATGAGGTCACGGCGTAGCACAACTAGCATCAATGAAGGATACTAAGTAGCTCTTGACAGCAAGATATAAGTGAAGATAATGATGAAAAACAACTGCCAAGCAGGATATACAACAACTCTCTCTCCAACTTTCCTCTTAAAAAGTTTGAGCCAATTTTCTGGTAAATTCTTGCAAAGAATGCTACTAACTCAAGCTTTCCAATGCAAAAAGAATCACTCAATTCCGAGTTGATATGAGGAGTCAAAGAATTCTAGAACTGGCCTGAAAAATTGGAACAAGCTGTGTTCACGAACTTCAGAGGGAAAAAAGACCTATTTAGAAGCCGATTTTGAGGTGTCAAATATTGAACAATCTTCTGCAACTATTTAGATGCGGCTCGTCTCTAGCTTCAATTTGAGTACTCACGGAGCCAAAACAGACTTCGTATGAGGAAGATATACCTGTTTTACTGAACAGTGCGCAAAACAGATTCCAATCCGAATTCAGGTACGAGATTGATTCTAGATAGATTCGATTTTTTTTCTCTCCTTTTTTTTCTCACGCTTTTTTTTCTTTTTCTTCTCTCTCTTTTTCTTTTTTTTCTTTCCTTTTTTCTCTTTTTTTTCTCTCTCTTTTTTTTCTCCCTCTTTCCAAGACAAACTAGATAAGATGCAGATTGGATTAGGCGAAGATGTGAATGACCTCAACTATGATTATGACAATGAACAGTGCGTAGCACGTGATGGAAATTAATAGATGGGATGATAGACGGCGGAAGGAATAATGATGCAGCGGCGGCGTGACTAATGTGAACAGAACTCGAAACTCTAAAGGAACTAGACACTAAGACCAGCAACTGACACGACGATGCAACCGATAATTCAACTATGCAAGCAATGAATAGAAAATTGCAAAGGTTCAGACTGGCTTGGATAAAGGATGACCAGATCTAACTTTTTTTTGTGGCTTTTTCTTGGACAATAGGTAAGAAAAAAATCTAATCTAGGAAAAACTGGAAATTCTCACCGAGCAACCTGAAAACTGATACCACTTGATAGAGGCGAGGGTGTCCCGATCTTTCAATGAGATGATAACTATCGATTTGGTGGAGACGACTTTGACGATCCGACTACAAACGTGCACGACGTTGCGCCATAGCAATCGCTAAACCAATCTCCTGAGGTTACTGACGATGCCGGAAGCACGGTCAGCCTGACCACGAAGGTCTATTCCTGCAAGCAATCGAAGAACGAGCAAGAATATGATAAAGCAATCTGAATATCGCAAATATATATAAGGTATTGATAATGGTGGGGATCCGTAAGCGGTCTTGGTCTGGTCGTTGGACACAAACGAAGTACACGAAGTTGCAATGGCTAACTTTTAACTAAACAAATCCCAAGGAAAAGCTACTAGATGGATCTACTTATATAGGAGCAAGGGGTGGCGGCCAAGGAGGTGGGAGGACGTCCCAAGGCAGCCTAAAACTAAATCTAGGTCGTACAAGGCCAATGGGCCCAAGTGGAAGGTGATGTAACACCTTTGGACTTGTAGTTTGACTCGGATTCTGCTGCAGCATCAGATTGTTTCGTCCACAACTCAATGCTCCGGACGAATTTGAAGGTGATTCCAATTGGGTTGGAAAGTGCAAGAAATCTAGTTTCCAACAAAAAAAGAATCACCCAATTCGGAGTCCGTATGAAAAACTTGTGTGCGTTTTGAGTCAGGTATGTCTGTGCAGTCCGAATCTGAATCCAGAACGTGAGAGACTTGGACTCTATCTTCTCTTGGGCCAAAAGTGACGTGAGAGAACTTTTTGGACAGCAAATAAACATCTCTTTCTTCCTTATCTTCATATGTGGATTGTACAAATGTCCCATACACCTGCAATGAGACAAAACACAAAAGTGTGTGAAGTATTTTTGTTCTGGATAACATAAATAGATTATTGAATAGTTTGCACTAGAAATCACCTGACAAATATGCATATATGCAATATTTTTGGTCATATCCAAGGTAGTCATGTCCTCATCACTCTTCCTCCATATATACAGCCCTTAGGGCACCGTTTAGACTTTGGGTTTTGTTTAGATTAAAAGTTCACCATAGCTGCAACTTCGCGTACTTCGTTTGTGTTCAACGACCAGACAAAGGCGTCACAGAACCCCACCTTGATCAATAAAGCTTTCATCTTATATTCGCAATATCCAGATTGCAATCTTAGTTTCTTGCTTGTTCTTCATTTGCTCGCAGGAAACAGACCCTCGTGGTCAGGTTGATCGTGCTCCGGCGTGGTCAATAACCTCTCGGAGTTGGTTTAGCGATTGCTAAGGCGCGACGTCCTCGCACGTTCGTAGTCGGATCATCAAAGTCGACTTCCACCAAAGCGATATCCATCATCTCATCGAAAGACGGGACACCTTTGCCTCTATCAAGTGGTATCAGATTTCCAGGTTGCTCGGTGAGATTTTACAGTTTTTCGTAGTTTAGATCGAGTCTGTTCTTCATACCTATAGTCCACGAAAAAGCCAAAAAAAATTAGGGTTAGTTCATCCCATCCGAACCAATCTGAGCCTTGCATAATCTTTTCTGTATTTGCTTTGTTGAATTTGTGGTTGCATCGTCGTGTCCAGTTACTGGTCTTAGCGTCTAGTCTTTTAGAGTTTCGAGTTCGGTTCACAGGTTGTCACGTCACCGTTGCCATATATCACCACCGCATCATCATCGTCGCTGTTGCCATATACCACCACCACATATTCACCGCCAATCCGAATCCATATACGCCACCACATATCCGCCGCCATCACGCCAATCCGAGTTCACCTGCAACATATATCCGCCACCTGTCCGTGTTCCACCAGATTCATCTCTGCCACCAGTCCGAGTTCCACCAGATTCATCTCCGCCACCAGTCCTAGTCCGAGTCCAGTAATTGTTGCATTGTTCTCGATTTCCAGATCACGCGATACTCCGAGTCGTGACAGAGAAGGACTCCCCAACTTCCGAGCCATCCGCAGAAGAAAAATAGTTCCAATTTCAAAAAAAAACTAAGTCTGGAAAATTCTGGCTAGGCAGTTTTTAGACCATTTGTAGACTTTTTCGAAAAAAAATTGTTGCGGAGCAAAAAAAAAGAGGATAAAAAAGTGCAAAAAAAAGAGAAAAAAAATTTAGAGTGTGCTCCTCCCTTGTTTACGTGCCGCACCGTGATTTTGTTGGTGTTCTAGGCTCGCGTCTCTAGCACAGTCTAGCCTAGGACCAGCACAGTACCGTCATTGAGCGTTTATTCAACTTTGCATCTCTGAATTGATTATTGCTGACCCTTTTTGCTACCATATTATAAGCCTTCCCAGCTCCACATACATCTACGTCATGCGTTTGACTCTCCCTGGTAATCGCTCTATCCAAGCTTTGAGAGTTTTGACTACAACGGTTGCCGATCACCGCCTGTTGCTGGGTAAGAACTGGTAAGAATTTGAGTTTTGCTTGACGGATTTGTGACACCCACCACCACCACTTGTTCGTAGTCTGTAGGATCATATTCTTGTGTGTTTCTATTGCTGCTAACCATGCCAGGATCACAAGCCGACGAGATTGACTGGGAGAATTTATCGAACAAAGAGCTTCATGATAAGTTTCAGCAAATGATGACTGAACAGGTGCAAGATGTGCTGAAATTTTTTGAAGAGGCCATGGAGAAGATCACTGGCCTTGAGAAGACGTTCGAAACAAAGCTCGATAACAAGTTTAATGAATTGCTCGCGCGTCTTCCACCACCACCACCCGCTGCACCTAACGCACCTCTCCAACAACAACAACAACGACTACCTCCACGTCGCGAAACAGACCTTCGCCGAGCGAGCCGTGTTCCTCTTGCGTTTGGCCAAACTGTTGGTGCTGCTGTTGATACTTCTGTGGCTCCTGCTGCTGATGCGGAGGAGGATGATTATGTGGGAGATTATGAGGATGAGGTTGATCAAAATCAGCACTACGTGCAGCCACCTGTACCACCACCAGCAGGTCGACCTCAGGTATATATTCATAATGGTAGGCCTGCACCACCACCTCAGGTACGAGATGATGTCCACATTCCTAAACTGAAATTGAATATTCCACCATTTGAGGGTAGATATGTTCTTGATATATATCTTACTTGGGAGTTAGAAACTGAACAACGATTTACATGTTTACAATATCCTGAGGAGAGACGAGTTGCTGCTGCTGTTTGTGCTTTCACTAGTTTTGCATGTGTATGGTGGTCTGAACATTGTAGATTATATCCTATTCCAACTACTTGGGTTGCTTTGAAAACTGCTATGCGTACGCGTTGGGTTCCACCATATTATCAACGTGAATTGCTTCAAAAATTGCAGCGTTTAAGACAAGTGAAAAATTCAGTAGAAGAATATTATCAGGAATTACAAACTGGCATGATTAGATGTGGTATTGTTGAGGAGAATGAAGCTATGCTTGCACGTTTTCTGGGTGGATTAAATAGAGAGATTCAGACCATTCTAGACTATAAGGAGTATACTAATATCACTCGTTTATTCCATCTTGCTTGTAAAGCTGAACGTGAAGTGCAGGATCGACAAGCATTGGGGCGAACTAACTTTTCTGCAGGCCGACCTTCATCATGGACACCACGTGCATCTTCTACTTCAACTGCACCAGCACCTCCATCCGGTGCCACCTCCAGCCGTGATACAAGAAAACAGGCACAACCACCATTATCTGCCAAGAGCGCACCTGCGGGGCCTGCACAGCGTTCTTCTTCTTCCATGGCATCAACAGGGC
The DNA here is from genome assembly GCF_018294505.1 of Triticum aestivum. Lineage (NCBI taxonomy): Eukaryota > Viridiplantae > Streptophyta > Magnoliopsida > Poales > Poaceae > Triticum > Triticum aestivum. The sequence continues at coordinate 250,798,366 of NC_057795.1, forward strand.
ACACAAGTGATATTATTTGTCGTCGTTGTAAGGGAGGAGGTCATTATGCGAGTCGGGTAGCCACGCTCCGTTTAGGCCCAAAATTTTTCGAAAACGCATTTTTCAAAATGTTTTCTGGCTATCCTATTTTTAGGTGTTTCTGAGTGTTTTGAGACAGGTGCCATTATAGGAAGTTTTTTTTGACCCGTTTCCAATTTTTGGGTCCGGGCATTCGAAAAAAAAAATTTGGTCGAAAAAAAAAATTTCGTGCCCATCCTGTCAGTTTGACCTAGGAAGAGTTTTGAGACACTCGCCATTATAGTGATTTTTCGCAAAAAAAAAGCAGCGCAAAAAAAAAGAGCGCAAAAAAAAAGAGCGAAAAAAAAATTCAGAGTGTGCTTTTCCCTTGTTTACGTGCCGCGCCGTGATTTTGTTGGTGTTCTAGGCTCGCGTCTCTAGCACAGTCTAGCCTAGGACCATCACAGTACCGTCGTTGAGCGTTTATTCAACTTTGCATCTCTGAATTGATTCTTGCTGACCCTTTTTGCTACCGTACTATAAGCCTTCCCAGCTCCACATACATCTACGTCGTGTGTTTGACTCTCCCTGGTAATCGCTCTATCCAAGCTTTGAGAGTTTTTGACTACAACGGTTGCCGATCACCGCCTGCTGCTGGGTAAGAACTGGTAAGAATTTGAGATTTGCTTGACGGATTTGTGATACACCACCACCACTTCTTAGTAGTCTGTAGGATCATATTCTTGTGTGTTTCTATTGCTGCTAACCATGCCAGGATCACAAGCCGACGAGATTGACTGGGAGAACTTACCGAACAAGGAGCTTCATGATAAGTTTCAGCAAATGATGACTGAACAGGTACAAGATGTGCTGAACAATTTTGAAGAGGCCATGGAGAAGATCACTGGCCTTGAGAAGACGTTCGAAACAAAGCTCGATAACAGATTTAATGAACTGCTTGCGCGTCTTCCACCACCGGCTGCACCTGTCGCACCTCTGCAACAACAACAACTACGCCCCCTTCCGAATCAGTATGGACGAGCACAGCGTGTTCCTATTGAGCTAGGACAAAATTCTGGTGCCGCTGTTACTGCTGTTGGTGCTTCTTTGGCTCCTGCTACTGCTCCTGCTGGTACCCAGGAGGATGATGAGTATGCGGGCGATTATGAGGATGAGGTTGATCAAAATCAGATCTACGAGCAGCCACCAGCACCACCACCAGCAGGTCGACCTCAGGTATATATTCGTAATGGTAGGCCTGCACCACCACCTCAGGTACGAGATGATGTCCATATTCCTAAACTGAAATTGAATATTCCACCATTTGAGGGTAGATATGTTCCTGATATATATCTTACTTGGGAGTTAGAAACTGAACAACGATTTACATGTTTACAATATCCTGAGGAGAGACGAGTTGCTGCTGCTGTTTGTGCTTTCACTAGTTTTGCATGTGTATGGTGGTCTAACATTGTAGATTATATCCTATTCCAACTACTTGGGCCGCTTTGAAAACTGCTATGCGTACGCGTTGGGTTCCACCATATTATCAACGTGAATTGCTTCAAAAATTGCAGCGTTTAAGACAAGGAAAAAATTCTGTAGAAGAATATTATCAGGAATTACAAACTGGCATGATTCGATGTGGTATTGTTGAGGAGAATGAAGCTATGCTTGCACGTTTTCTGGGTGGATTAAATAGAGAGATTCAGACCATTCTAGACTATAAGGAGTATACTAATATCACTCGTTTATTCCATCTTGCTTGTAAAGCTGAACGTGAAGTGCAGGATCGACAAGCATTGGCGCGAACTAACTTTTCTGCAGGCCGACCTTCCTCATGGACGCCGCGTGCATCTTCTACTTCAACTGCACCAGCACCTCAATCAGGTGCCTCCTACAGTCGTGATACAAGAAAACAGGAGCAACCACCATTATCTGCCAAGAGCGCACCTGCGGGGCCTGCACAGCGTTCTTCTTCTTCCATGGCATCAACAGGGCACACAAGTGATATTATTTGTCGTCGTTGTAAGGGAGGAGGTCATTATGCGAGGGAATGCAAATCTCCGCATGTGATGATTGCTACCGCGGATGGTGGATATGAGTCCGCTAGTGACTATGATGAGGAGACATTGGCTCTTATTACACGTGAAGAACATGGTGGAGATGATTCTGATCATGAGACGCAATACATGGCACCTGAAGACGCTGACAGGTATGAATGTTTAGTTGCTCAACGTGTTTTGAGTGTGCAGGTCACACAAGCTGAGCAAAATCAGAGGCACAATTTGTTCCATACCAAGGGAGTTGTGAAGGAACGTTCTGTGCGCGTCATAATAGACGGAGGGAGCTGCAACAACTTGGCTAGCATGGAGATGGTGGAGAAGCTTTCTCTCACCACAAGACCACATCCACATCCTTACTACATCCAATGGTTCAACAACGGCGGCAAGGTTAAGGTAACACGTACTGTTCGTGTGCATTTTAGTATCTCTACATATGCTGATTATGTTGATTGTGATGTGGTACCTATGCAAGCATGTTCCTTATTACTTGGTAGACCATGGCAATTTGATAAAAATTCTGTACACCATGGTAGAAACAATCACTATACTCTTGTTCATAAGGATAAAAATATTACTTTGCTTCCTATGACTCCTGATTCCATTTTGAAAGATGATATTAATAGAGCTAATAAAGCACAACAGGAGAAGAATAAGAGTGAAAATCAGATTGTGGCAAAAGAATTTGAGCAACAAATGAAGCCTAATAATAAACCATCTAGTGTTGCTTCTGAAATTAAATTGAAAAGTGCATGTTTCTTTGCCACCAAATCTGATATTGATGAGCTAGATTTCAGCAAATCTGTTTGCTATGCTTTTGTGTGCAAAGATGATAGAGGCAGAGGTGTCCCGTCTTTCGATGAGAAGATGGATATCGCTTGGTGGAAGTCGACTTTGACGATTCGACTACGAACGTGCGAGGACGTCGCGCCTTAGCAATCGCTAAACCAACTTCGAGAGGTTATTGACCACGCCGGAGCACGATCAACCTGACCACGAGGGTCTGTTTCCTGCGAGCAAACGAAGAACAAGCAAGAAACTAAGATTGCAATCTGGATATTGCGAATATAAGATGAAAGCTTTATTGATCAAGGTGGGGTTCTGTGACGCCTTTGTCTGGTCGTTGAACACAAACGAAGTACGCGAAGTTGCAGCTATGGCGAACTTTTAATCTAAACAAAACCCAAAGTCTAAACGATGCCCTAAGGGCTGTATATATGGAGGAAGAGGGGGGGAATTTCGTGGCCCTTGGTGGAGGGGTCCGAAATCAACCCTATCTCTTGTTTCCCCACACATACGGACTCTAAAAATAGCCTATACTTATGTATTTCGAAATTACATGGGCCTGGCCCAATAATAAGGTGACGCAGCACCTAAAATAGCCTCGGGACGAAATTTATGAAGTGGCATCTTGTATATTTCGTCCAAGGCTTCATGCACCCATTATGGTGGCTTCAAAGTCCTGAAATCATCACTTGTAACTCCGTTCTTGTTTCCCTTGCGCATGCCATTATCTCCATGCTTGTTCTTGCTCCAATGTTCATCCTTCTCCAAGCTAGGCCCTTCATTTGTAAGCAAAACAAATGTATCCAATTTAGGCAGCATCATATTCTCATGAACATTAGAATCATTACCAAGAAACGAAAGTACCTGGTAATTTAGTTGGCGTGCACGAGCTCTAGTAATTGGTCCAGTATGTATAGCAGCAGGGGCTGTGGGTGTAACAATTGTATTGATGTCCTCATCAAAACGCCTATAGAATCCAGCGAGGCCAAGAAAACTCCTCACTTGTGTGACCGTTTTGGGCTGCGGCCAACTCTCAATAGCTTCAATCTTGGCTTTATCAACTTCAATTCCCTGTGGAGTAACAACATAGCCAAGAAAAGATACTCGGTCGGTGCAAAAGGTGCACTTCCCAAGGTTACCAAACAAACGTGCATCACGTAGAGCAATAAAAACAGCACGTAAATGTTCCAAATGTTCTTCCAAAGATCTGCTATAAATCAATATGTCATCAAAGTAAACTACCACAAATCGTCCAATGAAAGCACGTAAAACTTCGTTCATTAATCTCATGAAAGTACTAGGTGCATTAGTTAACCCAAAAGGCATGACTAACCACTCATATAATCCAAACTTAGTTTTAAATGCTGTTTTCCATTCATCTCCCAATTTCATACGAATTTGATGGTAGCCACTACGCAAATCAACTTTGGAGAATATAGTAGAGCCACTCAATTCATCAAGCATATCATCTAGCCTAGGAATAGGATGACGATAACGAATAGTAATATTATTAATGCCTCTACAATCAACACACATACGTGATGTACCATCCTTTTTCGGCACTAGAATAATAGGAACAGCACAAGGACTAAGGGATTCGCGTATATAGCCTTTGTCGAGAAGCTCTTGTACTTGACGCATAATCTCCTTCGTCTCCTCTGGATTGGTACGGTATGGTGCACGGTTTGGCAGTGAAGCACCGGGAATTAAGTCAATCTGATGCTCAATCCCTCGAATAGGCGGTAATCCCGGTGGCACGTCTTGTGGAAAAACGTCAGCGAACTCCTGCAAAATGTTAGTGACAGCAGGAGGCAAAGAGGAAGGCACGTCCTCGAATGAAAATAATGCCTCTTTGCACACAAAAGCATAGCAAACAGATTTGCTGAAATCTAGCTCATCAATATCAGATTTGGTGGCAAATAAACATGCACTTTTCAATTTAATTTCAGAAGCAACACTAGATGGTTTATTAGTAGGCTTCATTTGTTGCTCAAATTCTTTTGCCACAATCTGATTTTCACTCTTATTCTTCTCCTATTGTGCTTTATTAGCTCTATTAATATCATCTTTCAAAATGGAATCAGGAGTCATAGGAAGCAAAGTAATATTTTTATCCTTATGAACAAGAGTATAGTGATTGTTTCTACCATGGTGTACAGAATTTTTATCAAATTGCCATGGTCTACCCAGTAATAAGGAACATGCTTGCATAGGTACCACATCACAATCAACATAATCAGCATATGTAGAGATACTAAAATGCACACGAACAGTACGTGTTACCTTAACCTTGCCGCTGTTGTTGAACCATTGGATGTAGTAAGGATGTGGATGTGGTCTTGTGGTGAGAGAAAGCTTCTCCACCATCTCCATGCTAGCCAAGTTGTTGCAGCTCCCTCCGTCTATTATGACGCGCACAGAACGTTCCTTCACAACTCCCTTGGTATGGAACAAATTGTGCCTCTATTTTGCTCAGCTTGTGTGACCTGCACACTCAAAACACGTTGAGCAACTAAACATTCATACCTGTCAGCGTCTTCAGGAGCCATGTATTGCGTCTCATGATCAGAATCATCTCCACCATGTTCTTCACGTGTAATAAGAGCCAATGTCTCCTCATCATAGTCACTAGCGGACTCATATCCACCATCCGCGGTAGCAATCATCACACGAGGAGATTTGCATTCCCTCGCATAATGACCTCCTCCCTTACAACGACGACAAATAATATCACTTGTGTGCCCTGTTGATGCCATGGAAGAAGAAGAACGCTGTGCAGGCCCCGCAGGTGCGCTCTTGGCAGATAATGGTGGTTGTGCCTGTTTTCTTGTATCACGGCTGGAGGTGGCACCGGATGGAGGTGCTGGTGCAGTTGAAGTAGAAGATGCACGTGGTGTCCATGATGAAGGTCGGCCTGCAGAAAAGTTAGTTCGCCCCAATGCTTGTCGATCCTGCACTTCACGTTTAGCTTTACAAGCAAGATGGAATAAATGAGTGATATTAGTATACTCCTTTAGTCTAGAATGGTCTGAATCTCTCTATTTAATCCACCCAGAAATCGTGCAAGCATAGCTTCATTCTCCTCAACAATACCACATCTAATCATGCCAGTTTGTAATTCCTGATAATATTCTTCTACAGAATTTTTCCCTTGTCTTAAACGCTGCAATTTTTGAAGCAATTCACGTTGATAATATGGTGGAACCCAACGCGTACGCATAGCAGTTTTCAAAGCAGCCCAAGTAGTTGGAATAGGATATAATCTACAATGTTCAGACCACCATACACATGCAAAACTAGTGAAAGCACAAACAGCAGCAGCAACTCGTCTCTCCTCAGGATATTGTAAACATGTAAATCATTGTTCAGTTTCTAACTCCCAAGTAAGATATATATCAGGAACATATCTACCCTCAAATGGTGGAATATTCAATTTCAGTTTAGGAATATGGACATCATCTCGTACCTGAGGTGGTGGTGCAGGCCTACCATTACGAATATATACCTGAGGTCGACCTGCTGGTGGTGGTACAGGTGGCTACACGTAGTGCTGATTTTGATCAACCTCATCCTCATAATCTCCCACATAATCATCCTCCTCCGCATCAGCAGCAGGAGCCACAGAAGTATCAACAGCAGCACCAACAGTTTGGCCAAACACAAGAGGAACACGGCTTGCTCGGCGGAGGTCTGTTTCGCGACGTGGAGGTAGTCTGATGAGGACATCAATACCATTGTTACACCCACAGCCCCTACTGCTACATATACGGGACCTGATGAGGACATGACTACCTTGGATATGACCAAAAATATTGCATATATGCATATTTGTCAGGTGATTTCTAGTGCAAACTATTCAATAATCTGTTTATGATATCCAGAACAAAAATACTTCACACACTTTTGTGTTTTGTCTAATTGCAGGTGTATGGGACATTTGTACAATCCACATATGAAGATAAGGAAGAAAGAGATGTTTATTTGCTGTCCAAAAAGTTCTCTCACGTCACTTTTGGCCCAAGAGAAGATAGAGTCCAAGTCTCTCACGTTCTGGATTCAGATTCGGACTGCACAGACACACCTGACTCAAAACGCACACAAGTTTTTCATACGGACTCCGAATTGGGTGATTCTTTTTTTGTTGGAAACTAGATTTCGTGCACTTTCCAACCCAATTGGAATCACCTTCAAATTCGTCCGGAGCGTTGAGTTGTGGACGAAACAATCTGATGCTGCAGCAGAATCCGAGTCAAACTACAAGTCCAAAGGTGTTACATCACCTCCACTTGGGCCCATTGGCCTTGTACGACCTAGATTTAGTTTTAGGCTGCCTTGGGACGTCTTCCCACCTCCTTGGCCGCCACCCCTTGCTCCTATATAAGTAGATCCATCTAGTAGCTTTTCCTTGGGATTTGTTTAGTTAAAAGTTAGCCAACGCAACTTCGTGTACTTCGTTTGTGTCCAACGACCAGACCAAGACCGCTTTCGGATCCCCACCTTCATCAATACTTCATACATATTTGCAATATTCAGATTGTTTTTATCATATTCTTGCTCGTTCTTCGATTGCTTGCAGGAATAGACCTTCGTGGTCAGGTTGATCGTGCACCGGCGTGGTCAATAACCTCTGGAGATTGGTTTAGCGATTGCTAAGGCGCAACGTCGTGCACGTTTGTAGTCGGATCGTCAAAGTCGTCTCCACCAAATCGATAGTTACCATCTCATCGAAAGATCGGGACACCCCGCCTCTATCAGCTATACTATGCTTTCACAACTTGACTTCAAAATATTTGGTTTGGAGACCATCAAAGATCAATATGTGCATGATGCTGATTTTAAAGATGTACTGCATAATTGTAAAGAAGGAAGAATGTGGAACAAGTTTGTCGTTAACGATGGATTTGTGTTTCGTGCTAACAAGCTATGCATTCCAGCTAGCTCCGTTCGTCTTTTGTTGTTGCAGGAGGCGCATGGAGGAGGATTAATGGGACACTTTGGCGTGAAGAAGATGGAGGACGTACTTGCTACACATTTCTTTTGGCCAAAGATGAGACGGGATGTTGAGCGTTTTATTGCTCGCTGCACTACATGTCAAAAAGCTAAGTCACGACTCAATCCTCATGGTTTATATATGCCTTTGCCTGTACCTAGTGTTCCTTGGGAGGATATATCTATGGACTTTGTTTTAGGTTTACCTCGAACAAAGAAGGGGAGGGATAGCATATTTGTTGTCGTGGATAGATTCTCGAAAATGGCACACTTTATACCATGTCATAAAAGCGATGATGCTGTTAATGTTGCTGATTTGTTCTTTCATGAAATTATTCGCTTGCATGGTGTGCCAAATACTATTGTTTCAGATCGTGATACTAAATTTCTTAGCCACTTTTGGAGATGTTTATGGGCTAAGTTGGGGACTAAACTGCTTTTTAGTACTACTTGTCACCCCCAAACTAATGGACAAACTGAAGTAGTCAATAGAACGTTGTCTACTATGCTTAGGGCTGTTTTGAAGAATAATAAGAAAATGTGGGAGGAATGCTTGCCTCATATTGAATTTGCTTATAATCGTTCATTGCATTCTACTACTAAGATGTGCCCTTTTGAAGTTGTGTATGGTTTCCTACCTCGTGCACCTATTGATTTGTTGCCTCTTCCATCTTCGGAGAAGGTTAATTTTGATGCTAAACAACGTGCTGAATTGATTTTAAAAATGCATGAGTTAACTAAGGAAAACATTGAGCGTATGAATGCTAAATATAAACTTGCTGGAGATAAGGGTAGAAAACACGTTGTGTTTGCACCTGGAGATCTTGTTTGGTTACATTTGCGTAAGGATAGATTTCCTTATTTGCACAAATCAAAGTTAATGCCACGTGCTGATGGTCCCTTTAAGGTGTTAGATAAAATAAATGATAATGCATATAAACTTGAGCTGCCTGCAGATTTTGGGGTTAGTCCCACTTCTAACATTGCAGATTTGAAGCCTTATTTGGGTGAGGAAGATGAACTTCCGTCGAGGACGACTTCATTTCAAGAAGGGGAGGATGATGAGGACATCAATACAATTGTTACACCCACAGCCCCTGCTGCTATACATACTGGACCAATTACTAGAGCTCGTGCACGCCAACTAAATTACCAGGTACTTTCGTTTCTTGGTAATGATTCTAATGTTCATGAGAATATGATGCTGCCTAAATTGGATACATTTGTTTTGCTTACAAATGAAGGGCCTAGCTTGGAGAAGGATGAACATTGGAGCAAGAACAAGCATGGAGATGATGGCATGCGCAAGGGGAACAAGAACGGAGTTACAAGTGATGATTTCAGGACTTTGAAGCCACCATAATGGGTGCATGAAGCCTTGGACGAAATATACAACATGCCACTTCATAAATTTCGTCCCGAGGCTATTTTAGGTGTTGCGTCACCTTATTATTGGGCCAGGCCCATGTAATTTCGAAATACATAAGTATAGGCTATTTTTAGAGTCCGTATGTGTGGGGAAACAAGAGATAGGGTTGATTTCGGACCCCTCCACCAAGGGCCACGAAATTCCCCCCTCTTCCTCCATATATACAGCCCTTAGGGCATCGTTTAGACTTTGGGTTTTGTTTAGATTAAAAGTTCGCCATAGCTGCAACTTCGCGTACTTCGTTTGTGTTCAACGACCGGACAAAGGCGTCACAGAACCCCACCTTGATCAATAAAGCTTTCATCTTATATTCGCAATATCCAGATAGCAATCTTAGTTTCTTGCTTGTTCTTCGTTTGCTCGCAGGAAACAGACCCTCGTGGTCAGGTTGATCGTGCTCCGGCGTGGTCAATAACCTCTCGGAGTTGGTTTAGCGTTTGCTAAGGCGCGACGTCCTCGCACGTTCGTAGTCGGATCGTCAAAGTCGACTTCCACCAAAGCGATATCCATCATCTCATCGAAAGACGGGACACCTTTGCCTCTATCATGATTGCTACCGCGGATGGTGGATATGAGTCTGCTAGTGACTATGATGAGGAGAGTTTGGCTCTTATTACACGTGAAGAACATGGTGGAGATGATTCTGATCATGAGACGCAATACATGGCTCCTGAAGACGCTGACAGGTATGAATGTTTAGTTGCTCAACGTGTTTTGAGTGTGCAGATCACACAAGCTGAGCAAAATCAGAGGCACAATTTGTTCCATACCAAGGGAGTTGTGAAGGAACGTTCTATGCGCGTCATCATAGACGGAGGGAGCTGCAACAACTTGGCTAGCATGGAGATGGTCGAGAAGCTTTCTCTCACCACAAGACCACATCCACATCCTTACTACATCCAATGGTTCAACAACAGCGGCAAGGTTAAGGTAACACGTACTGTTCGTGTGCATTTTAGTATATCTACATATGCTGATTATGTTGATTGTGATGTGGTACCTATGCAAGCATGTTCCTTATTACTTGGTAGACCATGGCAATTTGATAAAAATTCTGTACACCATGGTAGAAACAATCACTATACTCTTGTTCATAAGGATAAAAATATTACTTTGCTTCCTATGACTCCTGATTCCATTTTGAAAGATGATATTAATAGAGCTAATAAAGCAAAACAGGAGACGAATAAGAGTGAAAATCAGATTGTGGCAAAAGAATTTGAGCAACAAATGAAGTCTAATAGTAAACCATCTAGTGTTGCTTCTGAAATTAAATTGAAAAGTGCATGTTTATTTGCCACCAAATCTGATATTGATGAGCTAGATTTCAGCACATCTGTTTGCTATGCTTTTGTGTGCAAAGAGGCATTATTTTCATTCGAGGACGTGCCTTCCTCTTTGCCTCCTGCTGTCACTAACATTTTGCAGGAGTTCGCTGATGTCTTTCCACAAGACGTGCCACCGGGATTACCGCCTATTCGAGGGATTGAGCATCAGATTGACTTAATTCCCGGTGCTTCACTGCCAAACCGTGCACCATACCGAACCAATCCAGAGGAGACGAAGGAGATTATGCGCCAAGTACAAGAGCTTCTCGACAAAGGTTATATACGCGAATCCCTTAGTCCTTGTGCTGTTCCTATTATTCTAGTGCCGAAAAAGGATGGTACATCACGTATGTGTGTTGATTGTAGAGGCATTAATAATATTACTATTCGTTATCGTCATCCTATTCCTAGGCTAGATGATATGCTTGATGAATTGAGTGGCTCTACTATATTCTCCAAAGTTGATTTGCGTAGTGGCTACCATCAAATTCGTATGAAATTGGGAGATGAATGGAAAACAGCATTTAAAACTAAGTTTGGATTATATGAGTGGTTAGTCATGCCTTTTGGGTTAACTAATGCACCTAGTACTTTCATGAGATTAATGAACGAAGTTTTACGTGCTTTCATTGGACGATTTGTGGTAGTTTACTTTGATGACATACTGATTTATAGCAGATCTTTGAAAGAACATTTGGAACATTTACGTGCTGTTTTTATTGCTCTACGTGATGCATGTTTGTTTGGTAACCTTGGGAAGTGCACCTTTTGCACCGACCGAGTATCTTTTCTTGGCTATGTTGTTACTCCACAGGGAATTGAAGTTGACAAAGCCAAGATTGAAGCTATTGAGAGTTGGCCGCAGCCCAAAACGGTCACACAAGTGAGGAGTTTTCTTGGCCTCGCTGGATTCTATAGGCGTTTTGTGAGAGATTTCAGCACCATTGCTGCACCTCTCAACGAGCTTACAAAGAAGGATGTGCCTTTTGTTTGGGGTACCGCACAGGAAGAAGCCTTCACGGTATTGAAAGATAAGTTGACACATGCTCCTTTACTCCAACTTCCTGATTTTAATAAGACTTTTGAGCTTGAATGTGATGCTAGTGGAATTGGGTTAGGAGGTGTGTTATTACAAGATGGCAAACCTGTTGCATACTTTTCTGAAAAATTGAGTGGGCCTAGTCTGAATTATTCTACTTATGATAAAGAATTATATGCTCTTGTTCGGACTTTAGAAACATGGCAACATTATTTATGGCCCAAAGAATTTGTTATACATTCTGATCATGAATCTTTGAAACATATTAAAAGTCAAGCTAAACTGAATCGTAGACATGCTAAATGGGTTGAATTCATTGAGACTTTCCCTTATGTCATTAAACACAAGAAGGGAAAAGAAAATGTTATTGCTGATGCATTGTCTCGTCGCTATACTATGCTTTCACAACTTGACTTCAAAATATTTGGTTTGGAGACCATCAAAGATCAATATGTGCATGATGCTGATTTTAAAGATGTAATGCAGAATTGTAAAGAGGGAAGAATGTGGAACAAGTTTGTCGTTAACGATGGATTTGTGTTTCGTGCTAACAAGCTATGCATTCCAGCTAGCTCCGTTCGTCTTTTGTTGTTGCAGGAGGCGCATGGAGGAGGATTAATGGGACACTTTGGCGTGAAGAAGACGGAGGACGTACTTGCTACACATTTCTTTTGGCCAAAGATGAGACGGGATGTTGAGCGTTTTATTGCTCGATGCACTACATGTCAAAAAGCTAAGTCACGACTCAATCCTCATGGTTTATATATGCCTTTGCCTGTACCTAGTGTTCCTTGGGAGGATATATCTATGGACTTTGTTTTAGGTTTACCTCGAACAAAGAAGGGGAGGGATAGCATATTTGTTGTCGTGGATAGATTCTCGAAAATGACACACTTTATACCATGTCATAAAAGCGATGATGCTGTTAATGTTGCTGATTTGTTCTTTCGTGAAATTATTCGCTTGCATGGTGTGCCAAATACTATTGTTTCAGATCGTGATACTAAATTTCTTAGCCACTTTTGGAGATGTTTATGGGCTAAGTTGGGGACTAAACTGCTTTTTAGTACTACTTGTCACCCCCAAACTGATGGACAATTGAAGTAGTCAATAGAACATTGTCTACTATGCTTAGGGCTGTTTTGAAGAATAATAAGAAAATGTGGGAGGAATGCTTGCCTCATATTGAATTTGCTTATAATCGTTCATTGCATTCTACTACTAAGATGTGCCCTTTTGAAGTTGTGTATGGTTTCCTACCTCGTGCACCTATTGATTTGTTGCCTCTTCCATCTTCGGAGAAGGTTAATTTTGATGCTAAACAACGTGCTGAATTAATTTTAAAAATGCATGAGTTAACTAAGGAAAACATTGAGCGTATGAATGCTAAATATAAACTTGCTGGAGATAAGGGTAGAAAACATGTTGTGTTTGCACCCGGAGATCTTGTTTGGTTACATTTGCGTAAGGATAGATTTCCTGATTTGCGCAAATCAAAGCTAATGCCACGTGCTGATGGTCCTTTTAAGGTGTTAGAGAAAATAAATGATAATGCATATAAACTTGAGCTGCCTGCAGATTTTGGGGTTAGTCCCACTTTTAACATTGCAGATTTGAAGCCGTATTTGGGTGAGGAAGATGAACTTCCGTCGAGGACGACTTCATTTCAAGAAGGGGAGGATGATGAGGACATCAATACAATTGTTACACCCACAGCCCCTGCTGCTATACATACTGGACCAATTACTAGAGCTCGTGCACGCCAACTAAATTACCAGGTACTTTCGTTTCTTGGTAATGATTCTAATGTTCATGAGAATATGATGCTGCCTAAATTGGATACATTTGTTTTGCTTACAAATGAAGGGCCTAGCTTGGAGAAGGATGAACATTGGAGCAAGAACAAGCATGGAGATGATGGCATGCGTAAGGGGAACAAGAACGGAGCTACAAGTGATGATTTCAGGACTTTGAAGCCACCATAATGGGTGCATGAAGCCTTGGACGAAATATACAAGATGCCACTTCATAAATTTCGTCCCGAGGCTATTTTAGGTGCTGCGTCACCTTATTTTTGGGCCAGGCCCATGTAATTTCGAAATACATAAGTATAGGCTATTTTTAGAGTCCGTATGTGTGGGGAAACAAGAGATAGGGTTGATTTCGGACCCCTCCACCAAGGGCCACGAAATTCCCCCCCTCTTCCTCCATATATACAGCCCTTAGGGCATCGTTTAGACTTTGGGTTTTGTTTAGATTAAAAGTTCGCCATAGCTGCAACTTCGCGTACTTCGTTTGTGTTCAACGACCAGACAAAGGCGTCACAGAACCCCACCTTGATCAATAAAGCTTTCATCTTATATTCGCAATATCCAGATTGCAATCTTAGTTTCTTGCTTGTTCTTCGTTTGCTCGCAGGAAACAGACCCTCGTGGTCAGGTTGATCGTGCTCCGGCGTGGTCAATAACCTCTCGGAGTTGGTTTAGCGATTGCTAAGGCGCGACGTCCTCGCACGTTCGTAGTCGGATCGTGAAAGTCGACTTCCACCAAAGCGATATCCATCATCTCATCGAAAGACGGGACACCTTTGCCTCTATCAATACCGTACCAATCCAGAGGAGACGAAGGAGATTATGCGTCAAGTACAAGAGCTTCTCGACAAAGGTTATATACGCGAATCCCTTAGTCCTTGTGCTGTTCCTATTATTCTAGTGCCGAAAAAGGATGGTACATCACGTATGTGTGTTGATTGTAGAGGCATTAATAATATTACTATTCGTTATCGTCATCCTATTCCTAGGCTAGATGATATGCTTGATGAATTGAGTGGCTCTACAATATTCTCCAAAGTTGATTTGCGTAGTGGCTACCATCAAATTCGTATGAAATTGGGAGGTGAATGGAAAACAACATTTAAAACTAAGTTTGGATTATGTGAGTGGTTAGTCATGCCTTTTGGGTTAACTAATGCACCTAGTACTTTCATGAGATTAATGAACGAAGTTTTACGTGCTTTCATTGGACGATTTGTGGTAGTTTACTTTGATGACATATTGATTTATAGCAGATCTTTGGAGGAACATTTGGAACATTTACGTGCTGTTTTTATTGCTCTACGTGATGCACGTTTGTTTGGTAACCTTGGGAAGTGCACCTTTTGCACCGACCGAGTATCTTTTCTTGGCTATGTTGTTACTCCACAGGGAATTGAAGTTGATAAAGCCAAGATTGAAGCTATTGAAAGTTGGCCGCAGCCCAAAACGGTCACACAAGTGAGGAGTTTTCTTGGCCTCGCTGGATTCTATAGGCGTTTTGTGAGAGATTTCAGCACCATTGCTGCACCTCTCAATGAGCTTACAAAGAAAGATGTGCCTTTTCTTTGGGGTACCGCACAGGAAGAAGCCTTCACGGTATTGAAAGATAAGTTGACACATGCTCCTTTACTCCAACTTCCTGATTTTAATAAGACTTTTGAGCTTGAATGTGATGCTAGTGGAATTGGATTAGGAGGTGTGTTATTACAAGATGGCAAACCTGTTGCATACTTTTCTGAAAAATTGAGTGGGCCTAGTCTGAATTATTCTACTTATGATAAAGAATTATATGCTCTTGTTCGGACTTTAGAAACATGGCAACATTATTTATGGCCCAAAGAATTTGTTATACATTCTGATCATGAATCTTTGAAACATATTAAAAGTCAAGCTAAACTGAATCGTAGACATGCTAAATGGGTTGAACTCATTGAGACTTTCCCTTATGTCATTAAACACAAGAAGGGAAAAGAAAATGTTATTGCTGATGCATTGTCTCGCCGCTATACTATGCTTTCACAACTTGACTTCAAAATTGATAGAGGCAAAGGTGTCCCGTCTTTCGATGAGATGGTGGATTTCGCTTTGGTGGAAGTCGACTTTGACGATCCGACTACGAACGTGCGAGGACGTCGCGCCTTAGCAATCGCTAAACCAACTCCGAGAGGTTATTGACCACGCCGGAGCACGATCAACCTGACCACGAGGGTCTGTTTCCTGCGAGCAAACGAAGAACAAGCAAGAAACTAAGATTGCAATCTGGATATTGCGAATATAAGATGAAAGCTTTATTGATCAAGGTGGGGTTCTGTGACGCCTTTGTCTGGTCGTTGAACACAAACGAAGTACGCGAAGTTGCAGCTATGGCGAACTTTTAATCTAAACAAAACCCAAAGTCTAAACGATGCCCTAAGGGCTGTATATATGGAGGAAGAGGGGGAGAATTTCGTGGCCCTTGGTGGAGGGGTCCGAAATCAACCCTATATCTTGTTTCCCCACACATACGGACTCTAAAAATAGCCTATACTTATGTATTTCGAAATTACATGGGCCTGGCCCAATAATAAGGTGACGCAGCACCTAAAATAGCCTCGGGACGAAATTTATGAAGTGGCGTCTTGTATATTTCGTCCAAGGCTTCATGCACCCATTATGGTGGCTTCAAAGTCCTGAAATCATCACTTGTAACTCCGTTCTTGTTTCCCTTGCGCATGCCATCATCTCCATGCTTGTTCTTGCTCCAATGTTCATCCTTCTCCAAGCCAGGCCCTTCATTTGTAAGCAAAACAAATGTATCCAATTTAGGCAGCATCATATTCTCATGAACATTAGAATCATTACCAAGAAACGAAAGTACCTGGTAATTTAGTTGGCGTGCACGAGCTCTAGTAATTGGTCCAGTATGTATAGCAGCAGGGGCTGTGGGTGTAACAATTGTATTGATGTCCTCATCATCCTCCCCTTCTTGAAATGAAGTCGTCCTCGACGGAAGTTCATCTTCCTCACCCAAATAATGCTTCAAATCTGCAATGTTAAAAGTGGGACTAACCCCAAAATCTGCAGGCAGCTCAAGTTTATATGCATTATCATTTATTTTCTCTAACACCTTAAAGGGACCATCAGCACGTGGCATTAACTTTGATTTGCGCAAATCAGGAAATCTATCCTTACGCAAATGTAACCAAACAAGATCTCCAGGTGCAAACACAACATGTTTTCTACCCTTATCTCCAGCAAGTTTATATTTAGCATTCATACGCTCAATGTTTTTGATGAGGACATCAATACAATTGTTACACCCACAGCCCCTGCTGCTATACATACTGGACCAATTACTAGAGCTCGTGCACGCCAACTAAATTACCAGGTACTTTCGTTTCTTGGTAATGATTCTAATGTTCATGAGAATATGATGCTGCCTAAATTGGATACATTTGTTTTGCTTACAAATGAAGGGCCTAGCTTGGAGAAGGATGAACATTGGAGCAAGAACAAGCATGGAGATGATGGCATGCGCAAGGGAAACAAGAACGGAGTTACAAGTGATGATTTCAGGACTTTGAAGCCACCATAATGGGTGCATGAAGCCTTGGACGAAATATACAAGACGCCACTTCATAAATCTCGTCCCGAGGCTATTTTAGGTGCTGCGTCACCTTATTATTGGGCCAGGCCCATGTAATTTCGAAATACATAAGTATAGGCTATTTTTAGAGTCCGTATGTGTGGGGAAACAAGAGATAGGGTTGATTTCGGACCCCTCCACCAAGGGCCACGAAATTCTCCCCCTCTTCCTCCATATATACAGCCCTTAGGGCATCGTTTAGACTTTGGGTTTTGTTTAGATTAAAAGTTCGCCATAGCTGCAACTTCGCGTACTTCGTTTGTGTTCAACGACCAGACAAAGGCGTCACAGAACCCCACCTTGATCAATAAAGCTTTCATCTTATATTCGCAATATCCAGATTGCAATCTTAGTTTCTTGCTTGTTCTTCGTTTGCTCGCAGGAAACAGACCCTCGTGGTCAGGTTGATCGTGCTCCGGCGTGGTCAATAACCTCTCGGAGTTGGTTTAGCGATTGCTAAGGCGCGACGTCCTCGCACGTTCGTAGTCGGATCGTCAAAGTCGACTTCCACCAAAGCGAAATCCACCATCTCATCGAAAGACGGGACACCTTTGCCTCTATCAATTTTGAAGTCAAGTTGTGAAAGCATAGTATAGCGGCGAGACAATGCATCAGCAATAACATTTTCTTTTCCCTTCTTGTGTTTAATGACATAAGGGAAAGTCTCAATGAGTTCAACCCATTTAGCATGTCTACGATTCAGTTTAGCTTGACTTTTAATATGTTTCAAAGATTCATGATCAGAATGTATAACAAATTCTTTGGGCCATAAATAATGTTGCCATGTTTCTAAAGTCCGAACAAGAGCATATAATTCTTTATCATAAGTAGAATAATTCAGACTAGGCCCACTCAATTTTTCAGAAAAGTATGCAACAGGTTTGCCATCTTGTAATAACACACCTCCTAATCCAATTCCACTAGCATCACATTCAAGCTCAAAAGTCTTATTAAAATCAGGAAGTTGGAGTAAAGGAGCATGTGTCAACTTATCTTTCAATACCGTGAAGGCTTCTTCCTGTGCGGTACCCCAAAGAAAAGGCACATCTTTCTTTGTAAGCTCATTGAGAGGTGCAGCAATGGTGCTGAAATATCTCACAAAACGCCTATAGAATCCAGCGAGGCCAAGAAAACTCCTCACTTGTGTGACCGTTTTGGGCTGCGGCCAACTCTCAATAGCTTCAATCTTGGCTTTGTCAACTTCAATTCCCTGTGGAGTAACAACATAGCCAAGAAAAGATACTCGGTCGGTGCAAAAGGTGCACTTCCCAAGGTTACCAAACAAACGTGCATCACGTAGAGCAATAAAAACAGCACGTAAATGTTCCAAATGTTCTTCCAAAGATCTGCTATAAATCAATATGTCATCAAAGTAAACTACCACAAATCGTCCAATGAAAGCACGTAAGACTTCGTTCATTAATCTCATGAAAGTACTAGGTGCATTAGTTAACCCAAAAGGCATGACTAACCACTCATATAATCCAAACTTAGTTTTAAATGCTGTTTTCCATTCATCTCCCAATTTCATACGAATTTGATGGTAGCCACTACGCAAATCAACTTTGGAGAATATTGTAGAGCCACTCAATTCATCAAGCATATCATCTAGCCTAGGAATAGGATGACGATAACGAATAGTAATATTATTAATGCCTCTACAATCAACACACATACGTGATGTACCATCCTTTTTCGGCACTAGAATAATAGGAACAACACAAGGACTAAGGGATTCGCGTATATAACCTTTGTCGAGAAGCTCTTGTACTTGGCGCATAATCTCCTTCGTCTCCTCTGGATTGGTACGGTATGGTGCACGGTTTGGCAGTGAAGCACCGGGAATTAAGTCAATCTGATGCTCAATCCCTCGAATAGGCGGTAATCCCGGTGGCACGTCTTGTGGAAAGACGTCAGCGAACTCCTGCAAAATGTTAGTGACAGCAGAAGGCAAAGAAGAAGGCACGTCCTCGAATGAAAATAATGCCTCCTTGCACACAAAAGCATAGCAAACAGATTTGCTGAAATCTAGCTCATCAATATCAGATTTGGTGGCAAATAAACATGCACTTTTCAATTTAATTTCAGAAGCAACACTAGATGGTTTATTATTAGGCTTCATTTGTTGCTCAAATTCTTTTGCCACAATCTGATTTTCACTCTTATTCGTCTCCTGTTTTGCTTTATTAGCTCTATTAATATCATCTTTCAAAATGGAATCAGGAGTCATAGGAAGCAAAGTAATATTTTTATCCTTATGAACAAGAGTATAGTGATTGTTTCTACCATGGTGTACAGAATTTTTATCAAATTGCCATGGTCTACCAAGTAATAAGGAACATGCTTGCATAGGTACCACATCACAATCAACATAATCAGCATATGTAGATATACTAAAATGCACACGAACAGTACGTGTTACCTTAACCTTGCCGCTGTTGTTGAACCATTGGATGTAGTAAGGATGTGGATGTGGTCTTGTGGTGAGAGAAAGCTTCTCGACCATCTCCATGCTAGGCAAGTTGTTGCAGCTCCCTCCGTCTATGATGACGCGCACAGAACGTTCCTTCACAACTCCCTTGGTATGGAACAAATTGTGCCTCTGATTTTGCTCAGCTTGTGTGATTTGCACACTCAAAACACGTTGAGCAACTAAACATTCATACCTGTCAGCGTCTTCAGGAGCCATGTATTGCGTCTCATTATCAGAATCATCTCCACCATGTTCTTCACGTGTAATAAGAGCCAAAGTCTCCTCATCATAGTCACTAGCGGACTCATATCCACCATCCGCGGTAGCAATCATCACACGCGGAGATTTGCATTCTCTCGCATAATGACCTCCTCCCTTACAACGACGACA
This sequence comes from Triticum aestivum, assembly GCF_018294505.1. NCBI lineage: Eukaryota > Viridiplantae > Streptophyta > Magnoliopsida > Poales > Poaceae > Triticum > Triticum aestivum. Next base: position 250,818,299 of record NC_057795.1, read on the forward strand.
AATAATATCACTTGTGTGCCCTGTTGATGCTATGGAAGAAGAAGAACACTGTGTAGGCCCCGCAGGTGCGCTCTTGGCAGATAATGGTGGTTGTGCCTGTTTTCTTGTATCACGGCTAGAGGTGGCACCTGATGGAGGTGCTGGTGCAGTTGAAGTAGAAGATGCACGTGGTGTCCATGATGAAGGTCGGCCTGCAGAAAAGTTAGTTCGCCCTAATGCTTGTCGATCCTGCACTTCACGTTCAGCTTTACAAGCAAGATGGAATAAATGAGTGATATTAGTATACTCCTTATAGTCTAGAATGGTCTGAATCTCTCTATTTAATCCACCCAGAAAACGTGCAAGCATAGCTTCATTCTCCTCAACAATACCACATCTAAATCATGCCAGTTTGTAATTCCTGATAATATTCTTCTACAGAATTTTTTCCTTGTCTTAAACGCTGCAATTTTGAAGCAATTCACGTTGATAATATGGTGGAACCCAACGCGTACGCATAGCAGTTTTCAAAGCAGCCCAAGTAGTTGGAATAGGATATAATCTACAATGTTCAGACCACCATACACATGCAAAACTAGTGAAAGCACAAACAGCAGCAGCAACTCGTCTCTCCTCAGGATATTGTAAACATGTAAATCGTTGTTCAGTTTCTAACTCCCAAGTAAGATATATATCAGGAACATATCTACCCTCAAATGGTGGAATATTCAATTTCAGTTTAGGAATATGGACATCATCTCGTACCTGAGGTGGTGGTGCAGGCCTACCATTACGAATATATACCTGAGGTCGACCTGCTGGTGGTGGTGCTGGTGGCTGCTCGTAGATCTGATTTTGATCAACCTCATCCTCATAATCGCCCGCATACTCATCATCCTCCTGGGTACCAGCAACAGCAGTAGCAGGAGCCACAGAAGTATCAACAGCAGCACCAACAGTTTGGCCAAACGCAAGAGGAACACGGCTCGCTCGGCGAAGGTCTATTTCGCGACGTGGAGGTAGTCGTTGTTGTTGTTGTTGTTGGAGAGGTGCGTTAGGTGCAGCGGGTGGTGGTGGTGGAACACGCGCGAGCAATTCATTAAATCTGTTATCGAGCTTTATTTCGAACGTCTTCTCAAGGCCAGTGATCTTCTCCATGGCCTCTTCAAAATTGTTCAGCACATCTTGCACCTGTTCAGTCATCATTTGCTGAAACTTATCATGAAGCTCCTTGTTCGATAAATTCTCCCAGTCAATCTCGTTGGCTTGTGATCCTGGCATGGTTAGCAGCAATAGAAACACACAAGAATATGATCCTACAGACTACGAACAAGTGGTGGTGGTGGGTGTCACAAATCCGTCAAGCAAAACTCAAATTCTTACCAGTTCTTACCCAGCAACAGGCGGTGATCGGCAACCGTTGTAGTCAAAACTCTCAAAGCTTGGATAGAGCGATTACCAGGGAGAGTCAAACGCACGACGTAGATGTATGTGGAGCTGGGAAGGCTTATACTATGGTAGCAAAAAGGGTCAGCAATAATCAATTCAGAGATGCAAAGTTGAATAAATGCTCAACGACGTACTGTGCTGGTCCTAGGCTAGACTGTGCTAGAGACGCGAGCCTAGAACACCAACAAAATCACGGCGCGGCACGTAAACAAGGGAAAAGCACACTCTGAATTTTTTTTTTCGCTCTTTTTTTTGCGCTCTTTTTTTTGCGCTGCTTTTTTTTTTGCGAAAAATCACTATAATGGCGAGTGTCTCAAAACTCTTCCTAGCTCAAACTGACAGGATGGGCACGAAATTTTTCGACCAATTTTTTTTTTGTTTTTCGACTGCCCTGACCCAAAAACTGGAAACGGGTCAAAAAAAACTTCCTATAATGGCACCTGTCTCAAAACACTCAGAAACACCTAAAAATAGGATAGCCAGAAAATTTTTCGAAAAATGCGTTTTCGAAAAATTTTGGGCCTAAATGGAGCGTGGCTAGCCGACTCGTTTTTTTTTCCGAAACCTACTACGGCAAGGAAACACGAATCGGAATCTAGATGGATCTCGAAAACAACCCTAATAAGCAAGGAACTCGGATTGGTGGTGGATATATGGTGGTGGTATATGGCAGCGGTGGTGGTAGCGGTGGTAGTATATGGATATGGATCGGTGGTGGTATATGGACACGGATTGGTGGTGGTATATGGATACGGATTCGGAGCGGTGGTGGTAGATGGCAGGGGCGATGATGATGGTGCGGCGGCGGCGTGACAACTTATGACCAGAACTCGAAACTCTAAAAGACTAGACTCTAAGACCAGCAACTAGACACGACGATGCAACCGCAAATTCAACAAAGCAAAACCCTAAAAAGATTATGCAAAGGCTCAGATTGGTTCGGATATGATGAACTAACCCTAATTTTTTTTGTGGCTTTTTCGTGGACTGTAGGTATGAAGAACAGACTCGATCTAAACTACGAAAAACTGTAAAATCTCACCGAGCAACCTGGAAATATGATACCACTTGATAGAGGCAAAGGTGTCCTGTCTTTCGATGAGATGGTGGATTTCGCTTTGGTGGAAGTCGACTTTGACGATCCGACTACGAACGTGCGAGGACGTCGCGCCTTAGCAATCGCTAAACCAACTCCGAGAGGTTATTGACCACGCCGGAGCACGATCAACCTGACCACGAGGGTCTGTTTCCTACGAGCAAACGAAGAACAAGCAAGAAACTGAGATTGCAATCTGGATATTGCGAATATAAGATGAAAGCTTTATTGATCAAGGTGGGGTTCTGTGACGCCTTTGTCTGGTCGTTGAACACAAACGAAGTACGCGAAGTTGCAGCTATGGCGAACTTTTAATCTAAACAAAACCCAAAGTCTAAACGATGCCCTAAGGGCTGTATATATGGAGGAAGAGGGGGGGAATTTCGTGGCCCTTGGTGGAGGGGTCCGAAATCAACCCTATCTCTTGTTTCCCCACACATACGGACTCTAAAAATAGCCTATACTTATGTATTTCTAAATTACATGGGCCTGGCCCAATAATAAGGTGACGCAGCACCTAAAATAGCCTCGGGACGAAATTTATGAAGTGGCATCTTGTATATTTCGTCCAAGGCTTCATGCACCCATTATGGTGGCTTCAAAGTCCTGAAATCATCACTTGTAACTCCATTCTTGTTCTTGCTCCAATGTTCATCCTTCTCCAAGCTAGGCCCTTCATTTGTAAGCAAAACAAATGTATCCAATTTAGGTAGCATCATATTCTCATGAACATTAGAATCATTACCAAGAAACGAAAGTACCTGGTAATTTAGTTGGCGTGCACGAGCTCTAGTAATTGGTCCAGTATGTATAGCAGCAGGGGCTGTGGGTGTAACAATTGTATTGATGTCCTCATCATCCTCCCCTTCTGGAAATGAAGTCGTCCTCGACGGAAGTTCATCTTCCTCACCCAAATAAGGCTTCAAATCTGCAATGTTAAAAGTGGGACTAATCCCAAAATCTGCAGGCAGCTCAAGTTTATATGCATTATCATTTATTTTCTCTAACACCTTAAAGGGACCATCAGCACGTGGCATTAACTTTGATTTGCGCAAATCAGGAAATCTATCCTTACGCAAATGTAACCAAACAAGATCTCCAGGTGCAAACACAACATGTTTTCTACCCTTATCTCCAGCAAGTTTATATTTAGCATTCATGCGCTCAATGTTTTCCTTAGTTAACTCATGCATTTTTAAAATCAATTCAGCACGTTGTTTAGCATCAAAATTAACCTTCTCCGAAGATGGAAGAGGCAACAAATCAATAGGTGCATGAGGTAGGAAACCATACACAACTTCAAAAGGGCACATCTTAGTAGTAGAATGCAATGAACGATTATAAGCAAATTCAATATGAGGCAAGCATTCCTCCCACATTTTCTTATTATTCTTCAAAACAGCCCTAAGCATAGTAGACAACGTTCTATTGACTACTTCAGTTTGTCCATCAGTTTGGGGGTGACAAGTAGTACTAAAAAGCAGTTTAGTCCCCAACTTAGCCGATAAACATCTCCAAAAGTGGCTAAGAAATTTAGTATCACGATCTGAAACAATAGTATTTGGCACACCATGCAAGCGAATAATTTCACGAAAGAACAAATCAGCAACATTAACAGCATCATCGCTTTTATGACATGGTATAAAGTGTGCCATTTTCGAGAATCTATCCACGACAACAAATATGCTATCCCTCCCCTTCTTTGTTCGAGGTAAACCTAAAACAAAGTCCATAGATATATCCTCCCAAGGAACACTAGGTACAGGCAAAGGCATATATAAACCATGAGGATTGAGTCGTGACTTAGCTTTTTGACATGTAGTGCAGCGAGCAATAAAACGCTCAACATCCCGTCTCATCTTTGGCCAAAAGAAATGTGTAGCAAGTACGTCCTCCGTCTTCTTCACGCCAAAATGTCCCATTAATCCTCCTCCATGCGCCTCCTGCAACAACAAAAGACGAACGGAGCTAGCTGGAATGCATAGCTTGTTAGCACGAAACACAAATCCATCGTTAACAACAAACTTGTTCCACATTCTTCCTTGATAGAGGCAAAGGTGTCCCGTCTTTCGATGAGATGGTGGATTTCGCTTTGGTGGAAGTCGACTTTGACGATCCGACTACGAACGTGCGAGGACGTCGCGCCTTAGCAATCGCTAAACCAACTCCGAGAGGTTATTGACCACGCCGGAGCACGATCAACCTGACCACGAGGGTCTGTTTCCTGCGAGCAAACGAAGAACAAGCAAGAAACTAAGATTGCAATCTGGATATTGCGAATATAAGATGAAAGCTTTATTGATCAAGGTGGGGTTTTGTGACGCCTTTGTCTGGTCGTTGAACACAAACGAAGTACGCGAAGTTGCAGCTATGGCGAACTTTTAATCTAAACAAAACCCAAAGTCTAAACGATGCCCTAAGGGCTGTATATATGGAGGAAGAGGGGGGGAATTTCGTGGCCCTTGGTGGAGGGGTCCGAAATCAACCCTATCTCTTGTTTCCCCACACATACGGACTCTAAAAATAGCCTATACTTATGTATTTCGAAATTACATGGGCCTGGCCCAATAATAAGGTGACGCAGCACCTAAAATAGCCTCGGGACGAAATTTATGAAGTGGCGTCTTGTATATTTCGTCCAAAGCTTCATGCACCCATTATGGTGGCTTCAAAGTCCTGAAATCATCACTTGTAACTCCGTTCTTGTTTCCCTTGCGCATGCCATCATCTCCATGCTTGTTCTTGCTCCAATGTTCATCCTTCTCCAAGCTAGGCCCTTCATTTGTAAGCAAAACAAATGTATCCAATTTAGGCAGCATCATATTCTCATGAACATTAGAATCATTACCAAGAAACGAAAGTACCTGGTAATTTAGTTGGCGTGCACGAGCTCTAGTAATTGGTCCAGTATGTATAGCAGCAGGGGCTGTGGGTGTAACAATTGTATTGATGTCCTCATCACAAACCGTGCACCATACCGTACCAATCCAGAGGAGACGAAGGAGATTATGCGTCAAGTACAAGAGCTTCTCGACAAAGGTTATATACGCGAATCCCTTAGTCCTTGTGTTGTTCCTATTATTCTAGTGCCGAAAAAGGATGGTACATCACGTATGTGTGTTGATTGTAGAGGCATTAATAATATTACTATTCGTTATCGTCATCCTATTCCTAGGCTAGATGATATGCTTGATGAATTGAGTGGCTCTACAGTATTCTCCAAAGTTGATTTGCGTAGTGGCTACCATCAAATTCGTATGAAATTGGGAGATGAATGGAAAACAGCATTTAAAACTAAGTTTGGATTATATGAGTGGTTAGTCATGCCTTTTGGGTTAACTAATGCACCTAGTACTTTCATGAGATTAATGAACGAAGTTTTACGTGCTTTCATTGGACGATTTGTGGTAGTTTACTTTGATGACATATTGATTTATAGCAGATCTTTGGAGGAACATTTGGAACATTTACGTTCTGTTTTTATTGCTCTACGTGATGCACGTTTGTTTGGTAACCTTGGGAAGTGCACCTTTTGCACCGACCGAGTATCTTTTCTTGGCTATGTTGTTACTCCACAGGGAATTGAAGTTGATAAAGCCAAGATTGAAGCTATTGAGAGTTGGCCGCAGCCCAAAACGGTCACACAAGTGAGGAGTTTTCTTGGCCTCGCTGGATTCTATAGGCGTTTTGTGGGAGATTTCAGCACCATTGCTGCACCTCTCAATGAGCTTACAAAGAAAGATGTGCCTTTTCTTTGGGGTACCGCACAGGAAGAAGCCTTCTCGGTATTGAAAGATAAGTTGACACATGCTCCTTTACTCCAACTTCCTGATTTTAATAAGACTTTTGAGCTTGAATGTGATGCTAGTGGAATTGGATTAGGCGGTGTGTTATTACAAGATGGCAAACCTGTTGCATACTTTTCTGAAAAATTGAGTGGGCCTAGTCTGAATTATTCTACTTATGATAAAGAATTATATGCTCTTGTTCGGACTTTAGAAACATGGCAACATTATTTATGGCCCAAAGAATTTGTTATACATTCTGATCATGAATCTTTGAAACATATTAAAAGTCAAGATAAACTGAATCGTAGACATGCTAAATGGGTTGAATTCATTGAGACTTTTCCTTATGTCATTAAACACAAGAAGGGAAAAGAAAATGTTATTGCTGATGCATTGTCTCGCCGCTATACTATGCTTTCACAACTTGGCTTCAAAATATTTGGTTTGGAGACCATCAAAGATCAATATGTGCATGATGCTGATTTTAAAGATGTAATGCAGAATTGTAAAGAAGGAAGAATGTGGAACAAGTTCGTCGTTAACGATGGATTTGTGTTTCGTGCTAACAAGCTATGCATTCCAGCTAGCTCCGTTCGTCTTTTGTTGTTGCAGGAGGCGCATGGAGGAGGATTAATGGGACACTTTGGCGTGAAGAAGACGGAGGACGTACTTGCTACACATTTCTTTTGGCCAAAGATGAGACGGGATGTTGAGCGTTTTATTGCTCGATGCACTACATGTCAAAAAGCTAAGTCACGACTCAATCCTCATGGTTTATATATGCCTTTGCCTGTACCTAGTGTTCCTTGGGAGGATATATCTATGGACTTTGTTTTAGGTTTACCTCGAACAAAGAAGGGGAGGGATAGCATATTTGTTGTCGTGTATAGATTCTCGAAAATGGCACACTTTATACCATGTCATAAAAGCGATGATGCTGTTAATGTTGCTGATTTGTTCTTTCGTGAAATTATTCGCTTGCATGGTGTGCCAAATACTATTGTTTCAGATCGTGATACTAAATTTCTTAGCCACTTTTGGAGATGTTTATGGGCTAAGTTGGGGACTAAACTGCTTTTTAGTACTACTTGTCACCCCCAAACTGATGGACAAACTGAAGTAGTCAATAGAACGTTGTCTACTATGCTTAGGGCTATTTTGAAGAATAATAAGAAAATGTGGGAGGAATGCTTGCCTCATATTGAATTTGCTTATAATCGTTCATTGCATTCTACTACTAAGATGTGCCCTTTTGAAGTTGTGTATGGTTTCCTACCTCGTGCACCTATTGATTTGTTGCCTCTTCCATCTTCGGAGAAGGTTAATTTTGATGCTAAACAACATGCTGAATTGATTTTAAAAATGCATGAGTTAACTAAGGAAAACATTGAGCGTATGAATGCTAAATATACACTTGCTGGAGATAAGAGTAGAAAACATGTTGTGTTTGCACCTGGAGATCTTGTTTGGTTACATTTGCGTAAGGATAGATTTCCTGATTTGCGCAAATCAAAGCTAATGCCACGTGCTGATGGTCCCTTTAAGGTGTTAGAGAAAATAAATGATAATGCATATAAACTTGAGCTGCCTGCAGATTTTGGGGTTAGTCCCACTTTTAACATTGCAGATTTGAAGCCTTATTTGGGTGAGGAAGATGAGTTTCCGTCGAGGACGACTTCATTTCAAGAAGGGGAGGATGATGAGGACATCAATACCATTGTTACACCCACAGCCCCTACTGCTACATATACGGGACCAATTACTAGAGCTCGCGCACGCCAATTAAATTATCAGGTACTTTCGTTTCTTGGTAATGATTCTAATGTTCATGAGAATATGATGCTGCCTAAATTGGATACATTTGTTTTGCTTACAAATGAAGGGTCTAGCTTGGAGAAGGATGAACATTGGAGCAAGAACAAGCATGGAGATGATGCCATGCGCAAGGAGAACAAGAACGGAGTTACAAGTGATGATTTCAGGACTTTGAAGCCACCATAATGGGTGCATGAAGCCTTGGACGAAATATACAAGATGCCACTTCATAAATTTCGTCCCGAGGCTATTATAGGTGCTGCGTCACCTTTTTATTGGGCCAGGCCCATGTAATTTCGAAATATATAGGTATAGGCTATTTTTAGAGTCCGTATGTGTGGGGAAACAAGAGATAGGGTTGATTTCGGACCCCTCCACCAAGGGCCACGAAATTCCCCCTCTCTTCCTCCATATATACAGCCCTTAGGGCACCGTTTAGACTTTGGGTTTTGTTTAGATTAAAGTTCACCATAGCTGCAACTTCGCGTACTTCGTTTGTGTTCAACGACCAGACAAAGGCGTCACAGAACCCCACCTTGATCAATAAAGCTTTCATCTTATATTCGCAATATCCAGATTGCAATCTCAGTTTCTTGCTTGTTCTTCGTTTGCTCGCAGGAAAGAGACCCTCGTGGTCAGGTTGATCGTGCTCCGGCGTGGTCAATAACCTCTCGGAGTTGGTTTAGCGATTGCTAAGGCGCGACGTCCTCGCACGTTCATAGTCGGATCGTCAAAGTCGACTGCCACCAAAGCGATATCCATCATCTCATCGAAAGACGGGACACCTTTGCCTCTATCATACCTATAGTCCATGAAAAAGCCACAAAAAAATTAGGGTTAGTTCATCATATCTGAACCAGTCTGAGCCATTGCATAATCTTTTTAGGGTTTTGCTTTGTTGAATTTGTGGTTGCATCGTCGTGCCTAGTTGCTGGTCTTAGAGTCTAGTCTTTTAGAGTTTCGAGTTCTGGTCATATGTTGTCACGCCGCCGCCGCACCATCATCATTGCCCCTGCCATCTACCACCACCGCTTATCCGCCACCGCTTCAAATCCGTATCCATATACCACCACCGCTGTCATATACCACCACCGCTGCCATTTACCACCATATATCCACCACCAATCCGAGTTCTTGTCAAATTAGGTTTGTTTTTGAGATCCATCTAGATTCCGATTCGTGTTTCCTTGCCGGAGTAGGTTTCGGAAAAAAAGAGTCCGGAAACCACCCTCCATTTAGGCCCAAAATTTTTCAAAAACGCACTTGTCGAAAAAAATTCTGGCTATCCTATTTTTAGGTGTTTCTAAGCGTATTGAGACAGTCGCCGTTATAGAAAGTTTTTTTTGACCCGTTTCCAGTTTTTGGGTCCGGGCAGTCGAAAAAAAAAATTGGTCAACAAAAATTTTGTGCCCATCCTGTCAGTTTGACCTGGGAAGAGTTTTGAGACACTCGCCATTATAGTGATTTTTCGCAAAAAAAAGCGCAAAAAAAAGCAGCGCAAAAAAAAGCGACAAAAAGCCAGAGTGTGCTTTTCCCTTGTTTACGTGCAGCGCCGTGATTTTGTTAGTGTTCTAGGCTCGCGTCTCTAGTACAGTCTAGCCTAGGACCAGCACAGTACCGTCGTTGAGCGTTTATTCAACTTTGCATCTCTGAATTGATTATTGCTGATCCTTTTTTGCTACCATATTATAAGCCTTCCCAGCTCCACATACATCTACGTCGTGCGTTTGACTCTCCCTGGTAATCGCTCTATCCAAGCTTTGAGAGTTTTGACTACAACGGTTGCCGATCACCACTGCTGCTGGGTAAGAACTGGTAAGAATTTGAGATTTGCTTGACGGGTTTGTGATACACCACCACCACTTCTTAGTAGTCTATAGGATCATATTCTTGTGTGTTACTATTTGCTGCTAACCATGGTAGGATCACAAGCCGATGAGACTGATTGGGAGAACCTGACGAACAAACAGCTACATGATAAATTTCAGCAAATGATGAGTGGACAGGTGCAAGATGTGCTAAACAGATTTGACGAGGCCATGGAGAAGGTAGATGGCATTGAGAAGACGTTGGAAACGAAGCTTGATAGCAAGTTTAATGAATTGCTCGCGCGTTTTCCACCACCACCGCCGGCTGCTCCTATCGCACCTCTGCAACAACAACAACAACGCCTCTTTCCGAATCAGTATGGACGAGCGAAGCGTGTTCCTATTGTGGATGGCCAAACTTCTGGTGGTGTTGTTCCTATTGTTGATGCTTCCATGGCTCCTTCTACTGTTGCTGGTGGTACCTAGGAGGATGATGAGTATGCGGGCGATTATGAGGATGAGGTTGATAAAAATCAGCACGACGTGCAGCCACTTGCACCAACACCAGCAGGTCGACCTCATGTATATATTCGTAATGGTAGGCCTGCATCACCACCTCAGGTACGAGATGATGTCCATATTCCTAAACTGAAATTGAATATTCCACCATTTGAGGGTAGATATGTTCCTGATATATATCTTACTTGGGAGTTAGAAACTGAACAACGATTTACATGTTTACAATATCCTGAGGAGAGATGAGTTGCTGCTGCTGTTTGTGCTTTCACTAGTTTTGCATGTGTATGGTGGTCTGAACATTGTAGATTATATCCTATTCCAACTACTTGGGCTGCTTGGAAAACTGCTATGAGTACGCGTTGGGTTCCACCATATTATCAACGTGAATTGCTTCAAAAATTGCAGCGTTTAAGACAAGGGAAAAATTCTGTGGAAGAATATTATCAGGAATTACAAACTGGCCTGATTAGATGTGGTATTGTTGAGGAGAATGAAGCTATGCTTGCACGTTTTCTGGGTGGATTAAATAGAGAGATTCAGACCATTCTAGACTATAAGGAGTATACTAATATCACTCGTTTATTCCATCTTGCTTGTAAAGCTGAACGTGAAGTGCAGGATCGACAAGCATTGGGGCGAACTAACTTTTCTGCAGGCCGACCTTCATCATGGACACCACGTGCATCTTCTACTTCAACTGCACCAGCACCTCCATCAGGTGCCACCTCCAGCCGTGATACAAGAAAACAGGCACAACCACCATTATCTGCCAAGAGCGCACCTGCGGGGCCTACATAGCGTTCTTCTTCTTCCATAGCATCAACAGGGCACACAAGTGATATTATTTGTCGTCGCTGTAAGGGAGGAGGTCATTATGCGAGAGAATGCAAATCTCCGCGTGTGATGATTGCTACCGCGGATGGTGGATATGAGTCTGCTAGTGACTATGATGAGGAGACATTGGCTCTTATTACACGTGAAGAACATGGTGGAGATGATTCTGATCATGAGACGCAATACATGGCTCCTGAAGACGCTGACAGGTATGAATGTTTAGTTGCTCAACGTGTTTTGAGTGTGCAGGTCACACAAGCTAAGCAAAATCAGAGGCACAATTTGTTCCATACCAAGGGAGTTGTGAAGGAACGTTCTGTGCACGTCATAATAGACGGAGGGAGCTGCAACAACTTGGCTAGCATAGAGATGATGGAGAAGCTTTCTCTCACCACAAGACCACATCCACATCCTTACTACATCCAATGGTTCAACAATAGCGGCAAGGTTAAGGTAACACGTACTGTTCATGCGCATTTTATTGTCTCTACATATGCTGATTATGTTGATTGTGATGTGGTACCTATGCAAGCATGTTCCTTATTACTTGGTAGACCATGGCAATTTGATAAAAATTCTGTACACCATGGTAGAAACAATCACTATACTCTTGTTCATAAGGATAAAAATATTACTTTGCTTCCTATGACTCCTGATTCCATTTTGAAAGATGATATTAATAGAGCTAATAAAGCAAAACAGGAGAAGAATAAGAGTGAAAACCAGATTGTGGCAAAAGAATTTGAGCAACAAATGAAGCCTAATAATAAACCATCTAATGTTGCTTCTGAAATTAAATTGAAAAGTGCATGTTTATTTGCCACCAAATCTGATATTGATGAGCTAGATTTCAGCAAATCTGTTTGCTATGCTTTTGTGTGCAAAGAAGCATTATTTTCATTCGAGGACGTGCCTTCCTCTTTGCCTCCTGCTGTCACTAACATTTTGCAGGAGTTCGCTGACGTCTTTCCACAAGACGTGCCACCGGGATTACCGCCTATTCGAGGGATTGAGCATCAGATTGACTTAATTCTCGGTGCTTCACTGCCAAACCGTGCACCATACCGTACCAATCCAGAGGAGACGAAGGAGATTATGCGTCAAGTACAAGAGCTTCTCGACAAAGGTTATATACGTGAAGCCCTTAGTCATTGTGTTGTTCCTATTATTCTAGTGCCGAAAAAGGATGGTACATCACGTATGTGTGTTGATTGTAGAGGCATTAATAATATTACTATTCGTTATCGTCATCCTATTCCTAGGCTAGATGATATGCTTGATGAATTAAGTGGCTCTACAATATTCTCGAAAGTTGATTTGCGTAGTGGATACCATCAAATTCGTATGAAATTGGGAGATGAATGGAAAACAGCATTTAAAACTAAGTTTGGATTATATGAGTGGTTAGTCATGCCTTTTGGGTTAACTAATGCACCTTGTACTTTCATGAGATTAATGAACGAAGTTTTACGTGCTTTCATTGGACGATTTGTGGTAGTTTACTTTGATGACATATTGATTTATAGCAGATCTTTGGAAGAACATTTGGAACATTTACGTGCTGTTTTTATTGCTCTACGTGATGCACGTTTGTTTGGTAACCTTGGGAAGTGCACCTTTCGCACCGACCGAGTATCTTTTCTTGGCTATGTTGTGATAGAGGCAAAGGTGTCCCGTCTTTCGATGAGATGATGGATATCGCTTTGGTGGCAGTCGACTTTGACGATCCGACTACGAACGTGCGAGGACGTCGCGCCTTTGGAATCGCTAATCCAACTCTGAGAGGTTATTGACCACGCCGGAGCACGATCAACCTGACCACGAGGGTCTGTTTCCTGCGAGCAAACGAAGAACAAGCAAGAAACTGATATTGCAATCTGGATATTGCGAATATAAGATGAAAGCTTTATTGATCAAGGTGGGGGTCTGTGACGCCTTTGTCTGGTCGTTGAACACAAACGAAGTACGCGAAGTTGCAGCTATGGCGAACTTTTAATCTAAACAAAACCCAAAGTCTAAACGATGCCCTAAGGGCTGTATATATGGAGGAAGAGGGGGGGGGCATTTCATGACCCTTGGTGGAGGGGTCCGAAATCAACCCTATCTCTTGTTTCCCCACACATACGGACTCTAAAAATAGCCTATACTCATGTATTTTGAAATTACATGGGCCTGGCCCAATAATAAGGTGACGCAGCACCTATAATAGCCTCGGGACGAAATTTGTGAAGTGGCATCTTGTATATTTCGTCCAAGGCTTCATGCACCCATTATGGTGGCTTCAAAGTCCTGAAATCATCACTTGTAACTCCGTTCTTGTTCCCCTTGCGCATGGCATCATCTCCATGCTTGTTCTTGCTCCAATGTTCATCCTTCTCCAAGCTAGACCCTTCATTTGTAAGCAAAACAAATGTATCCAATTTAGGCAGCATCATATTCTCATGAACATTAGAATCATTACCAAGAAACGAAAGTACCTGATAATTTAATTGGCGTGCGCGAGCTCTAGTAATTGGTCCCGTATATGTAGAAGTAGGGGCTGTGGGTGTAACAATGGTATTGATGTCCTCATCATCCTCCCCTTCTTGAAATGAAGTCGTCCTCGACGGAAACTCATCTTCCTCACCCAAATAAGGCTTCAAATCTGCAATGTTAAAAGTGGGACTAACCCCAAAATCTGCAGGCAGCTCAAGTTTATATGCATTATCATTTATTTTCTCTAACACCTTAAAGGGACCATCAGCACGTTGATAGAGGCGAGGGTCCCGATCTTTCGATGAGATGATAACTATCGATTTGGTGGAGACGACTTTGACGATCCGACTACATACGTGCACGACGTTGCGCCTTAGCAATCGCTAAACCAATCTCCTGAGGTTACTAACGATGCTGGAAGCACGGTCAGCCTGACCACGAAGGTCTATTCCTGCAAGCAATCGAAGAACGAGCAAGAATATGATAAAGCAATCTGAATATTGCAAATATATATGAAGTATTGATAATGGTGGGGATCCGGAAGTGGTCTTGGTCTGGTCGTTGGACACAAACGAAGTACACGAAGTTGCAATGGCTAACTTTTAACTAAACAAATCCCAAGGAAAAAGCTACTAGATGAATCTACTTATATAGGAGCAAGGGGTGGCGGCCAAGGAGGTGGGAGGATGTCCCAAGGCAGCCTAAAACTAACCCTAGGTCGTACAAGGCTCATGGGCCCAAGTGGAGGTGATGCAACACCTTTGGGCTTGTAGTTTGACTCGGATTCTGCTGCAACGTCAGATTGTTTCGTCCGTAACTCAACGCTCTGAAAGAATTTGAAGGTGAATCCAATTGGGATGGAAAGAGCACGAAATCTAGTTTCCAACAAAAAAAGAATCACCCAATTCAGAGTCCGTATGAAAAAGTTGTTGGCGTTTTGAGTCAGGTATGTCTGTGCAGTCCGAATCTGAATCCAGAACGTGAGAGACTTGGACTCTATCTTCTCTCGGCCCAAAAGTGACGTGAGAGGACTTTTTGAACACAACCTAAACATCTCCTTTTCCCTTATCTTCATATGTGGATTGTACAAATGTCCCATACACCTGCAATTAGACAAAACACAAAAGTGTGTGAAGTATTTTTGTTTTGGATAACATAAATAGACTATTGAATAGTTTGCATTAGAAATCACCTGACAAATATGCATGTATGCAATATTTTTGGTCGTATCCAAGGTAGTCATGTCCTCATCATCCTCCCCTTTTTGAAAACAAAGCCGTCCTCGGCATTGCTTAATCTGAAATGTGGCTAACAAAAGAGACAAGGTGTACATGTTGTATATGTATATGTCATCCATTTTAACTTCCCTTGATTTTTGCACATATGTCACATGTATACATGAGTAACTTTCATTGTTCATAAAATCTAAAGCCAAAAAATTATCACAAGAAGTAGAAGGCATGAAAATATTGCAACTCAGTTTGCACATATAAGTGAAGCTCTTATTCACTTCAAAAGATTGGCAATGTTCATCATTAAACCATCCTAACTTCGATGAATAAACCTTACTTGCATCAAATTTACATGCTACAACATGCTTAAATAAGCAAACATGCAATAAGTCATTGGACACAGAATCATCATCAAGATTAGAGGTCATATCAAAATGATTAAACATTGGTTCTTTTGCATCAACAGTTAATTCAATGGGTGCACTCAAAATTGTTGATATTTCAGTTGTTTGATCACATGACGCATTCATGACAGTAAAAAGAGTCTCTAAAATAGGTGGTTTGCTCAAATCAACAGGTAACTCAACACATGATGCATTCAAGTTAACTAGGCATGCTTCATTCTCATGTGAAGTTATATCATCAAGACCTTTACTGTTACCTCGCAGAGATGTAGCTGATGTAGGTACGGACGTTGACAATATACCATACTCTTGAGATGATATCGCGCTCACAATCCGAGGTGGGGCTGCTCTAGTAGGTGCAATAGTGGAGTAACCAACCGGCGGTGGTGAGCATGAACTGGAATAGTAGTTGTTGTAGTCACCCAATGCATCCTCCTGTATTTGTCTCTCAAAGGTACAAGCACGGACATACATACTAGTAATGCAACGAGGAATATATTGAAATCTTGCCTGAATATCATGGTTCAAACCACCAAAAAATCTATTCATTGTATCATCCTCAGATTCTTCTATGTCACAATGATGCATATAAGATTTGAACTCTTGGTAGTAAGCATGAACAGTGTTACTGCCTTGTTTTAATTGCTCCAATTTGCGACACAATTCACGATGATAGTAAGGAGGAAAAAATTGTTGCCTCATTACAGCTTTCAAAACTTTCCAAGTTGTGGGTTGGTTATCAATGTTTTTCTTACAATGTACACTCCACCAAACAGAAGCAAAACCAGTAAATGCTCTAATGGTAGCTCGTACTCTCTCAAGTTCAAAAAAATCATGGTGACTAAAAACTTGTTCTACTTCAAGCTCCCAAGCTAGATAAATAGCAGGATTAAATCTACCCTCAAATGATGGTAAAGAGATAACCTGACCATATGCTTGTGTGTGTTGTCCCAACTCTCGTGATGGTGAAGATGTGTCCATCATCCAAGAACTTCTATCTCTGGAACCTGTCATGATTAGTAGAAACAAGAACCAAAATTCGAGAATAATGTTCCTATGAACTACTAGGATGTGGTTGTAAAGTGCTCACAGTAAAGCAAATATCAATATCTTACAAGTTCTTACCATGCGGCAGGTGGTGACAGGCAACCAGCGGTGTCAAATAACTCCGAAGATTGTGTAAAACGATTGGCAGGGGAACGTACGTATACACGGTGTAGAAATATGTGGAGCTGGGTTGGCTATATATGGTAGCAAAAGATTAGCAATAATCAATTCAGAGATGCAATGTTGAATAAACGCTCAACGACGGTACTGTGCTGGTCCTAGGCTAGACTGTGCTAGAGACGCGAGCCTAGAACACCAACAAAATCACGGTGCGGCACGTAAACAAGGGAAAAGCACACTCTGAATTTTTTTTCGCTCTTCTTCTTTTTTTTTGCGCTCTTTTTTTTGCGCTGCTTTTTTTTTGCGAAAAATCACTATAATGGCGAGTGTCTCAAAACTCTTCCTAGGTCAAACTGACAGGATGGGCACGAAATTTTTTTTTTCGACCAAAAATTTTTTTTTCGACTGCCCGGACCCAAAAACTAGAAACGGGTCAAAAAAACTTCCTATAATGGCACCTGTCTCAAAACACTCAGAAACACCTAAAAATAGGATAGCCAGAATTTTTTTTGAAAAATGCGTTTTCGAAAAATTTTGGGCCTAAACGGAGCGTGGTTTCCCGACTTTTTTTTTTTCCGGAAGCTACTCCGGCAAGGAAACTGATGAGGACATGACTACCTTGGATATGACCAAAAATATTGCATATATGCATATTTGTCAGGTGATTTCTAGTGCAAACTATTCAATAATCTATTTATGTTATCCAGAACAAAAATACTTCACACACTTTTGTGTTTTGTCTAATTGCAGGTGTATGGGACATTTGTACAATCCACATATGAAGATAAGGAAGAAAGAGATATTTATTTGCTGTCCAAAAAGTTCTCTCACGTCACTTTTGGCCCAAGAGAAGATAGAGTCCAAGTCTCTCACGTTCTGGATTCAGATTCGGACTGCACAGACACACCTGACTCAAAACGCACACAAGTTTTTCATACGGACTCCGAATTGGGTGATTCTTTTTTTGTTGGAAACTAGATTTCGTGCACTTTCCAACCCAATTGGAATCACCTTCAAATTCGTCCGGAGCGTTGAGTTGTGGACGAAACAATCTGATGCTGCAGCAGAATCCGAGTCAAACTACAAGTCCAAAGGTGTTACATCACCTCCACTTGGGCCCATTGGCCTTGTACGAGCTAGATTTAGTTTTAGGCTGCCTTGGGACGTTCTCCCACCTCCTTGGCCGCCACCCCTTGCTCCTATATAAGTAGATCCATTTAGTAGCTTTTCCTTGGGATTTGTTTAGTTAAAAGTTAGCCATTGCAACTTCGTGTACTTCGTTTGTGTCCAACGACCAGACCAAGACCGCTTCCGGATCCCCACCATTATCAATACTTCATATATATTTGCAATATTCAGATTGCTTTATCATATTCTTGCTCATTCTTCGATTGCTTGCAGGAATGGACCTTCGTGGTCAGGCTGACCGTGCTTCCAGCATCGTCAGTAACCTCAGGAGATCGGTTTAGCGATTGCTAAGGGGCAACGTCGTGCACGTTTGTAGTCGGATCGTGAAAGTCGTCTCCACCAAATCGATAGTTATCATCTCATCGAAAGATCGGGACCCTCGTCTCTATCAAGTGGTATCAGTTTTCAGGTTGCTCGGTGAGAATTTCCAGTTTTTCCTAGATTAGATTTTTTTCTTACCTATTGTCCAAGAAAAAGCCACAAAAAAAAAGTTAGATCTGTTCATCCTTTATCCAAGCCAGTCTGAGCCTTTGCAATTTTTCTTTTCATTGTTTGCATTATTGAATTATCGGTTGCATCGCCGTGTTGAGTTGCTGGTCTTAGTGTCTAGTTCCTTTAGAGTTTCGAGTTCTGTTCACATTAGTCACGCAGCCGCTGCATCATTATCCCATCCGCTGTCCACCATCCCATCCACCAATTTCCACCACGTGCTACGCACTGTTTATTGTCATAATCATAGTTGAGGTCACTCACATCTTCGCCTGATCGAATCTGCATCTTATCTAGTTTGTCTTGGAAAGAGAGAAAAAAGGAAAGAAAAAAAAAGAAAAAGAGGGAGAAGAAAAAGAAAAAAAGGCGTGAGAAAAAAAAGAGAGAAGAAAAAAAATCGGATCTATCTAGAATCAATCTCGTACCTGAATTCGGATTGGAATCTGTTTTGCGCACTGTTCAGTAAAACAGGTGTATCTTCCTCATACGAAGTCCGTTTTGGCTCCGTGAGTACTCAAATTGAAGCTAGCGACGAGCCGCATCTAAATAGTTGCAGAAGCTAGTTCAATATTTGACACCTCAAAATCGGCTTCTAAATAGGTCTTTTTGCCCTCCGAAGTTCGTGAACACAGCTTATTCCAAGACCGCTTCCGGATCCCCACCATTATCAATACTTCATATATATTTGCAATATTCAGATTGCTTTTATCATATTCTAGCTCGTTCTTCGATTGCTTGCAGGAATAGACCTTCGTGGTCAGGTTGATCGTGCACCGGCGTGGTCAATAACCTCTGGAGATTGGTTTAGCGATTGCTAAGGCGCAACGTCGTGCACGTTTGTAGTCGGATCGTCAAAGTCGTCTCCACCAAATCGATAGTTACCATCTCATCGAAAGATCGGGACACCCTGCCTCTATCATCAAACCTATCTCTTGTTTCCCCACACATACGGACTCTAAAAATAGCCTATACTTATGTATTTCGAAATTACATGGGCCTGGCCCAATAATAAGGTGACGCAGCACCTAAAATAGCCTCGGGACGAAAATTATGAAGTGGCATCTTGTATATTTCGTCCAAGGCTTCATGCACCCATTATGGTGGCTTCAAAGTCCTGAAATCATCACTTGTAACTCCGTTCTTGTTCTTGCTCCAATGTTTATCCTTCTCCAAGCTAGGCCCTTCATTTGTAAGCAAAACAAACGTATCCAATTTAGGCAACATCATATTCTCATGAACATTAGAATCATTACCAAGAAACGAAAGTACCTGGTAATTTAGTTGGCGTGCACGAGCTCTAGTAATTGGTCCAGTATGTATAGCAGCAGGGGCTGTGGGTGTAACAATTGTATTGATGTCCTCATCATCCTCCCCTTCTTGAAATGAAGTCGTCCTCGACGGAAGTTCATCTTCCTCACCCAAATAAGGCTTCAAATCTGCAATGTTAAAAGTGGGACTAACCCCAAAATCTGCAGGCAGCTCAAGTTTATATGCATTATCATTTATTTCCTCTAACACCTTAAAGGGACCATCAGCACGTGGCATTAACTTTGATTTGCGCAAATCAGGAAATCTATCCTTACGCAAATGTAACCAAACAAGATCTCCAGGTGC
Organism: Triticum aestivum; assembly: GCF_018294505.1. Lineage (NCBI taxonomy): Eukaryota > Viridiplantae > Streptophyta > Magnoliopsida > Poales > Poaceae > Triticum > Triticum aestivum. The sequence continues at coordinate 250,838,156 of NC_057795.1, forward strand.
AAACACAACATGTTTTCTACCCTTATCTCCAGCAAGTTTATATTTAGCATTCATACGCTCAATGTTTTCCTTAGTTAACTCATGCATTTTTAAAATCAATTTAGCACGTTGTTTAGCATCAAAATTAACCTTCTCCGAAGATGGAAGAGGCAACAAATCAATAGGTGCACGAGGTAGGAAACCATACACAACTTCAAAAGGGCACATCTTAGTAGTAGAATGCAATGAACGATTATAAGCAAATTCAATATGAGGCAAGCATTCCTCCCACATTTTCTTATTATTCTTCAAAACAGCCCTAAGCATAGTAGACAACGTTCTATTGACTACTTCAGTTTGTCCATCAGTTTGGGGGTGACAAGTAGTACAAGAAAGCAGTTTAGTCCCCAACTTAGCCCATAAACATCTCCAAAAGTGGCTAAGAAATTTAGTATCATGATCTGAAACAATTGTATTTGGCACACCATGCAAGCGAATAATTTCACGAAAGAACAAATCAGCAACATTAACAACATCATCGCTTTTATGACATGGTATAAAGTGTGCCATTTTCGAGAATCTATCCACGACAACAAATATGATATCCCTCCCCTTCTTTGTTCGAGGTAAACCTAAAGCAAAGTCCATAGATATATCCTCCCAAGGAACACTAGGTACAGGCAAAGGCATATATAAACCATGAGGATTGAGTCGTGATTTAGCTTTTTGACATGTAGTGCAGCGAGCAATAAAACGCTCAACATCCCGTCTCATCTTTGGCCAAAAGAAATGTGTAGCAAGTACGTCCTCCGTCTTCTTCACGCCAAAGTGTCCCATTAATCCTCCTCCATGCGCCTCCTGCAACAACAAAAGACGAACGGAGCTAGCTGGAATGCATAGCTTGTTAGCACCAAACACAAATCCATCGTTAACGACGAACTTGTTCCACATTCTTCCTTCTTTACAATTCTGCATTACATCTTTAAAATCAGCATCATGCACATATTGATCTTTGATGGTCTCCAAACCAAATATTTTGAAGTCAAGTTGTGAAAGCATAGTATAGCGACGAGACAATGCATCAGCAATAACATTTTCTTTTCCCTTCTTGTGTTAATGACATAAGGGAAAGTCTCAATGAATTCAACCCATTTAGCATGTCTACGATTCAGTTTAGCTTGACTTTTAATATGTTTCAAAGATTCATGATCAGAATGTATAACAAATTCTTTGGGCCATAAATAATGTTGCCATGTTTCTAAAGTCCGAACAAGAGCATATAATTCTTTATCATAAGTAGAATAATTCAGACTAGGCCCACTCAATTTTTCAGAAAAGTATGCAACAGGTTTGCCATCTTGTAATAACACACCTCCTAATCCAATTCCACTAGCATCACATTCAAGCTCAAAAGTCTTATTAAAATCAGGAAGTTGGAGTAAAGGAGCATGTGTCAACTTATCTTTCAATACCGTGAAGGCTTCTTCCTGTGCGGTACCCCAAAGAAAAGGCACATCTTTCTTTGTAAGCTCATTGAGAGGTGCAGCAATGATAGAGGCAAAGGTGTCCCGTCTTTCGATGAGATGGTGGATTTCGCTTTGGTGGAAGTCGACTTTGACGATCCGACTACGAACGTGCGAGGACGTCGCGCCTTAGCAATCGCTAAACCAACTCCGAGAGGTTATTGACCACGCCGGAGCACGATCAACCTGACCACGAGGGTCTGTTTCCTGCGAGCAAACGAAGAACAAGCAAGAAACTAAGATTGCAATCTGGATACTGCGAATATAAGATGAAAGCTTTATTGATCAAGGTGGGGTTCTGTGACGCCTTTGTCTGGTCGTTGAACACAAACAAAGTACGCGAAGTTGCAGCTATGGCGAACTTTTAATCTAAACAAAACCCAAAGTCTAAACGATGCCCTAAGGGCTGTATATATGGAGGAAGAGGGGGGGGAATTTCGTGGCCCTTGGTGGAGGGGTCCGAAATCAACCCTATCTCTTGTTTCCCCACACATACGGACTCTAAAAATAGCCTATACTTATGTATTTCGAAATTACATGGGCCTGGCCCAATAATAAGGTGACGCAGCACCTAAAATAGCCTCGGGACGAAATTTATGAAGTGGCATCTTGTATATTTCGTCCAAGGCTTCATGCACCCATTATGGTGGCTTCAAAGTCCTGAAATCATCACTTGTAACTCCGTTATTGTTCCCCTTGCGCATGCCATCATCTCCATGCTTGTTCTTGCTCCAATGTTCATCCTTCTCCAAGCTAGGCCCTTCATTTGTAAGCAAAACAAATGTATCCAATTTAGGCAGCATCATATTCTCATGAACATTAGAATCATTACCAAGAAACGAAAGTACCTGGTAATTTAGTTGGCGTGCACGAGCTCTAGTAATTGGTCCAGTATGTATAGCAGCAGGGGCTGTGGGTGTAACAATTGTATTGATGTCCTCATCAGAAACACAAATCCATCGTTAACGACAAACTTGTTCCACATTCTTCCCTCTTTACAATTCTGCATTACATCTTTAAAATCAGCATCATGCACATATTGATCTTTGATGGTCTCCAAACCAAATATTTTGAAGTCAAGTTGTGAAAGCATAGTATAGCGACGAGACAATGCATCAGCAATAACATTTTCTTTTCCCTTCTTGTGTTTAATCACATAAGGGAAAGTCTCAATGAATTCAACCCATTTAGCATGTCTACGATTCAGTTTAGCTTGACTTTTAATATGTTTCAAAGATTCATGATCAGAATGTATAACAAATTCTTTGGGCCATAAATAATGTTGCCATGTTTCTAAAGTCCGAACAAGAGCATATAATTCTTTATCATAAGTAGAATAATTCAGACTAGGCCCACTCAATTTTTCAGAAAAGTATGCAACAGGTTTGCCATCTTGTAACAACACACCTCCTAATCCAATTCCACTAGCATCACATTCAAGCTCAAAAGTCTTATTAAAATCAGGAAGTTGGAGTAAAGGAGCATGTGTCAACTTATCTTTCAATACCGTGAAGGCTTCTTCCTGTGCGGTACCCCAAAGAAAAGGCACATCTTTCTTTGTAAGCTCATTGAGAGGTGCAGCAATGGTGCTGAAATCTCTCACAAAACGCCTATAGAATCCAGCGAGGCCAAGAAAACTCCTCACTTGTGTGACCGTTTTGGGCTGCGGCCAACTCTCAATAGCTTCAATCTTGGCTTTATCAACTTCAATTCCCTGTGGAGTAACAACATAGCCAAGAAAAGATACTCGGTCGGTGCAAAAGGTGCACTTCCCAAGGTTACCAAACAAACGTGCATCACGTAGAGCAATAAAAACAGCATGTAAATGTTCCAAATGTCTTTCCAAAGATCTGCTATAAATCAATATGTCATCAAAGTAAACTACCACAAATCGTGCAATGAAAGCACGTAAAACTTTGTTCATTAATTTCATGAAAGTACTAGGTGCATTAGTTAACCCAAAAGGCATGACTAACCACTCATATAATCCAAACTTAGTTTTAAATGTTGTTTTCCATTCATCTCCCAATTTCATACGAATTTGATGGTAGCCACTACGCAAATCAACTTTGGAGAATATTGTAGAGCCACTCAATTCATCAAGCATATCATCTAGCCTAGGAATAGGATGACGATAACGAATAGTAATATTATTAATGCCTCTACAATCAACACACATACGTGATGTACCATCCTTTTTCGGCACTAGAATAATAGGAACAGCACAAGGACTAAGGGATTCGCGTATATAACCTTTGTCAAGAAGCTCTTGTACTTGACGCATAATCTCCTTCATCTCCTCTGGATTGGTACGGTATGGTGCACGGTTTGGTAGTGAAGCACCGGGAATTAAGTCAATCTGATGCTCAATCCCTCGAATAGGCGGTAATCCTGGTGGCACGTCTTGTGGAAAAACGTCAACGAACTCCTGCAAAATGTTAGTGACAGCAGGAGGCAAAGAGGAAGGCACGTCCTCGAATGAAAATAATGCCTCTTTGCACACAAAAGCATAGCAAACAGATTTGCTGAAATCTAGCTCATCAATATCAGATTTGGTGGCAAATAAACATGCACTTTTCAATTTAATTTCAGAAGCAACACTAGATGGTTTATTATTAGGCTTCATTTGTTGCTCAAATTCTTTTGCCACAATCTGATTTTCACTCTTATTCTTCTCCTGTTTTGCTTTATTAGCTCTATTAATATCATCTTTCAAAATGGAATCAGGAGTCATAGGAAGCAAAGTAATATTTTTATCCTTATGAACAAGAGTATAATGATTGTTTCTACCATGGTGTACAGAATTTTTATCAAATTGCCATGGTCTACCAAGTAATAAGGAACATGCTTGCATAGGTACCACATCACAATCAACATAATCAGCATATGTAGAGATACTAAAATGCACACGAACAGTACGTGTTACCTTCACCTTGCCGCTGTTGTTGAACCATTGGATGTAGTAAGGATGTGGATGTGGTCTTGTGGTGAGAGAAAGCTTCTCCACCATCTCCATGCTAGCCAAGTTGTTGCAGCTCCCTCCGTCTATTATGACGCGCACAGAACGTTCCTTCACAACTCCCTTGGTATGGAACAAATTGTGCCTCTGATTTTGCTCAGCTTGTGTGACCTGCACACTCAAAACACGTTGAGCAACTAAACATTCATACCTGTCAGCGTCTTCAGGAGCCATGTATTGCGTCTCATGATCAGAATCATCTCCACCATGTTCTTCACGTGTAATAAGAGCCAATGTCTCCTCATCATAGTCACTAGCGGACTCATATCCACCATCCGCGGTGGCAATCATCACACGCGGAGGTTTGCATTCTCTCGCATAATGACCTCCTCCCTTACAACGACGACAAATAATATCACTTGTGTGCTCTGTTGATGCCCTGGAATAAGAAGAACTCTGTGCAGGCCCGGCAGGTGCGCTCTTGGCAGATAATGGTGGTTGTTCCTGTTTTCTTGTATCACGGCTGTAGGAGGCACCTGATTGAGGTGCTGGTGCAGTTGAAGTAGAAGATGCACGCGGCGTCCATGAGGAAGGTCGGCCTGCAGAAAAGTTAGTTCGCGCCAATGCTTGTCGATCCTACACTTCACGTTCAGCTTTACAAGCAAGATGGAATAAACGAGTGATATTAGTATACTCCTTATAGTCTAGAATGGTCTGAATCTCTCTATTTAATCCACCCAGAAAACGTGCAAGCATAGCTTCATTCTCCTCAACAATACCACATCGAATCATGCCAGTTTGTAATTCCTGATAATATTCTTCTACAGAATTTTTTCCTTGTCTTAAACGTTGCAAATTTTGAAGCAATTCACGTTGATAATATGGTGGAACCCAACGCGTACGCATAGCGGTTTTCAAAGCAGCCCAAGTAGTTGGAATAGGATATAATCTACAATGTTCAGACCACCAGACACATGCAAAACTAGTGAAAGCACAAACAGCAGCAGCAACCCGTCTCTCCTCGGGATATTGTAAACATGTAAAACGTTGTTCAGTTTCTAACTCCCAAGTAAGATATATATCAGGAACATATCTACCCTCAAATGGTGGAATATTCAATTTCAGTTTAGGAATATGGACATCATCTCGTACCTGAGGTGGTGGTGCAGGCCTACCATTACGAATATATACCTGAGGTCGACCTGGTGGTGGTGGTGCTGGTGGCTGCACGTAGTTCGGAGTTTGATCAACCTCATCCTCATAATCTCCCACATAATCATCATCCTCCTGGGTACCAGCAGCAGCAGTAGCAGGAGCCAAAGAAGCACCAACAGCAGTACCAACGGCACCAGAATTTTGTCCTGGTTCAATAGGAACACGCTGTGCTCGTCCATACTGATTCGAAAGGGGGCGTAGTTGTTGTTGTTGCAGAGGTGCGACAGGTGCAGCCGGTGGTGGAAGACGCGCAAGCAGTTCATTAAATCCGTTATCGAGCTTTGTTTCGAACGTCTTCTCAAGGCCAGTAATCTTCTCCATGGCCTCTTCAAAATTGTTCAGCACATCTTGCACCTGTTCAGTCATCATTTGCTGAAACTTATCATGAAGCTCCTTGTTCGATAAGTTCTCCCAGTCAATCTCGTCGGCTTGTGATCCTGGCATGGTTAGCAGCAATAGAAACACACAAGAATATGATCCTACAGACTACTAAGAAGTTGTGGTGGTGTATCACAAACCCGTCAAGCAAACCTCAAATTCTTACCAGTTCTTACCCAGCAGCAGGTGGTGATCGGCAACCGTTGTAGTCAAAACTTCTCAAAGCTTGGATAGAGCGATTACCAGGGAAAGTCAAACGCACGACGTAGATGTATGTGGAGCTGGGAAGGCTTATAATATGGTAGCAAAAAGGGTCAGAAATAATCAATTCAGAGATGCAAAGTTGAATAAACGCTCAACGACGGTACTGTGCTGGTCTTAGGCTAGACCGTGCTAGAGACGCGAGCCTAGAACACTAACAAAATCACGGCGCTGCACGTAAACAAGGGAAAAGCACACTCTCGATTTTTTTTCGCTCTTTTTTTTGCGATGCTCTCTTTTTTTTGCGAAAAATCACTATAATGGCGAGTGTCTCAAAACTCTTCCCAGGTCAAACTGGCAGGATGGGCACGAAATTTTTTGTGACCAAAATTTTTTTTTGACTGCCCGGACCCAAAAACTGGAAACGGGTCAAAAAAAACTTTCTATAACGATGACTGTCTCAATACGCTTAGAAACACCTAAAAATAGGATAGCCAGAAATTTTTTTGTCAAGTGCGTTTTCCGAAAATTTTGGGCCTGAACGGAGGGTGGTTTCCGGACTCTTTTTTTTGGAAACCAACCTCTTCTACGGACGGCAAAAGATTGCTGGAATCCGAAACCTACTCAGACAAGGAAACACGAATCGGAAATTAGATGGATCCCGAAAACAAACCTAATATGCAAGGAACTCGGATTGGTGGTGGATATATGGTGGTGGTAAATGGCAGCGGTGGTGGTAGCGGTGGTAGTATATGGATATGGATCGGTGGTGGTATATGGACACGGATTGGTGGTGGTATATGGATACGGATTCGGAGCGGTGGCGGATAAGCGGTGGTGGTAGATGGCAGGGGCGATGATGATGGTGCGGCGGCGGCGTGACAACTTATGACCAGAACTCGAAACTCTAAAAGACTAGACTCTAAGACCAGCAACTAGACACGACGATGCAACCGCAAATTCAACAAAGCAAAACCCTAAAAAGATTATGCAAAGGCTCAGATTGGTTCGGATATGATGAACTAACCCTAATTTTTTTGTGGCTTTTTCGTGGACTGTAGGTAAGAAGAACAGACTCGATCTAAACTACGAAAAACTGTAAAATCTCACTGAGCAACCTGGAAATCTGATACCACTTGATAGAGGCAAAGGTGTCCCATCTTTCGATGAGATGATGGATATCGCTTTGGTGGCAGTCGACTTTGACGATCCGACTACGAACGTGCGAGGACGTCGCGCCTTAGCAATCGCTAAACCAACTCCGAGAGGTTATTGACCACGCCGGAGCACGATCAACCTGACCACGAGGGTCTGTTTCCTGCGAGCAAACGAAGAAAAAGCAAGAAATTGAGATTGCAATCTGGATATTGCGAATATAAGATGAAAGCTTTATTGATCAAGGTGGGGTTCTGTGACGCCTTTGTCTGGTCGTTGAACACAAACGAAGTACGCGAAGTTGCAGCTATGGCGAACTTTTAATCTAAACAAAACCCAAAGTCTAAACGATGCCCTAAGGGCTGTATATATGGAGGAAGAGGGGGGAATTTCGTGGCCCTTGGTGGAGGGGTCCGAAATCAACCCTATCTCTTGTTTCCCCACACATACGGACTCTAAAAATAGCCTATACTTATGTATTTCGAAATTACATGGGCCTCGCCCAATAATAAGGTGATGCAGCACCTAAAATAGCCTCAGGACGAAAATTATGAAGTGGCATCTTGTATATTTCGTCCAAGGCTTCATGCACCCATTATGGTGGCTTCAAAGTCCTGAAATCATCACTTGTAACTCCGTTCTTGTTCTTGCTCCAATGTTCATCCTTCTCCAAGCTAGGCCCTTCATTTGCAAGCAAAACAAATGTATCCAATTTAGGCAGCATCATATTCTCATGAACATTAGAATCATTACCAAGAAACGGAAGTACCTGGTAATTTAGTTGGCGTGCACGAGCTCTAGTAATTGGTCCAGTATGTATAGCAGCAGGGGCTGTGGGTGTAACAATTGTATTGATGTCCTCATCATTAACCTTCTCCGAAGATGGAAGAGGCAACAAATCAATAGGTGCATGAGGTAGGAAACCATACACAACTTCAAAAGGGCACATCTTAGTAGTAGAATGCAATGAACGATTATAAGCAAATTCAATATGAGGCAAGCATTCCTCCCACATTTTCTTATTATTCTTCAAAACAGCCCTAAGCATAGTAGACAACGTTCTATTGACTACATCAGTTTGTCCATCAGTTTGGGGGTGACAAGTAGTACTAAAAAGCAGTTTAGTCCCCAACTTAGCCCATAAACATCTCCAAAAGTGGCTAAGAAATTTAGTATCACGATCTGAAACAATAGTATTTGGCACACCATGCAAGCGAATAATTTCACGAAAGAACAAATCAGCAACATTAACAGCATCATCGCTTTTATGACATAGTATAAAGTGTGCCATTTTCGAGAATCTATCCACGACAACAAATATGCTATCCCTCCCCTTCTTTGTTCGAGGTAAACCTAAAACAAAGTCCATAGATATATCCTCCCAAGGAACACTAGGTACAGGCAAAGGCATATATAAACCATGAGGATTGAGTCGTGACTTAGCTTTTTGACATGTAGTGCATCGAGCAATAAAACGCTCAACATCTCGTCTCATCTTTGGCCAAAAGAAATGTGTAGCAAGTACGTCCTCCGTCTTCTTCACGCCAAAGTGTCCCATTAATCCTCCTCCATGCGCCTCCTGCAACAACAAAAGATGAACGGAGCTAGCTGGAATGCATAGCTTGTTAGCACGAAACACAAATCCATCGTTAAGGACGAACTTGTTCCACATTCTTCCTTCTTTACAATTCTGCATTACATCTTTAAAATCAGCATCATGCACATATTGATCTTTGATGGTCTCCAAACCAAATATTTTGAAGTCAAGTTGTGAAAGCATAGTATAGCGGCCAGACAATGCATCAGCAATAACATTTTCTTTTCCCTTCTTGTGTTTAATGACATAAGGAAAAGTCTCAATGAATTCAACCCATTTAGCATGTCTACGATTCAGTTTAGCTTGACTTTTAATATGTTTCAAAGATTCATGATCAGAATGTATAACAAATTCTTTGGGCCATAAATAATGTTGCCATGTTTCTAAAGTCCGAACAAGAGCATATAATTCTTTATCATAAGTAGAATAATTCAGACTAGGCCCACTCAATTTTTCAGAAAAGTATGCAACAGGTTTGCCATCTTGTAATAACACACCGCCTAATCCAATTCCACTAGCATCACATTCAAGCTCAAAAGTCTTATTAAAATCAGGAAGTTGGAGTAAAGGAGCATGTGTCAACTTATCTTTCAATACCGTGAAGGCTTCTTCCTGTGCGGTACCCCAAAGAAAAGGCACATCTTTCTTTGTAAGCTCATTGAGAGGTGCAGCAATGGTGCTGAAATATCTCACAAAACGCCTATAGAATCCAGTGAGGCCAAGAAAACTCCTCACTTGTGTGACCGTTTTGGGCTGCGGCCAACTCTCAATAGCTTCAATCTTGGCTTTATCAACTTCAATTCCCTGTGGAGTAACAACATAGCCAAGAAAAGATACTCGGTTAGTGCAAAAGGTGCACTTCCCAAGGTTACCAAACAAACGTGCATCACGTAGAGCAATAAAAACAGCACGTAAATGTTCCAAATGTTCTTCCAAAGATCTGCTATAAATCAATATGTCATCAAAGTAAACTACCACAAATCGTCCAATGAAAGCACGTAAAACTTCGTTCATTAATCTCATGAAAGTACTAGGTGCATTAGTTAACCCAAAAGGCATGACTAACCACTCATATAATCCAAACTTAGTTTTGAATGCTGTTTTCCATTCATCTCCCAATTTCATACGAATTTGATGGTATCCACTACGCAAATCAACTTTGGAGAATATTGTAGAGCCACTCAATTCATCAAGCATATCATCTAGCCTAGGAATAGGATGACGATAACGAATAGTAATATTATTAATGCCTCTACAATCAACACACATACGTGATGTACCATCCTTTTTCGGCACTAGAATAATAGGAACAGCACAAGGACTAAGGGATTCGCGTATATAACCTTTGTCGAGAAGCTCTTGTACTTGACGCATAATCTCCTTCGTCTCCTCTGGATTGGTACGGTATGGTGCACGGTTTTGGCAGTGAAGCACCGGGAATTAAGTCAATCTGATGCTCAATCCCTCGAATAGGCGGTAATCCCGGTGGCACGTCTTGTGGAAAGACGTCAGCGAACTCCTGCAAAATGTTAGTGACAGCAGGAGGCAAAGAGGAAGGCACGTTGATGAGGACATGACTACCTTGGATATGACCAAAAATATTGCATATATGCATATTTGTCAGGTGATTTCTAGTGCAAACTATTCAATAATCTATTTATGTTATCCAGAACAAAAATACTTCACACACTTTTGTGTTTTGTCTAATTGCAGGTGTATGGGACATTTGTACAATCCACATATGAAGATAAGGAAGAAAGAGATGTTTATTTGCTGTCCAAAAAGTTCTCTCACGTCACTTTTGGCCCAAGAGAAGATAGAGTCCAAGTCTCTCACGTTCTGGATTCAGATTCGGACTGCACAGACACACCTGACTCAAAACGCACACAAGTTTTTCATACGGACTCCGAATTGGGTGATTCTTTTTTTGTTGGAAACTAGATTTCGTGCATTTTCCAACCCAATTGGAATCACCTTCAAATTCGTCCGGAGCGTTGAGTTGTGGACGAAACAATCTGATGCTGCAGCAGAATCCGAGTCAAACTACAAGTCCAAAGGTGTTACATCACCTCCACTTGGGCCCATTGGCCTTGTACGACCTAGATTTAGTTTTAGGCTGCCTTGGGACGTCCTCCCACCTCCTTGGCCTCCACCCCTTGCTCCTATATAAGTAGATCCATCTAGTAGCTTTTCCTTGGGATTTGTTTAGTTAAAAGTTAGCCATTGCAACTTCGTGTACTTCGTTTGTGTCCAACGATCAGACCAAGACCGCTTACGGATCCCCACCATTATCAATACTTCATATATATTTGCAATATTCAGATTGCTTTATCATATTCTTGCTCGTTCTTCGATTGCTTGCAGGAATAGACCTTCGTGGTCAGGCTGACCGTGCTTCCAGCATCGTCAGTAACCTCAGGAGATTGGTTTAGCGATTGCTAAGGCGCAATGTCGTGCACGTTTGTAGTCGGATCGTCAAAGTCGTCTCCACCAAATCGATAGTTATCATCTCATCGAAAGATCGGGACCCTCGCCTCTATCATTGGAGTAAAGGAGCATGTGTCAACTTATCTTTCAATACCGTGAAGGCTTCTTCCTGTGCGGTACCCCAAAGAAAAGGCACATCTTTCTTTGTAAGCTCATTGAGAGGTGCAGCAATGGTGCTGAAATCTCTCACAAAATGCCTATAGAATCCAGCGAGGCCAAGAAAACTCCTCACTTGTGTGACCGTTTTGCGCTGCGGCCAACTCTCAATAGCTTCAATCTTGGCTTTATCAACTTCAATTCCCTGTGGAGTAACAACATAGCCAAGAAAAGATACTCGATCGGTGCAAAAGGTGCACTTCCCAAGGTTACCAAACAAACGTGCATCACGTAGAGCAATAAAAACAGCACGTAAATGTTCCAAATGTTCTTCCAATCAATATGTCATCAAAGTAAACTACCACAAATCGTCCAATGAAAGCACGTAAAACTTCGTTCATTAATCTCATGAAAGTACTAGGTGCATTAGTTAACCCAAAAGGCATGACTAACCACTCATATAATCCAAACTTAGTTTTAAATGCTGTTTTCCATTCATCTCCCAATTTCATACGAATTTGATGGTAGCCACTACGCAAATCAACTTTGGAGAATATTGTAAAGCCACTCAATTCATCAAGCATATCATCTAGCCTAGGAATAGGATGACGATAACGAATAGTAATATTATTAATGCCTCTACAATCAACACACATACGTGATGTACCATCCTTTTTCGGCACTAGAATAATAGGAACAACACAAGGACTAAGGGATTCGCGTATATAACCTTTGTCGAGAAGCTCTTGTACTTGACGCATAATCTCCTTCGTCTCCTCTGGATTGGTACGGTATGGTGCACAGTTTGGCAGTGAAGCACCGGGAATTAAGTCAATCTGATGCTCAATCCCTCGAATAGGCGGTAATCCCGGTGGCACGTCTTGTGGAAAGACGTCAGCGAACTCCTGCAAAATGTTAGTGACAGCAGGAGGCAAAGAGGAAGGCACGTCCTCGAATGAAAATAATGCCTCTTTGCACACAAAAGCATAGCAAATAGATTTGCTGAAATCTAGCTCATCAATATCAGATTTGGTGGCAAATAAACATGCACTTTTCAATTTAATTTCAGAAGCAACACTAGATGGTTTATTATTAGGCTTCATTTGTTGCTCAAATTCTTTTGCCACAATCTGATTTTCACTCTTATTCGTCTCCTGTTTTGCTTTATTAGCTCTATTAATATCATCTTGCAAAATGGAATCAGGAGTCATAGGAAGCAAAGTAATATTTTTATCCTTATGAACAAGAGTATAGTGATTGTTTCTACCATGGTGTACAGAATTTTTATCAAATTGCCATGGTCTACCAAGTAATAAGGAACATGCTTGCATAGGTACCACATCACAATCAACATAATCAGCATATGTAGAGATACTAAAATGCACACGAACAGTACGTGTTACCTTAACCTTGCCGCTGTTGTTGAACCATTGGATGTAGTAAGGATGTGGATGTGGTCTTGTGGTGAGAGAAAGCTTCTCCACCATCTCCATGCTAGCCAAGTTGTTGCAGCTCCCTCCGTCTATTATGACACGCACAGAACGTTCCTTCACAACTCCCTTGGTATGGAACAAATTGTGCCTCTGATTTTGCTCAGCTTGTGTGATCTGCACACTCAAAACACGTTGAGCAACTAAACATTCATACCTGTCAGCGTCTTCAGGAGCCATGTATTGCGTCTCATGATCAGAATCATCTCCACCATGTTCTTCACGTGTAATAAGAGCCAAAGTCTCCTCATCATAGTCACTAGCAGACTCATATCCACCATCCGCGGTAGCAATCATCACACGCGGAGATTTGCATTCTCTCGCATAATGACCTCCTCCCTTACAACGACGACAAATAATATCACTTGTGTGCCCTGTTGATGCCATGGAAGAAGAAGAACGCTGTGCAGGCCCCGCAGGTGTGCTCTTGGCAGATAATGGTGGTTGTGCCTGTTTTCTTGTATCACGGCTGGAGGTGGCACCGGATGGAGCTGCTGGTGCAGGTGAAGTAGAAGATGCACGTGGTGTCCATGATGAAGGTCGGCCTGCAGAAAAGTTAGTTCGCCCCAATGCTTGTCGATCCTGCACTTCACGTTCAGCTTCACAAGCAAGATGGAATAAACGAGTGATATTAGTATACTCCTTATAGTCTAGAATGGTCTGAATCTCTCTATTTAATCCACCCAAAAAACGTGCAAGCATAGCTTCATTCTCCTCAACAGTACCACATCTAATCATGCCAGTTTGTAATTCCTGATAATATTCTTCTACAGAATTTTTCCCTTGTCTTAAACGCTGCAATTTTTGAAGCAATTCACGTTGATAATATGGTGGAACCCAACGCGTACGCATAGCAGTTTTCAAAGCAGCCCAAGTAGTTGGAATAGGATATAATCTACAATGTTCAGACCACCATACACAAGCAAAACTAGTGAAAGCACAAACAGCAGCAGCAACTCGTCTCTCCTCAGGATATTGTAAACATGTAAATCGTTGTTCAGTTTCTAACTCCCAAGTAAGATATATATCAGGAACATATCTACCCTCAAATGGTGGAATATTCAATTTCAGTTTAGGAATATGGACATCATCTCGTACCTGAGGTGGTGGTGCAGGCCTACCATTACAAATATATACCTGAGGTCGACCTGCTGGTGGTGGTACAGGTGGCTGCACGTAGTGCTGATTTTGATCAACCTCATCCTCATAATCTCCCACATAATCATCCTCCTCCGCATCAGCAGCAGGAGCCACAGAAATATCAATAGCAGCACCAACAGTTTGGCCAAACACAAGAGGAACACGGCTTGCTCGACGGAGGTCTGTTTCGCGACGTGGAGGTAGTCGTTGTTGTTGTTGTTGTTGTTGGAGAGGTGCATTAGGTGCAGCGGGTGGTGGTGGTGGAAGACGCGCGAGCAATTCATTAAACTTGTTATCGAGCTTTGTTTCGAACGTCTTCTCTAGGCCAGTGATCTTCTCCATGGCCTCTTCAAAATTGTTCAGCACATCTTGCACCTGTTCAGTCATCATTTGCTGAAACTTATCATGAAGCTCCTTGTTCGATAAATTCTCCCAGCCAATCTCGTCGGCTTGTGATCCTGGCATGGTTAGCAGCAATAGAAACACACAAGAATATGATCCTACAGACTACGAACAAGTGGTGGTGGTGGGTGTCACAAATCCGTCAAGCAAAACTCAAATTCTTACCAGTTCTTACCCAGCAACAGGCGGTGATCGGCAACCGTTGTAGTCAAAACTCTCAAAGCTTGGATAGAGCGATTACCAGGGAGAGTCAAACGCACGACGTAGATGTATGTGGAGCTGGGAAGGCTTATAATATGGTAGCAAAAAGGGTCAGCAATAATCAATTCAGAGATGCAAAGTTGAATAAACGCTCAAGGACGGTACTGTGCTGGTCCTAGGCTAGACTGTGCTAGAGACGCGAGCCTAGAACACCAACAAAATCACGGCGCGGCACGAAAACAAGGGAGGAGCACACTCTGAATTTTTTTTTCTCTTTTTTTTTGCACTTTTTTTTCCTCTTTTTTTTTGCTCCGCAACAATTTTTTTTCGGAAAAGTCTACAAATGGTCTAAAAACTGCCTAGCCAGAATTTTCTAGACTTAGTTTTTTTTTGAAATTGGAACTATTTTTCTTCTGCGGATGGCTCGGAAGTTGGGGAGTCCTTCTCTGTCACGACTCGGAGTGTCGCGTGATCTGGAAATCGAGAACAATGCAACAATTACTGGACTCAGACTAGGACTGGTAGCGGAGATGAATCTGGTGGAACACGGACAGGTGGCGGATATATGTTGCAGGTGAACTCGGATTGGCGTGATGGCGGCGGATATGTGGTGGCGTATATGGATTCGGATTGGCGGTGAATATGTGGTGGTGGTATATGGCAACAGCGACGATGATGATGCGGTGGTGATATATGGCAGCGGCGACGTGACAACCTGTGAACAGAACTCGAAACTCTAAAAGACTAGACGCTAAGACCAGCAACTGGACACGACGATGCAACCGCAAATTCAACAAAGCAAATACGGAAAAAATTATGCAAGGCTCAGATTGGTTCGGATGGGATGAACTAACCCTAATTTTTTTTGGCTTTTTCGTGGACTATAGGTATGTAGAACAGACTCGATCTAAACTACGAAAAACTATAAAATCTCACTGAGCAACCTGGAAATCTGATACCACTTGATAGAGGCAAAGGTGTCCCGTCTTTCAATGAGATGATGGATATCGCTTTGGTGGAAGTCGACTTTGACGATCCGACTACGAACGTGCGAGGACGTCGCGCCTTAGCAATCGCTAAACCAACTCCGAGAGGTTATTGACCACGCCGGAGCACGATCAACCTGACCACGAGGGTCTGTTTCCTGCGAGCAAACGAAGAACAAGCAAGAAACTAAGATTGCAATCTGGATATTGCGAATATAAGATGAAAGCTTTATTGATCAAGGTGGGGTTCTGTGACGCCTTTGTCTGGTCGTTGAACACAAACGAAGTACGCGAAGTTGCAGCTATGGCGAACTTTTAATCTAAACAAAACCCAAAGTCTAAACGGTGCCCTAAGGGCTGTATATATGGAGGAAGAGAGGGGGAATTTCGTGGCCCTTGGTGGAGGGGTCCCAAATCAACCCTATCTCTTGTTTCCCCACACATACGGACTCTAAAAATAGCCTATACTTATGTATTTCGAAATTACATGGGCCTGGCCCAATAAAAAGGTGATGTAGCACCTATAACAGCCTCGGGACGAAATTTATGAAGTGGCATCTTGTATATTTCGTCCATGGCTTCATGCACCCATTATGGTGGCTTCAAAGTCCTGAAATCATCACTTGTAACTCCGTTCTTGTTCCCCTTGCGCATGGCATCATCTCCATGCTTGTTCTTGCTCCAATGTTCATGCTTCTCCAAGCTAGGCCCTTCATTTGTAAGCAAAACAAATGTATCCAATTTAGGCAGCATCATATTCTCATGAACATTAGAATCGTTACCAAGAAACGAAAGTACCTGATAATTTAATTGGCATGCGCGAGCTCTAGTAATTGGTCCCGTATATGTAGCAGTAGGGGCTGTGGGTGTAACAATGGTATTGATGTCCTCATCAGCTTTCATCTTATATTCGCAATATCCAGATTGCAATCTCAGTTTCTTGCTTGTTCTTCGTTTGCTCGCAGGAAACAGACCCTCGTGGTCAGGTTGATCGTGCTCCGGCGTGGTCAATAACCTCTCGGAGTTGGTTTGGCGATTGCTAAGGCGCGACGTCCTCGCACGTTCGTAGTCGGATTGTCAAAGTCGACTGCCACCAAAGCGATATCCATCATCTCATCGAAAGACGGGACACCTTTGCCTCTATCAAGTGGTATCAGATTTCCAGGTTGCTCGGTGAGATTTTACAGTTTTTCGTAGTTTAGATCGAGTCTATTCTTCATACCTATAGTCCACGAAAAAGCCACAGAGAATTTTTAGGGTTAGTTCATCATATCCGAACCAATCTGAGCCTTTGCATAATCTTTTTAGGGTTTTGCTTTGTTGAATTTGCGGTTGCATCGTCGTGTCTAGTTGCTGGTCTTAGAGTCTAGTCTTTTAGAGTTTCGAGTTCTGGTCCTAAGTTGTCACGCCACCGCCGCACCATCATCATCACCCCTGCCATCTACCACCACCGCTTATCCGCCACCGCTTCGAATCCGTATCCATATACCACCACAGCTGTCATATACCACCACCGCTGCCATCTACCACCATATATCCACCACCAATCCGAGTTCTTTTCATATTAGGTTTGTTTTCGAGATCCATCTAGATTCCGATTCGTGTTTCCTTGCCGGAGTAGGTTTCGGAAAAAAAAAAGAGTCCGGAAACCACGCTCCGTTTAGGCCAAATTTTTTTCGAAAACGCATTTTTCTAAAAAAATTCTGGCTATCCTATTTTTAGGTGTTTCTGAGTGTTTTGAGACAGGTGCCATTAGAGGAAGTTTTTTTTGACCCGTTTCTAGTTTTTGGGTCCGGGCAGTCGAAAAAAAAAATTTGGTCGAAAAATTTCGTGCCCATCCTGTCAGTTTGAGCTAGGAAGAGTTTTGAGACACTCGCCATTATAGTGATTTTTCGCAAAAAAAAAGCAGCGCAAAAAAAATAGCGCAAAAAAAAAGAGCAAAAAAAAATTCCAGAGTGTGCTTTTCCCTTGTTTACGTGTCGCGCCGTGATTTTGTTGGTGTTCTAGGCTCGCGTCTCTAGCACAGTCTAGCCTAGGACCAGCACAGTACCGTCGTTGAGCATTTATTCAACTTTGCATCTCTGAATTGATTATTGCTGACCCTTTTTGCTACCATATTATAAGCCTTCCCAGCTCCACATACATCTACGTCGTGCGTTTGACTCTCCCTGGTAATCACTCTATCCAAGCTTTGAGAGTTTTTGACTACAACGGTTGCCGATCACCGCCTGCTGCTGGGTAAGAACTGGTAAGAATTTGAGATTTGCTTGACGGATTTGTGACACCCACCACCACCTCTTGTTAGTAGTCTGTAGGATCATATTCTTGTGTGTTTCTATTGCTGCTAACCATGCCAGGATCACAAGCCGACGAGACTGACTGGGAGAACATGACGAATAAGGATTTGCATGATAAATTTCAGCAAATGATGAGTGGACAGGTGCAAGACGTGCTAAACAGATTTGAAGAGGCCATGGAGAAGATAGATGGCATGGAGAAGACGTTCGAAACAAAGCTTGATAACAAGTTTAATGAATTGCTCGCGCGTCTTCCACCACCACCACCCGCTGCACCTAACGCACCTCTCCAACAACAACAACAACGACTACCTCCACGTTGCGAAATAGACCTCCGCCGAGCGAGCCGTGTTCCTCTTGCATTTGGCCAAACTGTTGGTGCTGCTGTTGATACTTCTGTGGCTCCTGCTGCTGATGCGGAGGAGGATGATTATGTGGGAGATTACGAGGATGAGGTTGCTCAAAATCAGAACTACGTGCAACCACCAGCACCACCACCAGCAGGTCGACCTCAGGTATATATTCGTAATGGTAGGCCTGCACCACCACCTCAGGTAGGAGATGATGTCCATATTCCTAAACTGAAATTGAATATTCCACCATTTGAGGGTAGATATGTTCCTGATATATATCTTACTTGGGAGTTAGAAACTGAACAACGTTTTACATGTTTACAATATCCCGAGGAGAGACGGGTTGCTGCTGCTGTTTGTGCCTTCACTAGTTTTGCATGTGTCTGGTGGTCTGAACATTGTAGATTATATCCTATTCCAACTACTTGGGCTGCTTTGAAAACTGCTATGCGTACGCGTTGGGTTCCACCATATTATCAACGTGAATTGCTTCAAAAATTGCAGCATTTAAGACAAGGAAAAAATTCTGTACAAGAATATTATCAGGAATTACAAACTGGCATGATTCGATGTGGTATTGTTGAGGAGAATGAAGCTATGCTTGCACATTTTCTGGGTGGATTAAATAGAGAGATTCAGACCATTCTAGACTATAAGGAGTATACTAATATCACTCGTTTATTCCATCTTGCTTGTAAAGCTGAACGTTGAAGTGCAGGATCGACAAGCATTGGCGCGAACTAACTTTTCTGCAGGCCGACCTTCATCATGGACACCGCGTGCATCTTCTACTTCAACTGCACCAGCACCTCAATCAGGTGCCTCCTACAACCGTGATGCAATAAAACAGGAACAACCACCATTATCTGCCAAGAGCACACCTGCCGGGCCTGCACAGAGTTCTTCTTCTTCCAGGGCATCAATAGGGCACACAAGTGATATTATTTGTTGTCGTTGTAAGGGAGGAGGTCATTATGCGAGAGAATGCAAATCTCCGCGTGTGATGATTGCTACCGAGGGTGGTGGATATGAGTCCGCTAGTGACTATGATGAGGAGACTTTGGCTCTTATTACACGTGAAGAACATGGTGGAGATGATTCTGATCATGAGACGCAATACATGGCTCCTGAAGGCGCTGACAGGTATGAATGTTTAGTTGCTCAACGTGTTTTGAGTGTGCAGGTCACACAAGCTGAGCAAAATCAGAGGCACAATTTGTTCCATACCAAGGGAGTTGTGAAGGAACGTTCTGTGCGTGTCATAATAGACGGAGGGAGCTGCAACAACTTGGCTAGCATGGAGATGGTGGAGAAGCTTTCTCTCACCACAAGACCACATCCACATCCTTACTACATCCAATGGTTCAACAACAGCGGCAAGGTTAAGGTAACACGTACTGTTCGTGTGCATTTTAGTATCTCTACATATGCTGATTATGTTGATTGTGATGAGCTAGATTTCAGCAAATCTGTTTGCTATGCTTTTATGTGCAAAGAGGCATTATTTTCATTCGAGGACGTGCCTTCCTCTTTGCCTCCTGCTGTCACTAACATTTTGCAGGAGTTCGCTGACGTTTTTCCACAAGACGTGCCACCGGGATTACCGCCTATTCGAGGGATTGAGCATCAGATTGACTTAATTCCCGGTGCTTCACTGCCAAACCGTGCACCATACCGTACCAATCCAGAGGAGACGAAGGAGATTATGCATCAAGTACAAGAGCTTCCCGACAAAGGTTATATACGCGAATCCCTTAGTCCTTGTGCTGTTCCTATTATTCTAGTGCCGAAAAAGGATGGTACATCACGTATGTGTGTTGATTGTAGAGGCATTAATAATATTACTATTCGTTATCGTCATCCTATTCCTAGGCTAGATGATATGCTTGATGAATTGAGTGGCTCTACAATATTCTCCAAAGTTGATTTGCGTAGTGGCTACCATCAAATTCGTATGAAATTGGGAGATGAATGGAAAACAACATTTAAAACTAAGTTTGGATTATATGAGTGGTTAGTCATGCCTTTTGGGTTAACTAATGCACCTAGTACTTTCATGAGATTAATGAATGAAGTTTTACGTGCTTTCATTGGACGATCTGTGGTAGTTTACTTTGATGACATATTGATTTATAGCAGATCTTTGGAAGAACATTTGGAACATTTACGTGCTGTTTTTATTGCTCTACGTGATGCACATTTGTTTGGTAACCTTGGGAAGTGCACCTTTTGCACCGACCGAGTATCTTTTCTTGTCTATGTTGTTACTCCACAGGGAATTGTAGTTGATAAAGCCAAGATTGAAGCTATTGAGAGTTGGCCGCAGCCCAAAACGGTCACACAAGTGAGGAGTTTTCTTGGCCTCGCTAGATTCTATAGGCGTTTTGTGAGAGATTTCAGCACCATTGCTGCACCTCTCAATGAGCTTAAAAAGAAAGATGTGCCTTTTCTTTGGGGTACCGCACAGGAAGAAGCCTTCACGGTATTGAAAGATAAGTTGACACATGCTCCTTTACTCCAACTTCCTGATTTTAATAAGACTTTTGAGCTTGAATGTGATGCTAGTGGAATTGGATTAGGAGGTGTGTTATTACAAGATGGCAAACCTGTTGCATACTTTTCTGAAAAATTGAGTGGGCCTAGTCTGAATTATTCTACTTATGATAAAGAATTATATGCTCTTGTTCGGACTTTAGAAACATGGCAACATTATTTATGGCCCAAAGAATTTGTTATACATTCTGACCATGAATCTTTGAAACATATGAAAAGTCAAGCTAAACTGAATCGTAGACATGCTAAATGGGTTGAATTCATTGAAACTTTCCCTTATGTCATTAAACACAAGAAGGGAAAAGAAAATGTTATTGCTGATGCATTGTGTCGTCGCTATACTATGCTTTCACAACTTGACTTCAAAATATTTGGTTTGGAGACCATCAAAGATCAATATGTGCATGATGCTGATTTTAAAGATGTAATGCAGAATTGTAAAGAAGGAAGAATGTGGAACAAGTTTGTTGTTAACGATGGATTTGTTTTTCGTGCTAACAAGCTATGCATTCCAGCTAGCTCCGTTCATCTTTTGTTGTTGCAGGAGGCGCATGGAGGAGGATTAATGGGACACTTTGGCGTGAAGAAGACGGAGGACGTACTTGCTACACATTTCTTTTGGCCAAAGATGAGACGGGATGTTGAGCGTTTTATTGCTCGCTGCACTACATGTCAAAAAGCTAAGTCACAACTCAATCCTCATGGTTTATATATGCCTTTGCCTGTGATAGAGGCAAAGGTGTCCCGTCTTTCGATGAGATGATGGATATCGCTTTGGTGGAAGTCGACTTTGACGATCCGACTACGAATGTGCGAGGACGTCGCGCCTTAGCAATTGCTAAACCAACTCCGAGAGGTTATTGACCACGCCGGAGCACGATCAACCTGACCACGAGGGTCTGTTTCCTGCGAGCAAACGAAGAACAAGCAAGAAACTAAGATTGCAATCTGGATATTGCGAATATAAGATGAAAGCTTTATTGATCAAGGTGGGGTTCTATGACGCCTTTGTCTGGTCGTTGAACACAAACGAATTACGCGAAGTTGCAGCTATGGCGAACTTTTAATCTAAACAAAACCAAAAGTCTAAACGGTGCCCTAAGGGCTGTATATAAGGAGGAAGAGAGGGGAAATTTCGTGTCCTTTGGTGGAGGGGTCCGAAATCAACCCTATCTCTTGTTTCCCCACACATACGGACTATAAAAATAGCCTATACCTATGTATTTCGAAATTACATGGGCCTGGCCCAATAAAAAGGTGACGCAGCACCTATAATAGCCTCGGGACGAAATTTATGAAGTGGCATCTTGTATATTTCGTCCAAGGCTTCATGCACCCATTATGGTGGCTTCAAAGTCCTGAAATCATCACGTGTAACTCCGTTCTTGTTCCCTTTGCGCATGCCATCATCTCCATGCTTGTTCTTAATCCAATGTTCATCCTTCTCCAAGCTAGGCCCTTCATTTGTAAGCAAAACAAATGTATCCAATTTAGGCAGCATCATATTCTCATGAACATTAGAATCATTACCAAGAAACGAAAGTACCTGGTAATTTAGTTGGCGTGCGCGAGCTCTAGTAATTGGTCCAGTATTTATAGCAGCAGGGGCTGTCGGTGTAACAATTGTATTGATGTCCTCATCATGTTGTTACTCCACAGGGAATTGAAGTTGATAAAGCAAAGATTGAAGCTATTGAGAGTTGGCCGCAGCCCAAAACGGTCACACAAGTGAGGAGTTTTCTTGGCCTCGCTAGATTCTATAGGCGTTTTGTGAGAGATTTCAGCACCATTGCTGCACCTCTCAATGAGCTTACAAAGAAAGATGTGTCTTTTCTTTGGGGTACCACACAGGAAGAAGCCTTCACGGTATTGAAAGATAAGTTGACACATGCTCCTTTACTCCAACTTCCTGATTTTAATAAGACTTTTGAGCTTGAATGTGATGCTAGTGGAATTGGATTAGGAGGTGTGTTATTACAAGATGGCAAACCTGTTGCATACTTTTCTGAAAAATTGAGTGGGCCTAGTCTGAATTACTCTACTTATGATAAAGAATTATATGCTCTTGTTCGGACTTTAGAAAACAGGCAACATTATTTATGGCCCAAAGAATTTGTTATACATTCTGATCATGAATCTTTGAAACATATTAAAAGTCAAGCTAAACTGAATCGTAGACATGCTAAATGGGTTGAATTCATTGAGACTTTCCCTTATGTCATTAAACACAAGAAGGGAAAAGAAAATGTTATTGCTGATGCATTGTCTCGTCGCTATACTATGCTTTCACAACTTGACTTCAAAATATTTGGTTTGGAGACCACCAAAGATCAATATGTGCATGATGCTGATTTTAAAGATATAATGCAGAATTGTAAAGAAGGAAGAATGTGGAACAAGTTTGTCATTAACGATGGATTTGTGTTTCGTGCTAACAAGCTATGCATTCCAGCTAGCTCCGTTTGTCTTTTGTTGTTGCAGGAGGCGCATGGAGGAGGATTTGATAGAGGCAAAGGTGTCCCGTCTTTCGATGAGATGATGGATATCGCTTTGGTGGAAGTCGACTTTGACGATCCGACTACGAACGTGCGAGGACGTCGCGCCTTAGCAATCGCTAAACCAACTCCGAGAGGTTATTGACCACGCCGGAGCACGATCAACCTGACCACGAGGGTCTGTTTCCTGCGAGCAAACGAAGAACAAGCAAGAAACTAAGATTGCAATCTGGATATTGCGAATATAAGATGAAAGCTTTATTGATCAAGGTGGGGTTCTGTGACGCCTTTGTCTGGTCGTTGAACACAAATGAAGTACGCGAAGTTGCAGCTATGGCGAACTTTAATCTAAACAAAACCCAAAGTCTAAACGGTGCCCTAAGGGCTGTATATATGGAGGAAGAGAGGGGGAATTTCGTGGCCCTTGGTGGAGGGGTCCGAAATCAACCCTATCTCTTGTTTCCCCACACATACGGACTCTAAAAATAGCCTATACTTATGTATTTCGAAATTACATGGGCCTGGCCCAATAAAAAGGTGACGCAGCACCTATAATAGCCTCTGGACGAATTTATGAAGGGACATCTTGTATATTTCGTCCAAGGCTTCGTGCACTCGTTATGGTGGCTTCAAAGACCTGAAATCATCACTTGTAACTCTATTCTTGTTCCCCTTGCGCATGCCATCATCTCCATGCTTGTTCTTGCTCCAATGTTCATCCTTCTCCAAGCTAGGCCCTTCATTTGTAAGCAAAACAAATGTATCCAATTTAGGCAGCATCATATTCTCATGAACATTAGAATCATTACCAAGAAACGAAAGTACCTGGTAATTTAGTTGGTGTGCGCGAGCTCTAGTAATTGGTCCAGTATGTATAGCAGCAGGGGTTGTGGGTGTAACAATGGTATTGATGTCCTCATCATCCTCCCCTTCTTGAAATGAAGTCGTCCTCGACGGAAGCTCATCTTCCTCACCCAAATAAGGCTTCAAATCTGCAATGTTAAAAGTGGGACTAACCCCAAAATCTGCAGGCAGCTCAAGTTTATATGCATTATCATTTATTTTCTCTAACACCTTAAAGGGACCATCAGCCCGTGGCATGAGCTTTGATTTGCGCAAATCAGGAAATCTATCCTTACGCAAATGTAACCAAACAAGATCTCCAGGTGCAAACACAACATGTTTTCTACCCTTATCTCCAGCAAGTTTATATTTGGCATTCATATGCTCAATGTTTTCCTTAGTTAACTCATGCATTTTTAAAATCAATTCAGCATGTTGTTTAGCATCAAAATTAACCTTCTCCGAAGATGGAAGAGGCAACAAATCAATAGGTGCATGAGGTAGAAAACCATACACAACTTCAAAAGGGCACATCTTAGTAGTAGAATGCAATGAACGATTATAAGCAAATTCAATATGAGGCAAGCATTCCTCCCACATTTTCTTATTACTCTTCAAAACAGCCCTAAGCATAGTAGACAATGTTCTATTGACTACTTCAGTTTGGCCATGAGTTTGGGGGTGACAAGTAGTACTAAAAAGTAGTTTAGTCCCCAACTTAGCCCATAAACATCTCCAAAAGTGGCTAAGAAATTTAGTATCATGATCTGAAACAATAGTATTTGGCACACCATGCAAGCGAATAATTTCACGAAAGAACAAATCAGCAACATTAACAGCATCATCGCTTTTATGACATGGTATAAAGTGTGCCATTTTCGAGAATCTATCCACGACAACAAATATGCTATCCCTCCCCTTCTTTGTTCGAGGTAAACCTAAAACAAAGTCCATAGATATATCCTCCCAAGGAACACTAGGTACAGGCAAAGGCATATATAAACCATGAGGATTGAGTCGTGACTTAGCTTTTTGACATGTAGTGATAGAGGCAAAGGTGTCCCGTCTTTCGATGAGATGGTGGATTTCGCTTTGGTGGAAGTCGACTTTGACGATCCGACTACGAACGTGCGAGGACGTCGCGCCTTAGCAATCGCTAAACCAACTCCGAGAGGTTATTGACCACGCCGGAGCACGATCAACCTGACCACGAGGGTCTGTTTCCTGCGAGCAAACGAAGAACAAGCAAGAAACTAAGATTGCAATCTGGATATTGCGAATATAAGATGAAAGCTTTATTGATCAAGGTGGGGTTCTGTGACGCCTTTGTCTGGTCGTTGAACACAAACGAAGTACGCGAAGTTGCAGCTATGGCGAACTTTTAATCTAAACAAAACCCCAGGAAAAGCTACTAGATGGATCTACTTATATAGGAGCAAGGGGTGGCGGCCAAGGAGGTGGGAGGACGTCCCAAGGCAGCCTAAAACTAAATCTAGGTCGTACAAGGCCAATGGGCCCAAGTGGAGGTGATGTAACACCTTTGGACTTGTAGTTTGACTCGGATTCTGCTGCAGCATCAGATTGTTTCGTCCACAACTCAACGCTCCGGACGAATTTGAAGGTGATTCCAATTGGGTTGGAAAGTGCACGAAATCTAGTTTCCAACAAAAAAAGAATCACCCAATTCGGAGTCCGTATGAAAAACTTGTGTCTGTTTTGAGTCAGGTGTGTCTGTGCAGTCCGAATCTGAATCCAGAACGTGAGAGACTTGGACTCTATCTTCTCTTGGGCCAAAAGTGACGTGAGAGAAATTTTTGGACAGCAAATAAACATCTCTTTCTTCCTTATCTTCATATGTGGATTGTACAAATGTCCCATACACCTGCAATTAGACAAAACACAAAAGTGTGTGAAGTATTTTTGTTCTGGATAACATAAATAGATTATTGAATAGTTTGCACTAGAAATCACCTGACAAATATGCATATATGCAATATTTTTGGTCATATCCAAGGTAGTCATGTCCTCATCAGTTAACTCATGCATTTTTAAAATCAATTCAGCACGTTGTTTAGCATCAAAATTAACCTTCTCCGAAGATGGAAGAGGCAACAAATCAATAGGTGGACGAGGTAGGAAACCATACACAACTTTAAAAGGGCACATCTTAGTAGTAGAATGTAATGAACGATTATAAGCAAATTCAATATGAGGCAAGCATTCCTCCCACATTTTCTTATTATTCTTCAAAACAGCCCTAAGCATAGTAGACAACGTTCTATTGACTACTTCAGTTTGTCCATCAGTTTGGGGGTGACAAGTAGTACTAAAAAGCAGTTTAGTCCCCAACTTAGCCCATAAACATCTCCAAAAGTGGCTAAGAAATTTAGTATCACGATCTGAAACAATAGTATTTGGCACACCATGCAAGCGAATAATTTCACGAAAGAACAAATCAGCAACATTAACAGCATCATCGCTTTTATGACATGGTATAAAGTGTACCATTTTCGAGAATCTATCCACGACAACAAATATGCTATCCCTCCCCTTCTTTGTTCGAGGTAAACCTAAAACAAAGTCCATAGATATATCCTCCCAAGGAACACTAGGTACAGGCAAAGGCATATATAAACCATGAGGATTGAGTCGTGACTTAGCTTTTTGACATGTAGTGCAGCGAGCAATAAAACGCTCAACATCCCGTCTCATCTTTGGCCAAAAGAAATGTGTAGCAAGTATGTCCTCCGTCTTCTTCACGCCAAAGTGTCCCATTAATCCTCCTCCATGCGCCTCCTGCAACAACAAAAGACGAACGGAGCTAGCTGGAATGCATAGCTTGTTAGCACGAAACACAAATCCATCGTTAACGACAAACTTGTTCCACATTCTTCCTTCTTTACAATTCTGCATTACATCTTTAAAATCAGCATCATGCACATATTGATCTTTGATGGTCTCCAAACCAAATATTTTGAAGTCAAGTTGTGAAAGCATAGTATATCGGCGAGACAATGCATCAGCAATAACATTTTCTTTTCCCTTCTTGTGTTTAATGACATAAGGAAAAGTCTCAATGAATTCAACCCATTTAGCATGTCTACGATTCAGTTTAGCTTGACTTTTAATATGTTTCAAAGATTCATGATCAGAATGTATAACAAATTCTTTGGGCCATAAATAATGTTGCCATGTTTCTAAAGTCCGAACAAGAGCATATAATTCTTTATCACAAGTAGAATAATTCAGACTAGGCCCACTCAATTTTTCAGAAAAGTATGCAACAGGTTTGCCATCTTGTAATAACACACCTCCTAATCCAATTCCACTAGCATCACATTCAAGCTCAAAAGTCTTATTAAAATCAGGAAGTTGGAGTAAAGGAGCATGTGTCAACTTATCTTTCAATACCGAGAAGGCTTCTTCCTGTGCGGTACCCCAAAGAAAAGGCACATCTTTCTTTGTAAGCTCATTGAGAGGTTCATCAATGGTGCTGAAATCTCTCACAAAACGCCTATAGAATCCAGCGAGGCCAAGAAAACTCCTCACCTGTGTGACCGTTTTGGGCTGCGGCCAACTCTCAATAGCTTCAATCTTGGCTTTATAAACTTCAATTCCCTATGGAGTAACAACATAGCCAAGAAAAGATACTCGGTCGGTGCAAAAGGTGCACTTCCCAAGGTTACCAAACAAACGTGCATCACGTAGAGCAATAAAAACAGCACATAAATGTTCCAAATGTTCTTCCAAAGATCTGCTATAAATCAGTATATCATCAAAATAGACTACCACAAATCGTCCAATGAAAGCACGTAAAACTTCATTCATTAGTCTCATGAAAGTACTAGGCGCATTAGTTAACCCAAAAGGCATGACTAACCACTCATATAATCCAAACTTAGTTTTAAATGCTGTTTTCCATTCATCCCCCAATTTCATACGAATTTGATGGTATCCACTACGCAAATCAACTTTGGAGAATATTGTAGAGCCACTCAATTCATCAAGCATATCATCTAGCCTAGGAATAGGATGACGATAACAAATAGTAATATTATTAATGCCTCTACAATCAACACACATACGCGATGTACCATCCTTTTTCGGCACTAGAATAATAGGAACAACACAAGGACTAAGGGATTCGCGTATATAACCTTTGTCGAGAAGCTCTTGTACTTGACGCATAATCTCCTTCGTCTCCTCTGGATTGGTACGGTATGGCGCACGGTTTGGCAGTGAAGCACCGGGAATTAAGTCAATCTGATGCTCAATCCCTCGAATAGGTGGTAATCCCGGTGGCACGTCTTGTGGAAAGACGTCAACAAACTCCTGCAAAATGTTAGTGATAGCAGGAGGCAAAGAGGAAGGCACGTCCTCGAATGAAAATAATGCCTCTTTGCACACAAAAGCATAGCAAACAGATTTGCTGAAATCTAGCTCATCAATATCAGATTTGGTGGCAAATAAACATGCACTTTTCAATTTAATTTCAGAAGCAACACTAGATGGTTTATTATTAGGCTTCATTTGCTGCTCAAATTTGCCACAATCTGGTTTTCACTCTTATTCTTCTCCTGTTTTGCTTTATTAGCTCTATTAATATCATCTTTCAAAATAGAATCAGGAGTCATAGGAAGCAAAGTAATATTTTTATCGTTATGAGCAAGAGTATACTGATTGTTTCTACCATGGTGTACAGAATCTTTATCAAATTGCCATGGTCTACCAAGTAATAAGGAACATGCTTGCATAGGTACCACATCACAATCAACATAATCAGCATATGTAGAGATACTAAAATGCACACGAACAGTACGTGTTACCTTAACCTTGCCGCTGTTGTTGAACCATTGGATGTAGTAAGGATGTGGATGTGGTCTTGTGGTGAGAGAAAGCTTCTCCACCATCTCCATGCTAGCCAAGTTGTTGCAGCTCCCTCCATCTATGATGACGCGCACAGAACGTTCTTTCACAACTCCCTTGGTATGGAACAAATTGTGCCTCTGATTTTGCTCAGCTTGTGTGACCTGCACACTCAAAACACGTTGAGCAACTAAACATTCATACCTGTCAGCGTCTTCAGGAGCCATGTATTGTGTCTCATGATCAGAATCATCTCCACCATGTTCTTCACGTGTAATAAGAGCCAAAGTCTCCTCATCATAGTCACTAGCGGACTCATATCCACCATCCGCGGTAGCAATCATCACACGCGGAGATTTGCATTCTCTCGCATAATGACCTCCTCCCTTACAACGACGACAAATAATATCACTTGTGTGCCCTGTTGATGCCATGGAAGAAGAAGAACTCTGTTCAGGCCCCGCAGGTGTGCTCTTGGCAGATAATGGTGGTTGTGCATGTTTTCTTGTATCACGACTGGAGGAGGCACCTGATTGAGGTGCTGGTGCAGTGGAAGTAGAAGATGCACGCGGTGTCCATGATGAAGGTCGGCCTGCAGAAAAGTTAGTTCGCGCCAATGCTTGTCGATCCTGCACTTCACTTTCAGCTTTACAAGCAAGATGGAATAAACGAGTGATATTAGTATACTCCTTATAGTCTAGAATGGTCTGAATCTCTCTATTTAATCCACCCAGAAAACGTGCAAGCATAGCTTCATTCTCCTCAACAATACCACATCTAATCATGCCAGTTTGTAATTCCTGATAATATTCTTCTACAGAATTTTTTCCTTGTCTTAAGCGCTGTAATTTTTGAAGCAATTCACGTTGACAATATGGTGGAACCCAATGAGTACGCATAGCAGTTTTCAAAGCAGCCCATGTAGTTGGAATATGATATAATCTACAATGTTCAGACCACCATACACATGCAAAACTAGTGAAAGCACAAACAGCAGCGGCAACCCGTCTCTCCTCGGGATATTGTAAACATGTAAATCGTTGTTCAGTTTCTAACTCCCAAGTAAGATATATATCAGGAACATATCTACCCTCGAAAGGTGGAATATTCAATTTCAGTTTAGGAAGATGGTCATGATCTCGTACCTGAGGGAAAGCCCTACCATGTTGATTATTTGCATGTGGACGACCTGGTGGTTGTGGTGCAGGTGGTTGCACGTAGTTCTGATTTTGAGCAACCTCATCCTCGTAATCTCCCACATAATCATCCTCCTCCGCATCAGCAGTAGGAGCCACAGAAGTATCAACAGCAGCACCAACAGTTTGGCCAAACGCAAGAGGAACACGGCTCGCTCGGCGGAGGTCTGTTTCGCGACGTGGAGGTAGTCGTTGTTGTTGTTGTTGTTGTTGGAGAGGTGCGTTAGGTGCAGCGGGTGGTGGTGGTGGAAGACGCGCGAGCAATTCATTAAACTTGTTATCGAGCTTTGTTTCGAACGTCTTCTCCATGCCATCTATCTTCTCCATGGCCTCTTCAAATCTGTTTAGCACATCTTGCACCTGTCCACTCATCATTTGCTAAAATTTATCATGCAAATCCTTATTCGTCATGTTCTCCCAGTCAGTCTCATCGGCTTGTGATCCTGGCATGGTTAGCAGCAATAGAAACACACAAGAATATGATCCTACAGACTACTAACAAGAGGTGGTGGTGGGTGTCACAAATCCGTCAAGCAAATCTCAAATTCTTACCAGTTCTTACCCAGCAGCAGGTGGTGATCGGCAACCGTTGTAGTCAAAAACTCTCAAAGCTTGGATAGAGTGATTACCAGGGAGAGTCAAACGCACGACGTAGATGTATGTCGAGCTGGGAAGGCTTATAATATGGTAGCAAAAAGGTTAAGCAATAATCAATTCAGAGATGCAAAGTTGAATAAACGCTCAATGACGGTACTGTGCTGGTCCTAGGCTAGACTGTGCTAGAGACGCGAGCCTAGAACACCAACAATATCACGGCGCGGCACGTAAACAAGGGAAAAGCACACTCTGGATTTTTTTTCGCTCTTTTTATTTTTGCGCTACTTTTTTTTGCGAAAAATCACTATAATGGCGAGTGTCTCAAAACTCTTCCTATGTCAAACTCACAGGATGGGCACGAAATTTTTTCGACCACTTTTTTTTCGACTGCCCGGACCCAAAAACTGGAAATGAGTCAAAAAAAACTTCCTATAATGGCACCTGTCTCAAAACACTCAGAAACACCTAAAAATAGGATAGCCAGAAATTTTTTCGAAAAATGCGTGTTCGAAAATTTTTGGCCTAAACGGAGGGTGGTTTCCGGACTCTTTTTTTTCGAAACCTACTCCGGCAAGGAAACTCGAATCGGAATCTAGATGGATCTCGAAAACAAACCTAATATGACAAGAACTCGGATTGGTGGTGGATATATGGTGGTAGATGGCAACGGTGGTGGTATATGGATACGGATTCGAAGCGGTGGCGGATAAGCGGTGGTGGTACATGGCAGGGGCGATGATGATGGTGCGGCAGCGGCATGACAACTTATGACCAGGACTCGAAACTCTAAAAGACTAAACTCTAAGACCAGCAACTAGACACGACGATGCAACCACAAATTCAACAAAGCAAAACCCTAAAAAGATTATGCAAAGGCTCAGATTGGTTCGGATATGATGAACTAACCTTAATTTTTTTTGTGGCTTTTTCGTGGACTATAGGTATGAAGAACAGACTCGATCTAAACTACGAAAAACTGTAAAATCTCACCGAGCAACCTGGAAATCTGATACCACTTGATAGAGGCAAAGGTGTCCCGTCTTTCGATGAGATGATGGATATCGCTTTGGTGGAAGTCGACTTTGACGATCCGACTACGAACGTGCGAGGACGTCGCGCCTTAGCAACCGCTAAACCAACTCCGAGAGGTTATTGACCATGCCGGAGCACGATCAACCTGACCACGAGGGTCTGTTTCCTGCGAGCAAACGAAGAACAATCAAGAAACTAAGATTGCAATCTGGATATTGCGAATATAAGATGAAAGCTTTATTGATCAAGGTGGGGTTCTGTGACGCCTTTGTCTGGTCGTTGAACACAAGCGAAGTACGCGAAGTTGCAACTATGGCGAACTTTAATCTAAACAAAACCCAAAGTCTAAATGGTGCCCTAAGGGCTGTATATATGGAGGAAGAGAGGGGGAATTTCGTGGCCCTTGGTGGAGGGGTCCGAAATCAACCCTATCTCTTGTTTCCCCACACATACGGACTCTAAAAATAGCCTATACTTATGTATTTCGAAATTACATGGGCCTGGCCCAATAAAAAGGTGACGCAGCACCTATAATAGCCTCTGGACGAAATTTATGAAGTGACATCTTGTATATTTCGTCCAAGGCTTCATGCACTCGCTATGGTGGCTTGAAAGACCTGAAATCATCACTTGTAACTCTGTTCTTGTTCCCCTTGCGCATGCCATCATCTCCATGCTTGTTCTTGCTCCAATGTTTCCCTTCTCCAAGCTAGGCCCTTCATTTGTAAGCAAAACAAATGTATCCAATTTAGGCAGCATCATATTCTCATGAACATTAGAATCATTACCAAGAAACAAAAGTACCTGGTAATTTAGTTGGCGTGCGCGAGCTCTAGTAATTGGTCCAGTATGTATAGCAACGAGGGCTGTGGGTGTAACAATGGTATTGATGTCCTCATCAGGATTAATGGGACACTTTGGCGTGAAAAAGACGGAGGACGTACTTGCTACACATTTCTTTTGGCCAAAGATGAGACGGGATGTTGAGCGTTTTATTGCTAGATGCACTACATGTCAAAAACCTAAGTCACGACTCAATCCTCATGGTTTATATATGCCTTTGCCTGTACCTAGTGTTCCTTGGGAGGATATATCTATGGACTTTGTTTTAGGTTTACCTCGAACAAAGAAGGGGAGGGATAGCATATTTTTTGTCGTGGATAGATTCTTGAAAATGGCACACTTTATACCATGTCATAAAAGCGATGATGCTATTAATGTTGCTGATTTGTTCTTTCATGAAATTATTCGCTTGCATGGTGTGCCAAATACTATTGTTTCAAATCGTGATACTAAATTTCTTAGCCACTTTTGGAGATGTTTATGGGTTAAGTTGGGGTCTAAACTGCTTTTTAGTACTACTTGTCACCCCCAAACTGATGGACAAACTGAAGTAGTCAATAGAATATTGTCTACTATGCTTAGGGCTGTTTTGCAGAACAATAAGAAAATGTGGGAGGAATGCTTGCCTCATATTGAATTTGCTTATAATCGTTCATTGCATTCTACTACTAAGATGTGCACTTTTGAAGTTGTGTATGGTTTCCTACCTCGTGCACCTATTGATTTGTTGCCTCTTCCATCTTCGGAGAAGGTTAATTTTGATGCTAAACAATGTGCTGAATTGATTTTAAAAATGCATGAGTTAACTAAGGAAAACATTGAGCGTATGAATGCTAAATATAAACTTGCTGGAGATAAGGGTAGAAAACATGTTGTGTTTGCACCTGGAGATCTTGTTTGGTTACATTTGCGTAAGGATAGATTTCCTGATTTGCGCAAATCAAAGCTAATGCCACGTGCTGATGGTCCCTTTAAGGTGTTAGAGAAAACAAATGATAATGCATATAAACTTGAGCTGCCTGCAGATTTTGGGGTTAGTCCCGCTTTTAACATTGCAGATTTGAAGCCTTATTTGGGTGAGGAAGATGAGCTTCCGTCGAGGACGACTTCATTTCAAGAAGGGGAGGATGATGAGGACATCAATACCATTGTTACACCCACAGCCCCTACTGCTACATATACGGGACCAATTACTAGAGCTCGCGCACGCCAATTAAATTATCAAGTACTTTCGTTTCTTGGTAATGATTCTAATGTTCATGAGAATATGATGCTGCCTAAATTGGATACATTTGTTTTGCTTACAAATGAAGGGCCTAGCTTGGAGAAGGATGAACATTGGAGCAAGAACAAGTATGGAGATGATGCCATGCGCAAGGGGAACAAGAACGGAGTTACAAGTGATGATTTCAGGACCACCATAATGGGTGCATGAAGCCTTGGACGAAATATACAAGATGCCACTTCATAAATTTCGTCCCGATGCTATTCTAGGTGCTGCGTCACCTTATTATTGGGCCAGGCCCTTGTAATTTCGAAATACATAAGTATAGGCTATTTTTAGAGTCCGTATGTGTGGGGAAACAAGAGATAGGGTTGATTTCGGACCCCTCCACCAAGGGCCACGAAATTCCCCCCCTCTTCCTCCATATATACAGCCCTTAGGGCACCGTTTAGACTTTGGGTTTTGTTTAGATTAAAAGTTCGTCATAGCTGCAACTTCGCGTACTTCGTTTGTGTTCAACGACCAGACAAAGGCGTCACAGAACCCCACCTTGATCAATAAAGCTTTCATCTTATATTCGCAATATCCAGATTGCAATCTCAGGTTCTTGCTTGTTCTTCGTTTGCTCACAGGAATCAGACCCTCGTGGTCAGGTTGATCGTGCTCCGGCGTGGTCAATAACCTCTCGGAGTTGGTTTAGCGATTGCTAAGGCGCAACGTCCTCGCATGTTCGTAGTCGGATCGTCATAGTCGACTTCCACCAAAGCGAAATCCATCATCTCATCGAAAGACGGGACACCTCCGCCTCTATCAAAGCTGATGCGGAGCATCCCATGATCATCCCCATGAACGCATCTACATCCTCTACAACACCACTTGGACCTATGACTCGAGCATGTGCAAGAGCTCTCGAAACCGAGGTGACATCTCTCCTCTCTCAATTCCCTTTCGATTCACATGAGACATGGTTACTACCTCAAACGGGAACGCTATGCATACTCAGGTACCAAGGACTTCACCATGAAGAAGTGATGAGGACATGACTACCTTGGATACGACCAAAAATATTGCATACATGCATATTTGTCAGGTGATTTCTAATGCAAACTATTCAATAGTCTATTTATGTTATCCAGAACAAAAATACTTCACACACTTTTGTGTTTTGTCTAATTGCAGGTGTATGGGACATTTGTACAATCCACATATAAAGATAAGGGAAAAGGAGATGTTTAGGTTGTGTTCAAAAAGTCCTCTCACGTCACTTTTGGGCCAAGAGAAGATAGAGTCCAAGTCTCTCACGTTCTGGATTCAGATTCGGACTGCACAGACATACCCGACTCAAAACGCCAACAACTTTTTCATACGGACTCCGAATTGGGTGATTCTTTTTTTGTTGGAAACTAGATTTCGTGTTCTTTCCATCCCAATTGGATTCACCTTCAAATTCGTCCGGAGAGTTGAGTTACGGACGAAACAATCTGACATTGCAGCAGAATCCGAGTCAAACTACAAGCCCAAAGGTGTTGCATCACCTCCACTTGGGCCCATGAGCCTTGTACGACCTAGGGATAGTTTTAGGCTGCCTTGGGACGTCCTCCCACCTCCTTGGCCGCCACCCCTTGCTCCTATATAAGTAGATCCATCTAGTAGCTTTTTCCTTGGGATTTGTTTAGTTAAAAGTTAGCCATTGCAATTTCGTGTACTTCGTTTGTGTCCAACGACCAGACCAAGACCGCTTCCAGATCCCCACCATTATCAATACTTCATATATATTTGCAATATTCTGATAGAGGCAAAGGTGTCCCGTCTTTCGATGAGATGATGGATATCGCTTTGGTGGAAGTAGACTTTGACGATCCGACTACGAACGTGCGAGGACGTCGCGCCTTAGCAATCGCTAAACCAACTCCGAGAGGTTATTGACCACGCCGGAGCACGATCAACCTGACCACGAGGGTCTGTTTCCTGCGAGCAAACGAAGAACAAGCAAGAAACTAAGATTGCAATCTGGATATTGCGAATATAAGATGAAAGCTTTATTGATCAAGGTGGGGTTCTGTGACGCCTTTGTCTGGTCGTTGAACACAAACGAAGTACGCGAAGTTGCAGCTATGGCGAACTTTTAATCTAAACAAAACCCAAAGTCTAAACAGTGCCCTAAGGGCTGTATATATGGAGGAAGAGAGGGGGAATTTCGTGGTCCTTGGTGGAGGGGTCCGAAATCAACCCTATCTCTTGTTTCCCCACACATACGGACTATAAAAATAGCCTATACTTATGTATTTCGAAATTACATGGGCCTGGCCCAATAAAAAGTTGACGCAGCACCTATAATAGCCTCGGGACGAAATTTATGAAGTGGCATCTTGTATATTTCGTCCATGGCTTCATGCACCCATTATGGTGGCTTCAAACTCCTGAAATCATCACTTGTAACTCCGTTCTTGTTCCCCTTGCGCATGGCATCATCTCCATGCTTGTTCTTGCTCCAATATTCATCCTTCTCCAAGCTAGGCCCTTCATTTGTAAGCAAAACAAATGTATCCAATTTAGGCAGCATCATATTCTCATGAACATTAGAATCATTACCAAGAAACGAAAGTACCTGATAGTTTAATTGGCGTGCGCGAGCTCTAGTAATTGGTCTCGTATATGTAGCAGTAGGGGCTGTGGGTGTAACAATGGTATTGATGTCGTCATCATCATCCCCTTTTTGAAATGAAGTCGTCCTCGACGGAAACTCATCTTCCTCACCCAAATAAGGCTTCAAATCTGCAATGTTAAAAGTGGGACTAACCCCAAAATCTGCAGGCAGCTCAAGTTTATATGCATTATCATTTATTTTCTCTAACACCTTAAAGGGACCATCAGCACGTGGCATTAGCTTTGATTTGCGCAAATCAGGAAATCTATCCTTACGCAAATGTAACCAAACAAGATCTCCAGGTGCAAACACAACATGTTTTCTACCCTTATCTCCAGCAAGTTTATATTTAGCATTCATACGCTCAATGTTTTCCTTAGTTAACTCATGCATTTTTAAAATCAATTCAGCATGTTGTTTAGCATCAAAATTAACCTTCTCCGAAGATGGAAGAGGGAACAAATCAATAGGTGCACGAGGTAGGAAACCATACACAACTTCAAAAGGGCACATCTTAGTAGTAGAATGCAATGAACGATTATAAGAAAATTCAATATGAGGCAAGCATTCCTCCCACATTTTCTTATTATTCTTCAAAACAGCCCTAAGCATAGTAGACAACGTTCTATTGACTACTTCAGTTTGTCCATCAGTTTGGGGGTGACAAGTAGTACTAAAAAGCAGTTTAGTCCCCAACTTAGCCCATAAACATCTCCAAAAGTGGCTAAGAAATTTAGTATCACGATCTGAAACAATAGTATTTGGCACACCATGCAAGCGAATAATTTCACGAAAGAACAAATCAGCAACATTAACAGCATCATTGCTTTTATGACATGGTATAAAGTGTGCCATTTTCGAGAATCTATCCACGACAACAAATATGCTATCCCTCCCCTTCTTTGTTCGAGGTAAACCTAAAACAAAGTCCATAGATATATCGTCCCAAGGAACACTAGGTACAGGCAAAGGCATATATAAACCATGAGGATTGAGTCGTGACTTAGCTTTTTGACATGTAGTGCAGCGAGCAATAAAACGCTCAACATCCCGTCTCATCTTTGGCCAAAAGAAATGTGTAGCAAGTACGTCCTCCGTCTTCTTCACGCCAAAGTGTCCCATTAATCCTCCTCCATGCGCCTCCTGCAACAACAAAAGACGAACGGAGCTAGCTGGAATGCATAGCTTGTTAGCACGAAACACAAATCCATTGTTAACGACGAACTTGTTCCACATTCTTCCTTCTTTACAATTCTGCATTACATCTTTAAAATCAGCATCATGCACATATTGATCTTTGATGGTCTCCAAACCAAATATTTTGAAGTCAAGTTGTGAAAGCATAGTATAGCGGCGAGACAATGCATCAGCAATAACATTTTCTTTTCCCTTCTTGTGTTTAATGACATAAGGAAAAGTCTCAATGAATTCAACCCATTTAGCATGTCTACGATTCAGTTTAGCTTGACTTTTAATATGTGATGAGGACATCAATACAATTGTTACACCCACAGCCCCTGCTGCTATACATACTGGACCAATTACTAGAGCTCGTGCACGCCAACTAAATTACCAGGTACTTTCGTTTCTTGGTAATGATTCTAATGTTCATGAGAATATGATGCTGCCTAAATTGGATACATTTGTTTTGCTTACAAATGAAGGGCCTAGCTTGGAGAAGGATGAACATTGGAACAAGAACGGAGTTACAAGTGATGATTTCAGGACTTTGAAGCCACCATAATGTGTGCATGAAGCCTTGGACGAAATATACAAGATGCCACTTCATAAATTTCGTCCCGAGGCTATTTTAGGTGCTGCGTCACCTTATTATTGGGCCAGGCCCATGTAATTTCGAAATACATAAGTATAGGCTATTTTTAGAGTCCGTATGTGTGGGGAAACAAGAGATAGGGTTGATTTCGGACCCCTCCACCAAGGGCCACGAAATTCCCCCCTCTTCCTCCATATATACAGACCTTAGGGCATCGTTTAGACTTTGGGTTTTGTTTAGATTAAAAGTTCGCCATAGCTGCAACTTCGCGTACTTCGTTTGTGTTCAACGACCAGACAAAGGCGTCACAGAACCCCACCTTGATCAATAAAGCTTTCATCTTATATTCGCAATATCCAGATTGCAATCTTAGTTTCTTGCTTGTTCTTCGTTTGCTCGCAGGAAACAGACCTTCGTGGTCAGGTTGATCGTGCTCCGGCGTGGTCAATAACCTCTCGGAGTTGGTTTAGCGATTGCTAAGGCGCGACGTCCTCGCACGTTCGTAGTCGGATCGTCAAAGTCGACTTCCACCAAAGCGAAATCCACCATCTCATCGAAAGACGGGACACCTTTGCCTCTATCAGTTTTCCTTAGTTAACTCATGCATTTTTAAAATCAATTCAGCACGTTGTTTAGCATCAAAATTAACCTTCTCCGAAGATGGAAGAGGCAACAAATCAATAGGTGCACGAGGTAGGAAACCATACACAACTTCAAAAGGGCACATCTTAGTAGTAGAATGCAATGAACGATTATAAGCAAATTCAATATGAGGCAAGCATTCCTCCCACATTTTCTTATTATTCTTCAAAACAGCCCTAAGCATAGTAGACAACGTTCTATTGACTACTTCAGTTTGTCCATCAGTTTGGGGGTGACAAGTAGTACTAAAAAGCAGTTTAGTCCCCAACTTAGCCCATAAACATCTCCAAAAGTGGCTAAGAAATTTAGTATCACGATCTGAAACAATAGTATTTGGCACACCATGCAAGCGAATAATTTCATGAAAGAACAAATCAGCAACATTAACAGCATCATCGCTTTTATGACATGGTATAAAGTGTGCCATTTTCGAGAATCTATCCATGACAACAAATATGCTATCCCTCCCCTTCTTTGTTCGAGGTAAACCTAAAACAAAGTCCATAGATATATCCTCCCAAGGAACACTAGGTACAGGCAAAGGCATATATAAACCATGAGGATTGAGTCGTGACTTAGCTTTTTGACATGTAGTGCAGCGAGCAATAAAACGCTCAACATCCCGTCTCATCTTTGGCCAAAAGAAATGTGTAGCAAGTACGTCCTCCGTCTTCTTCACGCCAAAGTGTCCCATTAATCCTCCTCCATGCGCCTCCTGCAACAACAAAAGACGAACGGAGCTAGCTGGAATGCATAACTTGTTAGCATGAAACACAAATCCATCGTTAACGACGAACTTGTTCCACATTCTTCCTTCTTTACAATTCTGCATTACATCTTTAAAATCAGCATCATGCACATATTGATCTTTGATGGTCTCCAAACCAAATATTTTGAAGTCAAGTTGTGAAAGCATAGTATAGCGGCGAGACAATGCATCAGCAATAACATTTTCTTTTCCCTTCTTGTGTTTAATGACATAAGGAAAAGTCTCAATGAATTCAACCCATTTAGCATGTCTACGATTCAGTTTAGCTTGACTTTTAATATGTTTCAAAGATTCATGATCAGAATGTATAACAAATTCTTTGGGCCATAAATAATGTTGCCATGTTTCTAAAGTCCGAACAAGAGCATATAATTCTTTATCATAAGTAGAATAATTCAGACTAGGCCCACTCAATTTTTCAGAAAAGTATGCAACAGGTTTGCCATCTTGTAATAACACACCGCCTAATCCAATTCCACTAGCATCACATTCAAGCTTAAAAGTCTTATTAAAATCAGGAAGTTGGAGTAAAGGAGCATGTGTCAACTTATCTTTCAATACCGAGAAGGCTTCTTCCTGTGCGGTACCCCAAAGAAAAGGCACATCTTTCTTTGTAAGCTCATTGAGAGGTTCATCAATGGTGCTGAAATCTCTCACAAAACGCCTATAGAATCCAGCGAGGCCAAGAAAACTCCTCACTTGTGTGACCGTTTTGGGTTGCGTTCAACTCTCAATAGCTTCAATCTTGGCTTTATCAACTTCAATTCCCTGTGGAGTAACAACATAGCCAAGAAAAGATACTCGGTCGGTGCAAAAGGTGCACTTCCCAAGGTTACCAAACAAACGTGCATCACGTAGAGCAATAAAAACAGCCCGTAAATGTTCCAAATGTTCTTCCAAAGATCTGCTATAAATCAATATGTCATCAAAATAAACTACCACAAATCGTCCAATGAAAGCACGTAAAACTTCATTCATTAATCTCATGAAAGTACTAGGTGCATTAGTTAACCCAAAAGGCATGACTAACCACTCATATAATCCAAACTTAGTTTTGAATGCTGTTTTCCATTCATCTCCCAATTTCATACGAATTTGATGGTATCCACTACGCAAATCAACTTTGGAGAATATTGTAGAGCCACTCAATTCATCAAGCATATCATCTAGCCTAGGAATAGGATGACGATAATGAATAGTAATATTATTAATGCCTCTACAATCAACACACATACGTGATGTACCATCCTTTTTCGGCACTAGAATAATAGGAACAACACAAGGACTAAGGGATTCGCGTATATAACCTTTGTCGAGAAGCTCTTGTACTTGACGCATAATCTCCTTCGTCTCCTCTGGATTGGTACGGTATGGTGCACGGTTTGGCAGTGAAGCACCGGGAATTAAGTCAATCTGATGCTCAATCTCTCGAATAGGCGGTAATCCCGGTGGCACGTCTTGTGGAAAGACGTCAGCGAACTCCTGCAAAATGTTAGTGACAGCAGGAGGCAAAGAGGAAGGCACGTCCTCGAATGAAAATAATGCCTCTTTGCACATAAAAGCATAGCAAACAGATTTGCTGAAATCTAGCTCATCAGTATCAGATTTGGTGGCAAATAAACATGCACTTTTCAATTTAATTTCAGAAGCAACACTAGATGGTTTATTATTAGGCTTCATTTGTTGCTCAAATTCTTTTGCCACAATCTGATTTTCACTCTTATTCGTCTCCTGTTTTGCTTTATTAGCTCTATTAATATCATCTTTCAAAATGGAATCAGGAGTCATAGGAAGCAAAGTAATATTTTTATCCTTATGAACAAGAGTATAGTGATTGTTTCTACCATGGTGTACAGAATTTTTATCAAATTGCCATGGTCTACCAAGTAATAAGGAACATGCTTGCATAGGTACCACATCACAATCAACATAATCAGCATATGTAGAGATACTAAAATGCACACGAACAGTACGTGTTACCTTAACCTTGCCGCTGTTGTTGAACCATTGGATGTAGTAAGGATGTGGATGTGGTCTTGTGGTGAGAGAAAGCTTCTCCACCATCTCCATGCTAGCCAAGTTGTTGCAGCTCCCTCGACTATTATGACGTGCACAGAACGTTCCTTCACAACTCCCTTGGTATGGAACAAATTGTGCCTCTGATTTTGCTCAGCTTGTGTGACCTGCACACTCAAAACACGTTGAGCAACTAAACATTCATACCTGTCAGCGTCTTCAGGAGCCATGTATTGTGTCTCATGATCAGAATCATCTCCACCATGTTCTTCACGTGTAATAAGAGCCAAAGTCTCCTCATCATAGTCACTAGCGGACTCATATCCACCATCTGCGGTAGCAATCATCACACGCGGAGATTTGCATTCTCTCGCATAATGACCTCCTCCCTTACAACGACGACAAATAATATCACTTGTGTGCCCTGTTGATGCCATGGAAGAAGAAGAACTCTGTGCAGGCCCAGCAGGTGCGCTCTTGGCAGATAATGGTGGTTGTGCCTGTTTTCTTGTATCATGAATGGAGGAGGCACGTGACTGAGGTGCTGGTGCAGTTGAAGTAGAAGATGCACGCGGTGTCCATGATGAAGGTCGGCCTGCAGAAAAGTTAGTTCGCGCCAATGCTTGTCGATCCTGCACTTCACGTTCAGCTTTACAAGCAAGATGGAATAAACGAGTGATATTAGTATACTCCTTATAGTCTAGAATGGTCTGAATCTCTCTATTTAATCCACCCAGAAAACGTGCAAGCATAGCTTCATTCTCCTCAACAATACCACATCTAATCATGCCAATTTGTAATTCCTGATAATATTCTTCTACAGAATTTTTCCCTTGTCTTAAACGCTGCAATTTTTGAAGCAATTCACGTTGATAATATGGTGGAACCCAACGCGTACGCATAGCAGTTTTCAAAGCAGCCCAAGTAGTTGGAATAGGATATAATCTACAATGTTCAGACCACCATACACATGCAAAACTAGTGAAAGCACAAACAGCAGCAGCAACTCGTCTCTCCTCAGGATATTGTAAACATGTAAATCGTTGTTCAGTTTCTAACTCCCAAGTAAGATATATATCAGGAACATATCTACCCTCAAATGGTGGAATATTCAATTTCAGTTTAGGAATATGGACATCATCGCGTACCTGAGGTGGTGGTGCAGGCCTACCATTACGAATATATACCTGAGGTCGACCCGCTGGTGGTGGTACAGGTGGCTGCACGTAGTGTTGATTTTGATCAACCTCATCCTCATAGTCTCCCACATAATCATCCTCCTCCGCATCAGTGATAGAGGCAAAGGTGTCCCGTCTTTCGATGAGATGGTGGATTTCGCTTTGGTGGAAGTCGACTTTGACGATCCGACTACGAACGTGCGAGGACGTCGCGCCTTAGCAATCGCTAAACCAACTCCGAGAGGTTATTGACCACGCCGGAGCACGATCAACCTGACCACGAAGGTCTGTTTCCTGCGAGCAAACGAAGAACAAGCAAGAAACTAAGATTGCAATCTGGATATTGCGAATATAAGATGAAAGCTTTATTGATCAAGGTGGGGTTCTGTGACGCCTTTGTCTGGTCGTTGA
Organism: Triticum aestivum; assembly: GCF_018294505.1. Lineage (NCBI taxonomy): Eukaryota > Viridiplantae > Streptophyta > Magnoliopsida > Poales > Poaceae > Triticum > Triticum aestivum. The sequence goes on from NC_057795.1 coordinate 250,881,702, forward strand.
ACACAAACGAAGTACGCGAAGTTGCAGCTATGGCGAACTTTTAATCTAAACAAAACCCAAAGTCTAAACGATGCCCTAAGGGCTGTATATATGGAGGAAGAGGGGGGGAATTTCGTGGCCCTTGGTGGAGGGGTCCGAAATCAACCCTATCTCTTGTTTCCCCACACATACGGACTCTAAAAATAGCCTATACTTATGTAATTCGAAATTACATGGGCCTGGCCCAATAATAAGGTGACGCAGCACCTAAAATAGCCTCGGGACGAAATTTATGAAGTGGCGTCTTGTATATTTCGTCCAAGGCTTCATGCACCCATTATGGTGGCTTCAAAGTCCTGAAATCATCACTTGTAACTCCGTTCTTGTTTCCCTTGCGCATGCCATCATCTCCATGCTTGTTCTTGCTCCAATGTTCATCCTTCTCCAAGCTAGGCCCTTCATTTGTAAGCAAAACAAATGTATCCAATTTAGGCAGCATCATATTCTCATGAACATTAGAATCATTACCAAGAAACGAAAGTACCTGGTAATTTAGTTGGCGTGCACGAGCTCTAGTAATTGGTCCAGTATGTATAGCAGCAGGGGCTGTGGGTGTAACAATTGTATTGATGTCCTCATCAAAAATGCACACGAACAGTACGTGTTACCTTAACCTTGCCACTGTTGTTGAACCATTGGATGTAGTAAGGATGTGGATGTGGTCTTGTGGTGAGAGAAAGCTTCTCCACCATCTCCATGCTAGCCAAGTTGTTGCAGCTCCCTCCGTCTATTATGACGCGCACAGAACGTTCCTTCACAACTCCCTTGGTATGGAACAAATTGTGCCTCTGATTTTGCTCAGCTTGTGTGACCTGCACACTCAAAACACGTTGAGCAACTAAACATTCATACCTGTCAGCGTCTTCAGGAGCCATGTATTGCGTCTCATGATCAGAATCATCTCCACCATGTTCTTCACGTGTAATAAGAGCCAAAGTCTCCTCATCATAGTCACTAGCGGACTCATATCCACCATCTGCGGTAGCAATCATCACACGCGGAGATTTGCATTCTCTCGCATAATGACCTCCTCTCTTACAACGACGACAAATAATATCACTTGTGTGCCCTGTTGATGCCATGGAAGAAGAAGAACTCTGTGCAGGCCCAGCAGGTGCGCTCTTGGTAGATAATGGTGGTTGTGCCTGTTTTCTTGTATCACGACTGGAGGAGGCACCTGATTGAGGTGCTGGTGCAGTTGAAGTAGAAGATGCACGCGGTGTCCATGATGAAGGTCGGCCTGCAGAAAAGTTAGATCGCGCCAATGCTTGTCGATCCTGCACTTCACGTTCAGCTTTACAAGCAAGATGGAATAAACGAGTGATATTAGTATACTCCTTATAGTCTAGAATGGTCTGAATCTCTCTATTTAATCCACCCAGAAAACGTGCAAGCATAGCTTCATTCTCCTCAACAATACCACATCTAATCATGCCAGTTTGTAATTCCTGATAATATTCTTCTACAGAATTTTTCCCTTGTCTTAAACGCTGCAATTTTTGAAGCAATTCACGTTGATAATATGGTGGAACCCAACGCGTACGCATAGCAGTTTTCAAAGCAGCCCAAGTAGTTGGAATAGGATATAATCTACAATGTTCAGACCACCATACACATGCAAAACTAGTGAAAGCACAAACAGCAGCAGCAACCTGTCTCTCCTCGGGATATTGTAAACATGTAAAACGTTGTTCAGTTTCTAACTCCCAAGTAAGATATATATCAGGAACATATCTACCCTCAAATGGTGGAATATTCAATTTCAGTTTAGGAATATGCACATCATTTCGTACCTGAGGTGGTGGTGCAGGCCTACCATTACGAATATATACCTGAGGTCGACCTGCTGGTGGTGGTGCTGGTGGGTGCACGTAGTTCTCATAATCGCCCGCATACTCATCATCCTCCTGGGTACCAGCAGCAGCAGTAGCAGGAGCCAAAGAAGCATCAATAACAGGAACAGCAGCACCAGAAGTTTGGCCATCCTCAATAGGAACACGCTTCGCTCGTCCATACTGATTCGGAAGGATGCGTTGTTATTGGTGTTGCAGAGGTGCGATAGGTGCAGCCGGCGGCGGTGGTGGTAAACGTGCGAGCAATTCATTAAACTTGCTATCAAGCTTTGTTTCGAATGTCTTCTCCATGCCATCTATATTCTCCATGGCCTCGTCAAATCTGTTTAGCACATCTTGCACCTGTCCACTCATCATTTGCTGAAATTTATCATGTAGCTGTTTGTTTGTCAGGTTCTCCCAATCAGTCTCATCGGCTTGTGATCCTACCATGGTTAGCAGCAAATAGAAACACACAAGAATATGATCCTACAGACTACTAAGAAGTGGTGGTGGTGTATCACAAACCCGTCAAGCAAAACTCAAATTCTTACCAGTTCTTACCCAGCAGCAGGCGGTGATCGGCAACCGTTGTAGTCAAAACTCTCAAAGCTTGGATAGAGCGATTACAAGGGAGAGTCAAACGCACGACGTAGATGTATGTGGAGCTGGGAAGGCTTATAATATGGTAGCAAAAAGGGTCAGCAATAATCAATTCAGAGATGCAAAGTTGAATAAACACTCAACGACGGTACTGTGCTGGTCCTAGGCTAGACCGTGCTAGAGATGCGAGCCTAGAACACTAACAAAATCACGGCGCTGCACGTAAACAAGGAAAAAGCACACTCTGGAATTTTTTTTTCGCTCTTTTTTTTGTGCTCTTTTTTTTCGAAAAATCACTATAATGGCGAGTGTCTCAAAACTCTTCCTAGGTCAAACTGACAGGATGGGCACGAAATTTTTTCGACCAAATTTTCTTTTTCGTTTTTTCGACTGCCCGGACCCAAAAACTGGAAACGGGTCAAAAAAAACTTCCTATAATGGCACCTGTCTCAAAACACTCAGAAACACCTAAAAATAGGATAGCCAGAAATTTTTTCGAAAAATGCATTTTCGATTTTTTTTCCGAAACCTACTCCGGCAAGGAAACACGAATCGGAATCTAGATGGATCTCAAAAACACACCTAATATGCAAGGAACTCGGATTGGTGGTGGATATATGGTGGTGGTATATGGCAGCGGTGGTGGTATATGGCAGCGGTGGTAATATATGGATATGGATCGGTGGTGGTATATGGATACGGATTGGTGGTGGTATATGGATACGGATTCGGAGCGGTGGTGGTAGGTGACAGGGGCGATGATGATGGTGCGGTGGCGGCGTGACAACTTATGACCAGAACTCAAAACTCTAAAAGACTAACGCTAAGACCAGCAACTAGACACGACGATGCAACCGCAAATTCAACAAAGCAAAACCCTGAAAAGATTATGCAAAGGCTCAGATTCGTTCGGATATGATGAACTAACCATAATTTTTTTTTGGCTTTTTCGTGGACTGTAGGTATGAAGAACAGACTCGATCTAAACTACGAAAAACTGTAAAATCTCACCGAGCAACCTGGAAATCTGATACCACTTGATAGAGGCAAAGGTGTCCCGTCTTTCGATGAGATGATGGATATCGCTTTGGTGGCAGTCGACTTTGACGATCCGACTACGAACGTGCGAGGACATCGCGCCTTAGCAATCGCTAAACCAACTCCGAGAGGTTATTGACCACGCCGGAGCACGATCAACCTGACCACGAGGGTCTGTTTCCTGCGAGCAAATGAAGAACAAGCAAGAAACTGAGATTGCAATCTGGATATTGCGAATATAAGATGAAAGCTTTATTGATCAAGGTGGGGTTCTGTGATGCCTTTGTCTGGTCGTTGAACACAAACGAAGTACGCGAAGTTGCAGCTATGGCGAACTTTTAATCTAAACAAACCCAAAGTCTAAACGATGCCCTAAGGGCTGTATATATGGAGGAAGAGGGGGGAATTTCGTGACCCTTGGTGGAGGGGTCCGAAATCAACCCTATCTCTTGTTTCCCCACACATACGGACTCTAAAAATAGCCTATACTTATGTATTTCGAAATTACATGGGCCTGGCCCAATAATAAGGTGATGCAGCACCTATAATAGCCTCGGGACGAAATTTATGAAGTGGCATCTTGTATATTTCGTCCAAGGCTTCATGCACCCATTATGGTGGCTTCAAAGTCCTGAAATCATCACTTGTAACTCCGTTCTTGTTCCCCTTGCGCATGCCATCATCTCCATGCCTGTTCTTAATCCAATGTTCATCCTTCTCCAAGCTAGGCCCTTCATTTGTAAGCAAAACAAATGTATCCAATTTAGGCAGCATCATATTCTCATGAACATTAGAATCATTACCAAGAAACGGAAGTACCTGGTAATTTAGTTGGCGTGCGCGAGCTCTAGTAATTGGTCTAGTATTTATAGCAGCAGGGGCTGTGGGTGTAACAATTGTATTGATGTCCTCATCATGTGACATATGTGCAAAAATCAAGGGAAGTTAAAATGGATGACATATACATATACAACATGTACACTTTGTCTCTTTTGTTAGCCACATTTCAGATTAAGCAATGCCGAGGACGGCTTTGTTTTCAAAAAGGGGAGGATGATGAGGACATGACTACCTTGGATACGACCAAAAATATTGCATACATGCATATTTGTCAGGTGATTTCTAATGCAAACTATTCAATAGTCTATTTATGTTATCCAGAACAAAAATACTTCACACACTTTTGTGTTTTGTCTAATTGCAGGTGTATGGGACATTTGTACAATCCACATATGAAGATAAGGGAAAAGGAGATGTTTAGGTTGTGTTCAAAAAGTCCTCTCACGTCACTTTTGGGCCAAGAGAAGATAGAGTCCAAGTCTCTCACGTTCTGGATTCAGATTCGGACTGCACAGACATACCTGACTCAAAACGCCAACAACTTTTTCATACGAACTTCGAATTGGGTGATTCTTTTTTTGTTGGAAACTAGATTTCGTGCTCTTTCCATCACAATTGGATTCACCTTCAAATTCGTCCGGAGCGTTGAGTTACGGACGAAACAATCTGACGTTGCAGCAGAATCCGAGTCAAACTACAAGCCCAAAGGTGTTGCATCACCTCCACTTGGGCCCATGAGCCTTGTACGACCTAGGGTTAGTTTTAGGCTGCCTTGGGACGTCCTCCCACCTCCTTGGCCGCCACCCCTTGCTCCTATATAAGTAGATCCATCTAGTAGCTTTTTCCTTGGGATTTGTTTAGTTAAAAGTTAGCCATTGCAACTTCGTGTACTTCGTTTGTGTCCAACGACCAGACCAAGACCGCTTCCGGATCCCCACCATTATCAATACTTCATATATATTTGCAATATTCAGATTGCTTTATCATATTCTTGCTCGTTCTTCGATTGCTTGCAGGAATAGACCTTCGTGGTCAGGCTGACCGTGCTTCCAGCATCGTCAGTAACCTCAGGAGATTGGTTTAGCGATTGCTAAGGCGCAACGTTGTGCATGTTTGTAGTCGGATTGTCAAAGTCGTCTCCACCAAATCGATAGTTATCATCTCATCGAAAGATCGGGACCCTCGCCTCTATCAAGAAGCCAGGGAGCAAGGAGAACCGGAAGCGGAAGACATACGTGAAGACGGAGAGGAAAACCGCCAAGGACCAGACTGGCCGGACGATCCGGACGGCGGCCCGGATGATCCGGACAGAGCCCGGACGATCCGGACCCCCATCCGGACGATCCGGCTAATTCGACCGAAGACTACAGAAGCCTCCCCCTGAAGCCGGATCATCCGGACCCTGCCCGGACGTCCGGACCGCCAGCCGGACATCCGGCCCTGCGCCTCCACCAGCCGAGTCTCCAGATCATCCGGGCCTCCACCCGGACCATCCGGACCAGCCCGGATCATCCGGCTCCGGACCCGGATCATCCGGCCAGCGCCTGTGTGCGCGTGTTGGGCTGAGCCCATGTACCCCTTCGCCCCCTAGCCTATAAATAGGACTCCTCCTCCTCCTTTTGAAACTTAGCATTGGATTAGCTCATGTTTGTGTGAGAGCCTTTGCTCATCGACTTGGATACTTCTCCTTGGAGATCAGGACCTCTCCGGAGAAGATCCCCAAGCGGATTCAAGACCCCTCTTTAGGGAAGAACATCAAGGCCTCCTCTTGGAGAAGAACGGTTCCGTTGTATCCTTTCCCTTTGTTGATTGTGGATCATATGTTACTCTATGTATTCGGTGATCTAGCACTTGTGTGATCGATTCCTTGTTGGTTGAGTGATTCCCTCTCGTTTTCCCCCCGTGTTTCCCTTTGTGCTTCCGCGTGTTCTTCGTGTTTCCCCGTAGGATCCACTCCAAACGTGAAAGATCGACGCTATAGGGTTCCACCCTACATCATCTTGGTACCATGAGCCACGTTGACCATGTTTTTGGAGCCCCTACCCCTTGATTTCTAGCTTGATTTTGTTGTTTTGGTCCTAAATCCGAAAATCCCCACCAAAAATAACGCCAATTTTTTTTGTGATTTGTTAGTTTTGAGGATGTTTTGTTGATTTTGATCCGTGGATTCGGTGTGTAACTCGTGGATCTTGCTTTTCCCCACCTTCTCCACCTCGAAATCCATCCAAAATCCGCAAAATCGTCAAATTTGTCCCCGTTTTTGTGTTCTTCCCGAGCAGTTCCTGAGCGAGATTGACCTGCCCGGATCATCCGGACCCCGACCCGGATCATTCGGACACGCCCGGATCATCCGGCTCCTGGCCCGGATCATCCGGCCTCCTGTGCCGAAACTGCAGTTTTGCAATCCTCCTCCACCACCCCAACCACCACCACTTCCACCTGCCAAACCCCAGCAACACAACCTCCGTACTACCATTCGACTTTGGGTTCGACATTTTGAGTGAGATTTTCGTGTCCTTTTGTGTTTCGGCTATTTAGGCGCGGTGCGACATCAACAACTACCGCTCATTTTCGTCGACTACTCATCTTCGCTACGGCCGGTAACTTCGACGACATCTTTGTCATACCTTGCAATTGCATTGATAACCATCATATACCATCTTTTGCGTTGCTTACCCATCGAGACTAGCCATTGAGTATTGCCGGCAACGTGACTTGTGCACATTAGTAAGCATACCCCATATCATACATATCATCGTGGTGCATATCTCGGAATCAACTTGTGTGTCACAAAGTTGTCATCGCATACACAATTGCTATCTTGGTTCGTGAAGTTTGCATAAGAAAAGAGCTCACAAGAGAAAGAGCCACTCAAGCTTTTAAGCAAAGAGGAAAGAAAAGCAAAGAGCTTATGAACAAGAAGCATAGCATCATACAACATTAAGATTGTCATATAAGATCATCTTGGATCATTGCACTGAAATACCATACATATAGCATACTTGGGATAGAGATCGTTGCATTTTTGCCTAGTAGGTTGTGCACAAGCTCCGTATCCGCCTATTGTGCAATCGTGCTAGCGTCTCTCTAGTATTGTGCAACAAGAGCATTTTCGTGGATTCCACATTTTGGCTCACTTTTGGTTTGCACAATCCCATTTATCTATTTGCGTGTGTGTTTCCGTGTACAACTACTTGCTTGGTCTACTTGTTACATTTGCGAATTTGCGAATCCTTTTCAACATTTTTGAGTCAAGCTAACAATTGCAATCAATTTTGTGCCACCATCCTAACCAAGCTCCACCAAAAGCTTTTACTTGTGTAGGTGTGAGAATCGACAAGGATTGGTACCAATAGTGCTATTTCATTGTCCACATTTGAGTGAACTTGATTCATCTTCAACTTAGGTCAAAGGTACATTGGTATTAGTTCTTCTCCTTCTACCACTCACAATTTTACTTGGTATGATGGATAGGCCAAGTTCTTCTACAAATCCACCTCTCATCGAGAACGGCGACGACATGTCATCATTCGTCACAAAGAGCCACCTCTTTGGTGCTCAAAGGGCGTTACACCAAGAGCAACAAGCTATGAGCGACCGCATCGACAACCTCGCCACCGACTTGCCACTCTCCGAGCAACGTACAAGAGACTACTTCGACGACAAGTTCGACTCTCACAAGCAAGAAAATGATGCAAGAATGGACGAGATCCACGCCTTGATGAGGAACCGGCATCATTCCACTTCTTCCTCCTCAAGACGGAGCCGCTCGAGTCGACACCCCGATGACACCTTCTCCGGCTCAAGTACACCGTCTTCGGCCATTCTTCGACGAGCCACGCATCAAGACCGTCATGCACCTCGCAACCCGCTACATGACAAGCAGTCACAAGAGCAAGAAGATGAGCAAGTCCCTCGTCATCAATCAAACCAAGTGGCTTTTGCTCAAGCTCAAGAACGGCAACGACTTCGGCGCCAAGAAGAAGAACGAGCACGTCTACACCAAGAAGAACAAGACGCCGAGGCTCAACGTCTTCAACAACAACAACGAGATGCGCAAGCGATTGCGGCACAACGTGCCCTTCAAGAATCAAGTCGAGCCATCGCCAACCGCAATCACGAACGGCGCAATCAAGAGGAAGCCCTTCGAGAAGAAATCCAAGAGAGGAACTACCATCCACATGCGCAACGGCAAGCTCCACAAGCCCCTCCTCAAGCTCGTCAAGCTCCCCTTCAACCTCAAGTTCAACAAGAGCAAGTTGATCATGGACTTCCTCCGCGCCAAGAGCAACATGAGGATGACTACCCTCCACGCCAAGGACGTCATCATCACCATCGCCAACAACACAATGAAGAGCAACGCTATGGCAAGCTCAAGTTCACAATGCCCAAGTTCAAGGGAAGCAATGATCCGGAAGAGTACCTCTCATGGGCATTGAAGGTCGACAAAATCTTTCGTTTGCACAACTATGAGGAAGAGAAGAAGATCGCTATGGCATCACTTGAGTTCCAAGACTATGTGCTCATATGGTGGGAACAAGTCCTTGAACGCCGGGAAGCAAGAGGTGAACCTCCAATCACCACTTGGGCTCAAATGAAGGATGTCATGCGAGCACGTTTTGTGCCAACCTACTACAACCGCGATCTCTTCAAGAAGCTACAACTCCTCAAGCAAGGAACAAAGAGTGTTGAAGAATACTACAAGGAAATGGAGATTGCCATGATTCGAGCCAATGTCACAAAAGATGATGAGCAAACAATGGCACGATTCTTGAATGGACTCAATCATCCCATCAAGAAGATCGCCGACTTCCAACCCTACTCCAACCTCACTGAGCTCGTGCATCAAGCTACAAAGGTGGAACGTCAAGTGCAAGATGACTTCAAGTACGCCAAGTACTCCTACAAGACACACGGCTTCTCCAACAACCAAGCTTCAACAACTACTCCAACTTCGACATCAACCAAGCCTTCTCCAAGCAACGACGACAAGTCAAGTTACAAGAAAACTTCCACAAGTTCAAGTCGTCTTCCTCCTACTACGAGCAACCTCAAGCCGCGTGCTTCATCATCTACTCCAACTGATGAGACCGTCAAGACAAGCTCCTTTAAGTGTTTCACTTGCGGCGGCCGAGGCCACAAGTCCTATGAATGCACCAACAAGCGCACCATGATCCTCAACGACGACGGCACCTACGACTCAATGAGTGAAGATGAAATGGAAGCTATTGAGCAAGTGGCCATGCAACCGCGCGTGAACAAGGATGAAGATGATCAAGTCTTTTGTGATGAAGATACAAGCCCCGCTCTTGTTGTCTCCAAGGTCTTGACACTTCAACATCAACAAGAAGAAGACCAACGATGCCACATCTTCCACACAAAGGCCGGCATCAATGGACGATCCATCAAGGTCATCATCGATGGAGGTAGTTGCCACAACTTGGCAAGCGAAGAACTATGCTCCAAGCTTCAATTGATCAAGAAGAAGCACCCGCACCCCTACAAGGTTCAATGGTTAAGTGACTCCGGCACTATACGAGTCGAGCATACAGTCCAAGTCTCTTTCAAAATAGGTGCTTATGAAGACACTTTGGAATGTGATGTGGTCCCAATGACCGTTTGCCACCTCCTTCTTGGTCGACCATGGCAATTCGACCGTGGTGTCATCCACAATGGGCGAACCAATCACTATAGCTTCAAGATGAAAGGGAAGGAGTATGTGCTACGACCTATGTCTCCTAGTCAAGTGATAGCCGACAAGCAAGCCACCCACCATGGAGAGAAGAGTGAGAAAGTCACCCACCCAAAAGTGAGTGAGAGCCACAAGCCAAATATGAGCGCCTCTTCGCCTAGAGAGAAAAACCTCATCCTATTTGCCACCAAAAGTGAGATAAGAGAAGTGTGTGAGAACCCATCGAGTGTGATGCACTTTGTCCTTATGTGCAAGGATGGAGAACCAAAAACTAACACTTCTCACGAGCTACCTTTAGTGTTTCAATCTCTTTTGTAGGAATTCCAAGATGTTTTCCCCGATGAGCTACCTCCGGGTCTACCTCCTCTACGAGGCATTGAGCATCGAATCGACCACATCCCCGGAGCACCACTTCCAAACAAAGCTCCATACCGAGTCAATCCCAAAGAAACCAAGGAGATTCAGTGGCAAGTACAACAACTCATCGACAATGGTCATGTACGTGAAAGCTTAAGCCCTTGTGTCGTTCCCGTTATACTTGTACCTAAGCCCGATGGAAGTTTTTGCTTGTGTTCCGATTGTAGACCTATAAATGCTATTACAGTTCGCTATAGGCATCCCATTCCTCGCTTATATGATATGCTTGATGAACTTAGTGGAGCCAACTTTTTCTCAAAAATAGATCTTAAAAGTGGCTATTATCAAATTCGCATTCAAGAAGGTGATGAATGGAAAACTGCTTTTAAAACCAAATTTGGCTTATATGAGTGGTTAGTTATGCCTATGGGTTTATCAGAAGCTCCCGGTACTTTCATGCGTCTTATGCATCATGTGCTTAGACCTTACATTGGAGTATTTGTTGTGGTTTACTTTGATGACATTCTTGTGTTTAGCAAAACAATGAAAGACCATATTAATCATGTTAAATCTGTTTTGCAAACCCTTCGCAAGGAGAGCCTTTATGCAAATTTGAAAAAATGCACGTTTGGTGTTGACAAAGTGGTTTTCTTGGGATTTGTTGTCTCTTCAAAAGGTGTTCATGTTGACGAAACTAAAATTGAGGCAATTAAAACTTGGCCCCAACCAACCAATTTGCAACAAGTGCGTAGTTTCCTTGGCCTTGCAGGATTTTATCGCCAATTTGTGAAAAACTTTAGCACAATAGCCGCTCCTTTGCATGCTTTGAGCAAGAAGAATACTCCTTTTGTTTGGGGAACTTTGCAATCAACCGCTTTTGATGAGCTCAAGTCTTTGCTTACTCATGCTCCGATTCTTGCTTTGCCCAATTTTGACAAAACTTTTGAGGTTCATTGTGATGCAAGTGGTACTGGAATTGGCGGAGTTTTGATGCAAGAAAAACAAGCCATTGCTTATTTTAGTGAAAAACTCTCCGGTGCTCAACTTAACTATCCTGTATATGACAAAGAATTGTATGCTTTAGTGCGTGTCCTACATGTTTGGGAACATTATCTTAGACCTCATGAATTTGTCATCCATACCGAGCATGAAACGCTTAAGTACTTAAAAGGTCAAACTAAATTGAACAAGCGTCATGCAAAATGGAGTGAATTTATTGAATCTTTCCCATATGTGATTAAGTACATTAAGGGTAAGGAAATGTAGTTGTCGATGCACTTTCTCGCATATGCACGCTTGTGACTAAACTTGAGTTGAATGTCATTGGCTTTGAACACATAAAAGACTTGTATGCCAATGATCCATCTTTTGCACCTCATTATGCTAAATGTTTGACGCATACATCTTGGAAACGATATGACATCAAGGATGGTTATCTTATGAGAGCTAACAAACTATGCATTCCTGAGTCTTCTCTTCATTTGCTACTTTTGCAAGAGGCTCATGGAGGTGGACTCATGGGACACTTTGGACGCGACAAGACTTTCGCCACGCTCTCCAAGAACTACTTTTGGCCAAAGATGTTCCGCGACGTCTCACGCTTCACCACACGATGCTCTACATGTCGCAAAGCTAAGTCAAAAGCTCAATCCCATGGTCTTTACATGCCACTTCCTATTCCTTATCAACCTTGGGAAGACATTAGTATGGATTTTGTACTTGGTTTGCCTAGAACTCAAAATGGAAAGGATTCCGTGTTTGTCGTCGTGGACCGATTTTCTAAGATGGCACATTTCATTCCTTGCAACAAGATAGACGATGCTTCACATATTGCAAATCTCTTTTGTAGGGAAATCTTGCGCCTCCATGGAGTACCAAAGACAACCGTCTCCGACCGCGACGTCAAGTTCTTGAGTTACTTTTGGAAGACTCTATGCGCCAAGCTCAGAATCAAGCTCTTGTTCTCATCCGCATACCATCCTCAAACCGACGGCCAAACGGAGGTGACGAACCAGACACTATCCACTCTACTTCGCGTGCTGATCAAGAAGAACATCAAGGAGTGGGAGGCGTGTCTACCCATCGCCGAGTACACCTACAACCGTGCAAGACATTCGACTACCGGCAAGTCTCCCTTCGAGGTCGTCTACGGCTTCAACTCATTGTCACCTTTGGACATTCTACCTCTTCCTCTACAAGAACGCACCAACATGGATGCGAGTGCACGAGCAAGCTACATCAAGAAGATGCATGAGGATACAAGGCACACCATAGAGCGCCAAGTACAACGACTAGCGTCCAAGCTCAACATCAACAAGAAACCCATGTTATTCAACATTGGAGACCTAGTGTGGCTGCACCTTCGCAAGGACCGCTTCCCCAACGAACGCAAGTCCAAGCTTCTCCCTCGAGCCGACGGACCATTCAAGGTGCTAGCACGCTACAACAACAATGCTTACAAGATCGACCTCCCACGCGACAAGTACAACGCGAGCGACATCTTCAACGTCTCCGATCTATCCCCGTACCATGGTGATGAGGATGTCGATCCGAGGTCGGATCTTTCACAAGGGGGGGGGGAGATGATGCGGAGCATCCCATGATCATCCCCATGAACGCATCTACATCCTCTACAACACCACTTGGACCTATGACTCGGGCACGTGCAAGAGCTCTCAAAACCGAGGTGACATCTCTCCTCTCTCAATTCCCTTTCGATTCACATGAGACATGGTTACTACCTCAAACGGAAACGCTATGCATACTCAGGTACCAAGGACTTCACCATGAAGAAGCCAGGGAGCAAGGAGAACCGGAAGCGGAAGACATACGTGAAGACGGAGAGGAAAAGTGCCAAGGACCAGACTGGCCGGACGATCTGGACGGCGGCCCTGATGATCCGGACAGAGCCCGGACGATCCGGACCCCCATCCGGACGATCCGGCTAATTCGACCAAAGACTACAGAAGCCTCCCCCCTGAAGCCGGATCATCCGGGCCTCCACCCGGACCATCCGAACCAGCCCGGATCATCCGGCTCTGGACCCGGATCATCCGGCCAGCGCCTGTGTGCGCGTGTTGGGCTGAGCCCATGTACCCCTTCGCCCCCTAGCCTATAAATAGGACTCCTCCGCCTCCTTTTGAGACTTAGCATAGGATTAGCTCATGTTTGTGTGAGAGCCTTTGCTCATCCAGTTGGATACTTCTCCTCGGAGATCAGGACCACTCCGGAGAAGATCCTCAAGCGGATTCAAGACCCCTCTTTAGGGAAGAACATCAAGGCCTCCTCTTGGAGAAGAACGGTTCCGTTGTATCCTTTCCCTTTGTTGATTGTGGATCATATGTTACTCTATGTATTCGGTGATCTAGCACTTGTGTGATCGATTCCTTGTTGGTTGAGTGATTCCCTCTCATTTTCCCCCCGTGTTTCCCTTTGTGCTTCCGCGTGTTCTTTGTGTTTCCCTGTAGGATCCACTCCAAACGTGAAAGATCGACGCTATAGGGTTCCACCCTACATCAAAAGCAGGTCTAAAACGGCCATTAAATGGTGGTATAGAAACATGAACCTGATCATGTGCATTTGGATGTTTGTGCACCTCTCGTGACAGTTGTGGTATTTGCATAGGTGGTGGCATGTCTCCCGTGATCGACAAAGCCCATGAATTGACTCTGGATCCTGTCATGATTAGTAGAACAAGAAACAAAATCCAAAAATAATGTTCCTATAACTACTAGGATGTGGTGGTAAAACGCTCACAGTAAAGCAAATATCAATGTCTTACAAGTTCTTACCATGCAGCAGGCGGTGATCGGCAACCAGCGGTGTCAAGTAACCCCGAATATTGAGTAAAGCGATTGCCAGGGGAGCGTACGTATACACGGTGTAGAAATATGTGGAGCTGGGTTGGCTATATATGGTAGCAAAAGATTAGCAATAATCAATTCAAAGATGCAATGTTGAATAAACGCTCAACAACGGTACTGTGCTGCTCCTAAGCTAGACCGGACTAGAGACGCCAGCCTAGAACACTAATGAGGTCACGGCGTAGCACAACTAGCATCAATGAAGAATACTAAGTAGCTCTTGATAGCAAGATATAAGTGAAGATAATGATGAAAAACAACTGCCAAGCAGGATATACAACAATTCTCTCTCCAACTTTCCTCTTGAAAAGTTTGAGCCAATTTTCTGATAAATTCTTGCAAAGAATGCTACTAACTCAAGCTTTCCAATGCAAAAAGAATCACTCAATTCCGAGTTGATATGAGGAGTCAAAGAATTCTAAAACTGGCCTGAAAAATTGGAACAAGCTGTGTTCACGAACTTCGGAGGGCAAAAAGACCTATTTAGAAGCCGATTTTGAGGTGTCAAATATTGAAATAGCTTCTGCAACTATTTACATGCGGCTCTTCGCTATCTTCAATTTGAGTACTCACGGAGCCAAAACGGACTTCGTATGAGGAAGATATACCTGCTTTACTGAACAGTGCGCAAATCAGATTCCAATCCGAATTCAGGTACGAGATTGATTCTAGATAGATCCGAATTTTTTTCTTCTCTCCTTTTTTTTCTCATGTTTTTTTTTCTTTTTCTTCTCTCTCTTTTTCTTTTTTTTCTTTCCTTTTTTCTCTCTCTTTTTTTCTCTATCTTCTTTTTCTCCCTCTTTCCAAGACAAACTAGATAAGATACAGATTGGATCAGGCGAAGATGTGAGTGACCTCAACTATGATTATGACAATGAACAGTGCGTAGCACGTGGTGGAAATTGGTGGATGGGATGGTGGACAGCGGATGGGATAATGATGCAGCGGCGGCGTGACTAATGTGAACAGAACTCGAAACTCTAAAGGAACTAGACACTAAGACCAGCAACTCGACACGACGATGCAACCGATAATTCAATAATGCAAACAATGAAAAGAAAATTGCAAAGGCTCAGTCTGGCTAGGACAAAGGATGAATAGATCTAACTTTTGTTTTGTGGCTTTTTCTTGGACAATAGGTAAGAAAATAAATCTAACCTAGGAAAAACTGGAAGTTCTCACCGAGCAACCTGAAAACTGATACCACTTGATAGAGGCGGGGTGTCCTGATCTTTCGATGAGATGTTAACTATCGATTTTGGTGGAGACGACTTTGACGATCCGACTACAAACGTGCACGACGCTGCGCCTTAACAATCGCTAAACCAACTCCGAGAGGTTATTGACCACGCCGAAGCACAATCAACCTGACCACGAAGGTCTATTCCTGCAAGCAATCGAATAACAAGCAAGAATATGATAAAACAATCTGAATATTGTGAATATAGATGAAGTATTGATAAAGGTGGGGATCCGTAAGCGGTCTTGGTCTGGTCGTTGGACACAAACGAAGTACACGAAGTTGCAAGGGCTAACTTTTAACTAAACAAATCCCAAAGAAAAAGCTACTAGATGGATCTACTTATATAGGAGCAAGGGGTGGCGGCCAAGGAGGTGGGAGAACGTCCCAAGGCAGCCTAAAACCAACCCTAGGTCGTAC
This sequence comes from Triticum aestivum, assembly GCF_018294505.1. NCBI lineage: Eukaryota > Viridiplantae > Streptophyta > Magnoliopsida > Poales > Poaceae > Triticum > Triticum aestivum. Next base: position 250,897,626 of record NC_057795.1, read on the forward strand.
AAGGCTCATGGGCCCAAGTGGAGGTGACGTAACACCTTTGGACTTGTAGTTTGACTTGGATTCTGCTGCAGCATCAGATTGTTTCGTCCATAACTCAACGCTCCGGACGAATTTGAAGGTGAATCCAATTGTGTTGAAAAGTGCACGAAATCTAGTTTCCAACAAAAAAAGAATCACCCAATTCGGAGTCCGTATGAAAAAGCTGTTGGCGTTTTGAGTCAGGTATGTCTGTGCAGTCCGAATCTGAATCCAGAACGTGAGAGACTTGGACTCTATCTTCTCTTGGACCAAAAGTGACGTGAGAGAACTTTTGAAACAGCAAATAAACGTCTCTTTCTTCCTTATCTTCATATGTTGATTGTACAAATGTCCCATACACCTGCAATTAGACAAAACAGAAAAATGTGTGAAGTATTTTTGTTCTGGATAACATAAATAGATTATTGAATAGTTTGCACTAGAAATCACCTGACAAATATGCATGTATGCAATATTTTTGGTCATATCCAAGGTAGTCATGTCCTCATCACCCAACTAGCATGACTCTAACATTATTACCACCTTTATATCTCAAAACAATTATCACGTATCAAATTTATCATAGTGTTTAATGCACTCCATATGAAAGTTTTTACTTTACCCAACTTGGATGCCCATAGGACTAATTTTATAACCAAAGCAAATTACCATGTTGTTCTAAAGACTCTCAAAATAATATAAGTGAAGCATGAGAGTTCATCTATTTCTTCAAAATAAAACCACCGCCGTGCTCTAAAAAGATATAAGTGATAATTATAAAAAAAATTGGAGTGGGGTTTTTGATGAGGACATCAATACCATTGTTACACCCACAGCCCCTACTGCTACATATACGGGACCAATTACTAGAGCTCGCGCACGCCAATTAAATTATCAGGTACTTTCGTTTCTTGGTAATGATTCTAATGTTCATGAGAATATGATGCTGCCTAAATTGGATACATTTGTTTTGCTTACAAATGAAGGGCCTAGCTTGGAGAAGGATGAACATTGGAGCAAGAACAAGCATGGAGATGATGCCATGCGCAAGGGGAACAAGAACGGAGTTACAAGTGATGATTTCAGGACTTTGAAGCCACCATAATGGGTGCATCAAGCCTTGGACGAAATATACAAGATGCCACTTCATAAATTTCGTCCCGAGGCTATTATAGGTGCTGCATCACCTTTTTATTGGGCCAGGCCCATGTAATTTCGAAATACATAAGTATAGGCTATTTTTAGAGTCCGTATGTGTGGGGAAACAAGAGATAGGGTTGATTTCGGACCCCTCCACCAAGGGCCACGAAATTCCCCTCTCTTCCTCCATATATACAGCCCTTAGGGCACCGTTTAGATTTTGGGTTCTGTTTAGATTAAAGTTCACCATAGCTGCAACTTCGCGTACTTCGTTTGTGTTCAACGACCAGACAAAGGCGTCACAGAACCCCACCTTGATCAATAAAGCTTTCATCTTATATTCGCAATATCCAGATTGCAATCTCAGTTTCTTGCTTGTTCTTCATTTGCTTGCAGGAAACAAACCCTCGTGGTCAGGTTGATCGTGCTCCGGCGTGGTCAATAACCTCTCGGAGTTGGTTTAGCGATTGCTAAGGCGCGACGTCCTCGCACGTTCGTAGTCGGATCATCAAAGTCGACTGCCACCAAAGCGATATCCATCATCTCATCGAAAGACGGGACACCTTTGCCTCTATCAAGTGGTATCAGATTTCCAGGTTGCTCGGTGAGATTTTACAGTTTTTCGTAGTTTAGATCGAGTCTGTTCTTCATACGTATAGTCCACGAAAAAGCCAAAAAAAATAGGGTTAGTTCATCCCATCCGAACCAATCTGAGCCTTGCATAATCTTTTCTGTATTTGCTTTGTTGAATTTGCGGTTGCATCATCGTGTCCAGTTGCTGGTCTTAGCGTCTAGTCTTTTAGAGTTTCGAGTTCTGTTCACAGGTTGTCACGTCGCCGCTGGCATATATCACCACCGCATCATCATCGTCGCTATTGCCATATACCACCACCACATATTCACCGCCAATCCGAATCCATATACGCCACCACATATCCGCCGCCATCACGCCAATCCGAGTTCACCTGCAACATATATCCGCCACCTGTCCGTGTTCCACCAGATTCATCTCCGCCACCAGTCCGAGTTCCACCAGATTCATCTCCACCACCAGTCCTAGTCCGAGTCTAGTAATTGTTGCATTGTTGTCGATTTCCAGATCACGCGATACTCCGAGTCGTGACAGAGAAGGACTCCCCAACTTCCGAGCTATCCGCAAAAGAAAAATAGTTCCAATTTCAAAAAAAAACTAAGTCTGGAAAATTCTGGCTAGGCAGTTTTTAGACCATTTCTAGACTTTTTCGAAAAAAATTTGTTGCGGAGCAAAAAAAAAGAGGAAAAAAAGTGCAAAAAAAAGAGAAATTTTTTTCAGAGTGTGCTCCTCCCTTGTTTACGTGCCGCGCCGTGATTTTGTTGGTGTTCTAGGCTCGCGTCTCTAGCACAGTCTAGCCTAGGACCAGCACAGTACCGTCGTTGAGCGTTTCTTCAACTTTGCATCTCTGAATTGGTTATTGCTGACCCTTTTTGCTACCATATTATAAGCCTTCCCAGCTCCACATACATCTACGTCGTGCGTTTGACTCTCCCTGGTAATCGCTCTATCCAAGCTTTGAGAGTTTTGACTACAATGGTTGCCGATCACCGCCTGTTGCTGGGTAAGAACTGGTAAGAATTTGAGTTTTGCTTGACGGATTTGTGACACCCACCACCACCACTTGTTCGTAGTCTGTAGGATCATATTCTTGTGTGTTTCTATTGCTGCTAACCATGCCAGGATCACAAGCCGACGAGATTGACTGGGAGAATTTATCGAACAAGGAGCTTCATGATAAGTTTCAGCAAATGATGACTGAACAGGTGCAAGATGTGCTGAACAATTTTGAAGAGGCCATGGAGAAGATCACTGGCCTTGAGAAGACGTTCGAAACAAAGCTCGATAACAAGTTTAATGAATTGCTCGCGCGTCTTCCACCACCACCACCCGCTGCACCTAACGCACCTCTCCAACAACAACAACAACGACTACCTCCACGTCGCGAAACAGACCTCCGCCGAGCAAGCCGTGTTCCTCTTGCGTTTGGCCAAACTGTTGTGCTGCTGTTGATACTTCTATGGCTCCTGCTGCTGATGCGGAGGAGGATGATTATGTGGGAGATTATGAGGATGAGGTTGATCAAAATCAGCACTACGTGCAGCCACCTGTACCACCACCAGCAGGTCGACCTCAGGTATATATTCGTTATGGTAGGCCTGCACCACCACCTCAGGCACCACCACCTCAAATGGTGGAATATTCAATTTCAGTTTAGGAGACTTTGGCTCTTATTACACGTGAAGAACATGGTGGAGATGATTCTGATCATGAGACGCAATACATGGCTCCTGAAGACGCTGACAGGTATGAATGTTTAGTTGCTCAACGTGTTTTGAGTGTGCAGATCACACAAGCTGAGCAAAATCAGAGGCACAATTTGTTCAAATTTCTCCCCGTTTTTGTGTTCTTCCCGAGCAGTTCCTGAGCGAGATTGACCTGCCCGGATCATCCGGACCCCGACCCGGATCATTCGGACACGCCCGGATCATCCGGCTCCTGGCCCGGATCATCCGGCCTCCTCTGCCGAAACTGCAGTTTTGCAATCCTCCTCCACCACCCCAACCACCACCACTTCCACCTGCCAAACCCCAGCAACACAACCTCCGTACTACCATTCGACTTTGGGTTCGACATTTTGAGTGAGATTTTCGTGTCCTTTTGTGTTTCGGCTATTTAGGCGCGGTGCGACATCAACAACTACCGCTCATTTTCGTCGACTACTCATCTTCGCTACGGCCGGTAACTTCGACGACATCTTTGTCATACCTTGCAATTGCATTGATAACCATCATATACCATCTTTTGCGTTGCTTACCCATCGAGACTAGCCATTGAGTATTGCCGGCAACGTGACTTGTGCACATTAGTAAGCATACCCCATATCATACATATCATCGTGGTGCATATCTCGGAATCAACTTGTGTGTCACGAAGTTGTCATCGCATACACAATTGCTATCTTGGTTCGTGAAGTTTGCATAAGAAAAGAGCTCACAAGAGAAAGAGCCACTCAAGCTTTTAAGCAAAGAGGAAAGAAAAGCAAAGAGCTTATGAACAAGAAGCATAGCATCATACAACATTAAGATTGTCATATAAGATCATCTTGGATCATTGCACTGAAATACCATACATATAGCATACTTGGGATAGAGATCGTTGCATTTTTGCCTAGTAGGTTGTGGACAAGCTCCGTATCCGCCTATTGTGCAATCGTGCTAGCGTCTCTCTAGTATTGTGCAACAAGTGCATTTTCGTGGATTCCACATTTTGGCTCACTTTTGGTTTGCACAATCCCATTTATCTATTTGCGTGTGTGTTTCCGTGTACAACTACTTGCTTGGTCTACTTGTTACATTTGCGAATTTGCGAATCCTTTTCAACATTTTTGAGTCAAGCTAACAATTGCAATCAATTTTGTGCCACCATCCTAACCAAGCTCCACCAAAAGCTTTTACTTGTGTAGGTGTGAGAATCGACAAGGATTGGTACCAATAGTGCTATTTCATTGTCCACATTTGAGTGAACTTGATTCATCTTCAACTTAGGTCAAAGGTACATTGGTATTAGTTCTTCTCCTTCTACCACTCACAATTTTACTTGGTATGATGGATAGGCCAAGTTCTTCTACAAATCCACCTCTCATCGAGAACGGCGACAACATGTCATCATTCGTCACAAAGAGCCACCTCTTTGGTGCTCAAAGGGCGTTACACCAAGAGCAACAAGCTATGAGCGACCGCATCGACAACCTCGCCACCGACTTGCCACTCTCCGAGCAACGTACAAGAGACTACTTCGACGACAAGTTCGACTCTCACAAGCAAGAAAATGATGCAAGAATGGACGAGATCCACGCCTTGATGAGGAACCGGCATCATTCCACTTCTTCCTCCTCAAGACGGAGCCGCTCGAGTCGACACCCCGATGACACCTTCTCCGGCTCAAGTACACCGTCTTCGGCCATTCTTCGACGAGCCACGCATCAAGACCGTCATGCACCTCGCAACCCGCTACATGACAAGCAGTCACAAGAGCAAGAAGATGAGCAAGTCCCTCGTCATCAATCAAACCAAGTGGCTTTTGCTCAAGCTCAAGAACGGCAACGACTTCGGCGCCAAGAAGAAGAACGAGCACGTCTACACCAAGAAGAACAAGACGCCGAGGCTCAACGTCTTCAACAACAACAACGAGATGCGCAAGCGATTGCGGCACAATGTGCCCTTCAAGAATCAAGTCGAGCCATCGCCAACCGCAATCACGAACGGCGCAATCAAGAGGAAGCCCTTCGAGAAGAAATCCAAAAGAGGAACTACCATCCACGTGCGCAACGGCAAGCTCCACAAGCCCCTCCTCAAGCTCGTCAAGCTCCCCTTCAACCTCAAGTTCAACAAGAGCAAGTTGATCATGGACTTCCTCCGCGCCAAGAGCAACATGAGGATGACTACCCTCCACGCCAAGGACGTCATCATCACCATCGCCAACAACACAATGAAGAGCAACGCTATGGCAAGCTCAAGTTCACAATGCCCAAGTTCAAGGGAAGCAATGATCCGGAAGAGTACCTCTCATGGGCATTGAAGGTCGACAAAATCTTTCGTTTGCACAACTATGAGGAAGAGAAGAAGATCGCTATGGCATCACTTGAGTTCCAAGACTATGTGCTCATATGGTGGGAACAAGTCCTTGAACACCGGGAAGCAAGAGGTGAACCTCCAATCACCACTTGGGCTCAAATGAAGGATGTCATGCGAGCACGTTTTGTGCCAACCTACTACAACCGCAATCTCTTCAAGAAACTACAACTCCTCAAGCAAGGAACAAAGAGTGTTGAAGAATACTACAAGGAAATGGAGATTGCCATGATTCGAGCCAATGTCACGAAAGATGATGAGCAAACAATGGCACGATTCTTGAATGGACTCAATCATCCCATCAAGAAGATCGCCGACTTCCATCCCTACTCCAACCTCATTGAGCTCGTGCATCAAGCTACAAAGGTGGAACGTCAAGTGCAAGATGACTTCAAGTACGCCAAGTACTCCTACAAGACACACGGCTTCTCCAACAACCAAGCTTCAACAACTACTCCAACTTCGACATCAACCAAGCCTTCTCCAAGCAACGACGACAAGTCAAGTTACAAGAAAACTTCCACAAGTTCAAGTCGTCTTCCTCCTACTACGAGCAACCTCAAGCCGCGTGCTTCATCATCTACTCCAACCGATGAGACCGTCAAGACAAGCTCCTTTAAGTGTTTCACTTGCGGCGGCCGAGGCCACAAGTCCTATGAATGCACCAACAAGCGCACCATGATCCTCAACGACGACGGCACCTACGACTCAATGAGTGAAGATGAAATGGAAGCTATTGAGCAAGTGGCCATGCAACCGCGCGTGAACGAGGATGAAGATGATCAAGTCTTTTGTGATGAAGATACGAGCCCCGCTCTTGTTGTCTCCAAGGTCTTGACACTTCAACATCAACAAGAAGAAGACCAACGATGCCACATCTTCCACACAAAGGCCGGCATCAATCGACGATCCATCAAGGTCATCATCGATGGAGGTAGTTGCCACAACTTGGCAAGCGAAGAACTATGCTCCAAGCTTCACTTGATCAAGAAGAAGCACCCGCACCCCTACAAGGTTCAATGGTTAAGTGACTCCGGCACTATACGAGTCGAGCATACGGTCCAAGTCTCTTTCAAAATAGGTGCTTATGAAGACACTTTGGAATGTGATGTGGTCCCAATGACCGTTTGCCACCTCCTTCTTGGTCGACCATGGCAATTCGACCGTGGTGTCATCCACAATGGGCGAACCAATCACTATGGCTTCAAGATGAAAGGGAAGGAGTATGTGCTACGACCTATGTCTCCTAGTCAAGTGATAGCCGACAAGCAAGCCACCCACCATGGAGAGAAGAGTGAGAAAGTCACCCACCCAAAAGTGAGTGAGAGCCACAAGCCAAATATGAGCGCCTCTTTGCCTAGAGAGAAAAACCTCATCCTATTTGCCACCAAAAGTGAGATAAGAGAAGTGTGTGAGAACCCATCGAGTGTGATGCACTTTGTCCTTGTGTGCAAGGATGGAGAACCAAAAACTAACACTTCTCACGAGCTACCTTTAGTGTTTCAATCTCTTTTGCAGGAATTCCAAGATGTTTTCCCCGATGAGCTACCTCCGGGTCTACCTCCTCTACGAGGCATTGAGCATCGAATCGACCTCATCCCCGGAGCGCCACTTCCAAACAAAGCTCCATACCGAGTCAATCCCGAAGAAACCAAGGAGATTCAACGGCAAGTACAACAACTCATCGACAACGGTCATGTACGTGAAAGCTTAAGCCCTTGTGCCGTTCCCGTTATACTTGTGCCTAAGCCCGATGGAAGTTTTCGCTTGTGTTCCGATTGTAGACCTATAAATGCTATTACAGTTTGCTATAGGCATCCCATTCCTCGCTTAGATGATATGCTTGATGAACTTAGTGGAGCCAACTTTTTCTCAAAAATAGATCTTAAAAGTGGCTATTATCAAATTCGCATTCAAGAAGGTGATGAATGGAAAACTGCTTTTAAAACCAAATTTGGCTTATATGAGTGGTTAGTTATGCCTACGGGTTTATCGGAAGCTCCCGGTACTTTCATGCGTCTTATGCATCATGTGCTTAGACCTTACATTGGAGTATTTGTTGTGGTTTACTTTGATGACATTCTTGTGTTTAGCAAAACAATGAAAGACCATATTAATCATGTTAAATCTGTTTTGCAAACCCTTCGCAAGGAAAGCCTTTATGCAAATTTGAAAAAATGCACGTTTGGTGTTGACAAAGTGGTTTTCTTGGGATTTGTTGTCTCTTCAAAAGGTGTTCATGTTGACGAAACTAAAATTGAGGCAATTAAAACTTGGCCCCAACCAACCAATTTGCAACAAGTGCGTAGTTTCCTTGGCCTTGCAGGATTTTATCGCCGATTTGTGAAAAACTTTAGCACAATAGCCGCTCCTTTGCATGCTTTGAGCAAGAAGAATACTCCTTTTGTTTGGGGAACTTTGCAATCAACCGCTTTTGATGAGCTCAAGTCTTTGCTTACTCATGCTCCGATTCTTGCTTTGCCCAATTTTGACAAAACTTTTGAGGTTCATTGTGATGCAAGTGGTACTGGAATTGGCGGAGTTTTGATGCAAGAAAAACGAGCCATTGCTTATTTTAGTGAAAAACTCTCCGGTGCTCAACTTAACTATCCCGTATATGACAAAGAATTGTATGCTTTAGTGCGTGTCCTACATGTTTGGGAACATTATCTTAGACCTCATGAATTTGTCATCCATACCGAGCATGAAACGCTTAAGTACTTAAAAGGTCAAACTAAATTGAACAAGCATCATGCAAAATGGAGTGAATTTATTGAATCTTTCCCATATGTGATTAAGTACATTAAGGGTAAGGAAAATGTAGTTGCCGATGCACTTTCTCGCATATGCACGCTTGTGACTAAACTTGAGTTGAATGTCATTGGCTTTGAACACATAAAAGACTTGTATGCCAATGATCCATCTTTTGCACCTCATTATGCTAAATGTTTGACGCATACATCTTGGAAACGATATTACATCAAGGATGGTTATCTTATGAGAGCTAACAAACTATGCATTCCCGAGTCTTCTCTTCATTTGCTACTTTTGCAAGAGGCTCATGGAGGTGGACTCATGGGACACTTTGGACGCGACAAGACTTTCGCCACGCTCTCCAAGAACTACTTTTGGCCAAAGATATTCCGCGACGTCTCACGCTTCACCACACGATGCTCTACATGTCGCAAAGCTAAGTCAAAAGCTCAATCCCATGGTCTTTACATGCCACTTCCTATTCCTTATCAACCTTGGGAAGACATTAGTATGGATTTTGTACTTGGTTTGCCTAGAACTCAAAATGGAAATGATTCCGTGTTTGTCGTCGTGGACCGATTTTCTAAGATGGCACATTTCATTCCTTGCAACAAGATAGACGATGCTTCACATATTGCAAATCTCTTTTGTAGGGAAATCTTGCGCCTCCATGGAGTACCAAAGACAACCGTCTCCGACCGCGACGTCAAGTTCTTGAGTTACTTTTGGAAGACTCTATGCGCCAAGCTCGGAATCAAGCTCTTGTTCTCATCCGCATACCATCCTCAAACCGACGGCCAAACGGAGGTGACGAACCAGACACTATCCACTCTACTTCGCGTGTTGATCAAGAAGAACATCAAGGAGTGGGAGGCGTGTCTACCCATCGCCGAGTACGCCTACAACCGTGCAAGACATTCGACTACCGGCAAGTCTCCCTTCGAGGTCGTCTACGGCTTCAACTCATTGTCACCTTTAGACATTCTACCTCTTCCTCTACAAGAACACACCAACATTGATGCGAGTGCACGAGCAAGCTACATCAAGAAGATGCATGAGGATACAAGGCACACCATAGAGCGCCAAGTACAACGACTAGCGTCCAAGCTCAACATCAACAAGAAACCCATGTTATTCAACATTGGAGACCTAGTGTGGCTGCACCTTCGCAAGGACCGCTTCCCCAACGAACGCAAGTCCGAGCTTCTCCCTCGAGCCGACGTACCATTCAAGGTGCTAGCACGCTACAACAACAATGCTTACAAGATCGACCTCCCACGCGACAAGTACAACGCGAGGGACATCTTCAACGTCTCCGATCTATCCCCGTACCATGGTGATGAGGATGTCGATCCGAGGTCGGATCTTTCACAAGGGGGGGGGGGGAGATGATGCGGAGCATCCCATGATCATCCCCATGAACGCATCTACATCCTCTACAACACCACTTGGACCTATGACTCGGGCACGTGCAAGAGCTCTCAAAACCGAGGTGACATCTCTCCTCTCTCAATTCCCTTTCGATTCACATGAGACATGGTTACTACCTCAAACGGAAACGCTATGCATACTCAGGTACCAAGGACTTCACCATGAAGAAGCCAGGGAGCAAGGAGAACCGGAAGCGGAAGACATACGTGAAGACGGAGAGGAAAAGCGCCAAGGACCAGACTGGCCGGACGATCTGGACGGCGGCCCTGATGATCCGGACAGAGCCTGGACGATCCGGACCCCCATCCGGACGATCCGGCTAATTCGACCGAAGACTACAGAAGCCTCCCCCCTGAAGCCGGATCATCCGGACCGTGTCCCGGATCATCCGGACCCTGCCCGGACGTCCGGACCGCCAGCCGGACATCCGGCCCTGCGCCTCCACCAGCCGAGTCTCCGGATCATCCGGGCCTCCACCCGGACCATCCGGACCAGCCCGGATCATCCAGCTCTGGACCAGGATCATCCGGCCAGCGCCTGTGTGCGCGTGTTGGGCTGAGCCCATGTACCCCTTCGCCCCCTAGCCTATAAATAGGACTCCTCCTCCTCCTTTTGAGACTTAGCATTGGATTAGCTCATGTTTGTGTGAGAGCCTTTGCTCATCCACTTGGATACTTCTCCTCGGAGATCAGGACCACTCCGGAGAAGATCCCCAAGCGGATTCAAGACCCCTCTTTAGGGAAGAACATCAAGGCCTCCTCTTGGAGAAGAACGGTTCCGTTGTATCCTTTCCCTTTGTTGATTGTGGATCATATGTTACTCTATGTATTCGGTGATCTAGCACTTGTGTGATCGATTCCTTGTTGGTTGAGTGATTCCCTCTCGTTTTCCCCCCGTGTTTCCCTTTGTGCTTCTGCGTGTTCTTCGTGTTTCCCTGTAGGATCCACTCCAAACGTGAAAGATCGACGCTATAGGGTTCCACCCTACATCAAAAGCAGGTCTAAAACGGCCATTAAATGGTGGTATAGAAACATGAACCTGACCATGTGCATTTGGATGTTTGTGCACCTCTCGTGACGGTTGTGGTATTTGCATAGGTGGTGGCATGTCTCCCGTGATCGACAAAGCCCATGAATTGACTCTGGATCCTATCATGATTAGTAGAACAAGAAACAAAATCCAAAAATAATGTTCCTATAACTACTAGGATGTGGTGGTAAAACGCTCACAGTAAAGCAAATATCAATGTCTTACAAGTTCTTACCATGCAGCAAGCGGTGATCGGCAACCAGCGGTGTCAAGTAACCCCGAATATTGAGTAAAGCGATTGCCAGCGGAGCGTACGTATACACGGTGTAGAAATATGTGGAGCTGGGTTGGCTATATATGGTAGCAAAAGATTAGCAATAATCAATTCAAAGATGCAATGTTGAATAAACGCTCAACAACGGTACTGTGCTGGTCCTAAGCTAGACCGGACTAGAGACGCCAGCCTAGAACACTAATGAGGTCACGGCGTAGCACAACTAGCATCAATGAAGAATACTAAGTAGCTCTTGACAGCAAGATATAAGTGAAGATAATGATGAAAAACAACTGCCAAGCAGGATATACAACAATTCTCTCTCCAACTTTCCTCTTAAAAAGTTTGAGCCAATTTTCTGATAAATTCTTGCAAAGAATTCTACTAACTCAAGCTTTCCAATGCAAAAAGAATCACTCAATTCCGAGTTGATATGAGGAGTCAAAGAATTCTAAAACTGGCCTGAAAAATTGGAACAAGCTGTGTTCACGAACGTCGGAGGGCAAAAAGACCTATTTAGAAGCCGATTTTGAGGTGTCAAATATTGAACTAGCTTCTGCAACTATTTACATGCGGCTCTTCGCTAGCTTCAATTTGAGTACTCACGGAGCCAAAACGGACTTCGTATGAGGAAGATATACGTGCTTTGCTGAACAGTGCGCAAATCAGATTCCAATCCGAATTCAGGTACGAGATTGATTCTAGATAGATCCGATTTTTTTTCTTCTCTCCTTTTTTCTCTCATGTTTTTTTTCTTTTTCTTCTCTCTCTTTTTCTTTTTTTTTCTTTCCTTTTTTCTCTCTTTTTTTTTTGATAGAGGCGAGGGTCCCGATCTTTCGATGAGATGATAACTATCGATTTGGTGGAGACGACTTTGACGATCCGACTACAAACATGCACGACATTGCGCCTTAGCAACCGCTAAACCAATCTCCTGAGGTTACTGACGATGCTGGAAGCACGGTCAGCCTGACCACGAAGGTCTATTCCTGCAAGCAATCGAAGAACGAGCAAGAATATGATAAAGCAATCTGAATATTGCAAATATATATGAAGTATTGATAATGGTGGGGATCCGGAGGCGGTCTTGGTCTGGTCGTTGGACACAAACGAAGTACACGAAGTTGCAATGGCTAACTTTTAACTAAACAAATCCCAAGGAAAAGCTACTAGATGGATCTACTTATATAGGAGCAAGGGGTGGTGGCCAAGGAGGTGGGAGGACGTCCCAAGGCAGCCTAAAACTAAATCTAGGTCGTACAAGGCCAATGGGCCCAAGTGGAGGTGATGTAACACCTTTGGACTTGTAGTTTGACTCGGATTCTGCTGCAGCATCAGATTGTTTCGTCCACAACTCAACGCTCCGGAAGAATTTGAAGGTGATTCCAATTGGCTTGGAAAGTGCACGAAATCTAGTTTCCAACAAAAAAAGAATCACCCAATTCGGAGTCCGTATGAAAAACTTGTGTGCGTTTTGAGTCAGGTATGTCTGTGCAGTCCGAATCTGAATCCAGAACGTGAGAGACTTGGACTCTATCTTCTCTTGGGCCAAAAGTGACGTGAGAGAACTTTTTGGACAGCAAATAAACATCTCTTTCTTCCTTATCTTCATATGTGGATTGTACAAATGTCCCATACACCTGCAATTAGACAAAACACAAAAGTGTGTGAAGTATTTTTGTTCTGGATAACATAAATAGATTATTGAATAGTTTGCACTAGAAATCACCTGACAAATATGCATATATGCAATATTTTTGGTCATATCCAAGGTAGTCATGTCCTCATCATTTTTTCTCTATCTTCTTTTTCTCCCTCTTTCCAAGACAAACTAGATAAGATACAGATTGAATCAGGCGAAGATGTGAGTGACCTCAACTATGATTATGACAATGAACAGTGCGTAGCACGTGGTGGAAATTGGTGGATGGGATGGTGGACAGCGGATGGGATAATGATGCAGCGGCGGCGTGACTAATGTGAACAGAACTCGAAACTCTAAAGGAACTAGACACTAAGACCAGCAACTCGACACGGCGATGCAACCGATAATTCAATAATGCAAACAATGAAAAGAAAATTGCAAAGGCTCAGTCTGGCTAGGACAAAGGATGAATAGATCTAACTTTTGTTTTGTGGCTTTTTCTTGGACAATAGGTAAGAAAATAAATCTAACCTAGGAAAACTGGAAGTTCTCACCGAGCAACCTGAAAACTGATACCACTTGATAGAGGCGGGGTGTCCCGATCTTTCGATGAGATGTTAACTATCGATTTTGGTGGAGACGAATTTGACGATCCGACTACAAATGTGCACGACGCTGCGCCTTAACAATTGCTAAACCAACTCCGAGAGGTTATTGACCACGCCGAAGCACAATCAACCTGACCACGAAGGTCTATTCCTGCAAGCAATCGAATAACAAGCAAGAATATGATAAAACAATCTGAATATTGTGAATATAGATGAAGTATTGATAAAGGTGGGAATCCGTAAGCGTCTTGGTCTGGTCGTTGGACACAAACGAAGTACACGAAGTTGCAATGGCTAACTTTTAACTAAACAAATCCCAAAGAAAAAGCTACTAGATGGATCTACTTATATAGGAGCAAGGGGTGGCGGCCAAGGAGGTGGGAGAACGTCCCAAGGCAGCCTAAAACCAACCCTAGGTCGTACAAGGCTCATGGGCCCAAGTGGAGGTGACGTAACACCTTTGGACTTGTAGTTTGACTCGGATTCTGCTGCAGCATCAGATTGTTTCGTCCATAACTCAACACTCCGGACGAATTTTAAGGTGAATCCAATTGTGTTGAAAAGTGCACGAAATCTAGTTTCCAACAAAAAAAGAATCACCCAATTCGGAGTCCGTATGAAAAAGCTGTTGGCGTTTTGAGTCAGGTATGTCTGTGCAGTCCGAATCTGAATCCAGAACGTGAGAGACTTGGACTCTATCTTCTCTTGGACCAAAAGTGATAGAGGCAAAGGTGTCCCGTCTTTCGATGAGATGGTGGATTTCGCTTTGGTGGAAGTCGACTTTGACGATCCGACTACGAACGTGTGAGGACGTCGCGCCTTAGCAATCGCTAAACCAACTCCGAGAGGTTATTGACCACGCCGGAGCACGATCAACCTGACCACGAGGGTCTGTTTCCTGCGAGCAAACGAAGAACAAGCAAGAAACTAAGATTGCAATCTGGATATTGCGAATATAAGATGAAAGCTTTATTGATCAAGGTGGGGTTCTGTGACGCCTTTGTCTGGTCGTTGAACACAAACGAAGTACGCGAAGTTGCAGCTATGGCGAACTTTTAATCTAAACAAAACCCAAAGTCTAAACGATGCCCTAAGGGCTGTATATATGGAGGAAGAGGGGGGAATTTCGTGGCCCTTGGTGGAGGGGTCCGAAATCAACCCTATCTCTTGTTTCCCCACACATACGGACTCTAAAAATAGCCTATACTTATGTATTTCGAAATTACATGGGCCTGGCCCAATAATAAGGTGACGCAGCACCTAAAATAGCCTCGGGATGAAATTTATGAAGTGGCATCTTGTATATTTCGTCCAAGGCTTCATGCACCCATTATGGTGGCTTCAAAGTCCTGAAATCATCACTTGTAACTCCGTTCTTGTTCCCCTTGCGCATGCCATCATCTGCATGCTTGTTCTTGCTCCAATGTTCATCCTTCTCCAAGCTAGGCCCTTCATTTGTAAGCAAAACAAATGTATCCAATTTAGGCAGCATCATATTCTCATGAACATTAGAATCATTACCAAGAAACGAAAGTACCTGGTAATTTAGTTGGCGTGCACGAGCTCTAGTAATTGGTCCAGTATGTATAGCAGCAGGGGCTGTGGGTGTAACAGTTGTATTGATGTCCTCATCACTAGTTTTGCATGTGTATGGTGGTCTGAACATTGTAGATTATATCCTATTCCAACTACTTGGGATGCTTTGAAAACTGCTATGCGTACGCGTTGGGTTCCACCATATTATCAACGTGAATTGCTTCAAAAATTGCAGCGTTTAAGACAAGGAAAAAATTCTGTAGAAGAATATTATCAGGAATTACAAACTGGCATGATTAGATGTGGTATTGTTGAGGAGAATGAAGCTATGCTTGCACGTTTTCTGGGTGGATTAAATAGAGAGATTCAGACCATTCTAGACTATAAGGAGTATACTAATATCACTCGTTTATTCCATCTTGCTTGTAAAGCTGAACGTGAAGTGCAGGATCGACAAGCATTGGGGCGAACTAACTTTTCTGCAGGCCGACCTTCATCATGGACACCACGTGCATCTTCTACTTCAACTGCACCAGCACCTCCATCCGGTGCCACCTCCAGCCGTGATACAAGAAAACAGGCACAACCACCATTATCTGCCAAGAGCGCACCTGCAGGGCCTACACAGCGTTCTTCTTCTTCCATAGCATCAACAGGGCACACAAGTGATATTATTTGTCGTCGTTGTAAGGGAGGAGGTCATTATGCGAGAGAATGCAAATCTCCGCGTGTGATGATTGCTACCGCGGATGGTGGATATGAGTCCGCTGGTGACTATGATGAGGAGACTTTGGCTCTTATTACACGTGAAGAACATGGTGGAGATGATTCTGATCATGAGACGCAATACATGGCTCCTGAAGACGCTGACAGGTATGAATGTTTAGTTGCTCAACGTGTTTTGAGTGTGCAGGTCACACAAGCTGAGCAAAATCAGAGGCACAATTTGTTCCATACCAAGGGAGTTGTGAAGGAACGTTCTGTGCGCGTCATCATAGACGGAGGGAGCTGCAACAACTTGGCTAGCATGGAGATGGTGGAGAAGCTTTCTCTCACCACAAGACCACATCCACATCCTTACTACATCCAATGGTTCAACAACAGCGGCAAGGTTAAGGTAACACGTACTGTTCGTGTGCATTTTAGTATCTCTACATATGTTGATTATGTTGATTGTGATGTGGTACCTATGCAAGCATGTTCCTTATTACTTGGTAGACCATGGCAATTTGATAAAAATTCTGTACACCATGGTAGAAACAATCACTATACTCTTGTTCATCAGGGTAAAAATATTACTTTGCTTCCTATGACTCCTGATTCCATTTTGAAAGATGATATTAATAGAGCTAATAAAGCAAAACAGGAGACGAATAAGAGTGAAAATCAGATTGTGGCAAAAGAATTTGAGCAACAAATGAAGCCTAATAATAAACCATCTAGTGTTGCTTCTGAAATTAAATTGAAAAGTGCATGTTTATTTGCCACCAAATCTGATATTGATGAGCTAGATTTCAGCAAATCTGTTTGCTATGCTTTTGTGTGCAAAGAGGCATTATTTTCATTCGAGGACGTGCCTTCCTCTTTGCCTCCTGCTGTCACTAACATTTTGCAGGAGTTCGCTGACGTCTTTCCACAAGACGTGCCACCGGGATTACCGCCTATTCGAGGGATTGAGCATCAGATTGACTTAATTCCCGGTGCTTCACTGCCAAACCGTGCACCATACCGTACCAATCCAGAGGAGACGAAGGAGATTATGCGCCAAGTACAAGAGCTTCTCGACAAAGGTTATATACGCGAATCCCTTAGTCCTTGTGTTGTTCCTATTATTCTAGTGCCGAAAAAGGATGGTACATCACGTATGTGTGTTGATTGCAGAGGCATTAATAATATTACTATTCGTTATCGTCATCCTATTCCTAGGCTAGATGATATGCTTGATGAATTGAGTGGCTCTACAATATTCTCCAAAGTTGATTTGCGTAGTGGCTACCATCAAATTCGTATGAAATTGGGAGATGAATGGAAAACAGCATTTAAAACTAAGTTTGGATTATATGAGTGGTTAGTCATGCCTTTTGGGTTAACTAATGCACCTAGTACTTTCATGAGATTAATGAACGAAGTTTTACGTGCTTTCATTGGACGATTTGTGGTAGTTTACTTTGATGACATACTGATTTATAGCAGATCTTTGGAAGAACATTTGGAACATTTACGTGCTGTTTTTATTGCTCTACGTGATGCACGTTTGTTTGGTAACATTGGGAAGTGCACCTTTTGCACCGACCGAGTATCTTTTCTTGGCTATGTTGTTACTCCACAGGGAATTGAAGTTGACAAAGCCAAGATTGAAGCTATTGAGAGTTGGCCGCAGCCCAAAACGGTCACACAAGTGAGGAGTTTTCTTGGCCTCGCTGGATTCTATAGGCGTTTTGTGAGAGATTTCAGCACCATTGCTGCACCTCTCAACGAGCTTACAAAGAAGGATGTGCCTTTTGTTTGGGGTACCGCACAGGAAGAAGCCTTCACGGTATTGAAAGATAAGTTGACACATTCTCCTTTACTCCAACTTCCTGATTTTAATAAGACTTTTGAGCTTGAATGTGATGCTAGTGGAATTGGATTAGGAGGTGTGTTATTACAAGATGGCAAACCTGTTGCATACTTTTCTGAAAAATTGAGTGGGCCTAGTCTGAATTATTCTACTTATGATAAAGAATTATATGCTCTTGTTCGGACTTTAGAAACATGGCAACATTATTTATGGCCCAAAGAATTTGTTATACATTCTGATCATGAATCTTTGAAACATATTAAAAGTCAAGCTAAACTGAATCGTAGACATGCTAAATGGGTTGAATTCATTGAGACTTTCCCTTATGTCATTAAACACAAGAAGGGAAAAGAAAATGTTATTGCTGATGCATTGTCTCGTCGCTATACTATGCTTTCACAACTTGACTTCAAAATATTTGGTTTGGAGACCATCAAAGATCAATATGTGCATGATGCTGATTTTAAAGATGTAATGTAGAATTGTAAAGAAGGAAGAATGTGGAACAAGTTTGTCGTTAACGATGGATTTGTGTTTCGTGCTAACAAGCTATGCATTCCAGCTAGCTCCGTTCGTCTTTTGTTGTTGCAGGAGGCGCATTGATAGAGGCGGAGGTGTCCCGTCTTTGGATGAGATGATGGATTTCGCTTTGGTGGAAATTGATTTTGACGATCCGACTACGAACGTGCGAGGACGTCGCGCCTTAGCAATCGCTAAACCAACTCCGAGAGGTTATTGACCACGCCGGAGCACGATCAACCTGACCACGAGGGTCTGTTTCCTGCGAGCAAACGAAGAACAAGCAAGAAACTGAGATTGCAATCTGGATATTGCAAATATAAGATGAAAGCTTTATTGATCAAGGTGGGGTTCTGTGACGCCTTTGTCTGGTCGTTGAACACAAACGAAGTACGCGAAGTTGCAGCTATGGCGAACTTTTAATCTAAACAAAACCCAAAGTCTAAACGATGCCCTAAGGGCTGTATATATGGAGGAAGAGGGGGGAATTTCGTGGCCCTTGGTGGAGGGGTCCGAAATCAACCCTATCTCTTGTTTCCCCACACATACGGACTCTAAAAATAGCCTATACTTATGTATTTCGAAATTACATGGGCCTGGCCCAATAATAAGGTGACGCAACACCTAAAATAGCCTCAGGACGAAATTTATGAAGTGGCATCTTGTATATTTCGTCCAAGGGTTCATGCACCCATTATGGTGGCTTCAAAGTCCTGAAATCATCACTTGTAACTCCGTTCTTGTTCCCCTTGCGCATGCCATCATCTCCATGCTTGTTCTTGCTCCAATGTTCATCCTTCTCCAAGCTAGGCCCTTCATTTGTAAGCAAAACAAATGTATCCAATTTAGGCAGCATCATATTCTCATGAACATTAGAATCATTACCAAGAAACGAAAGTACCTGGTAATTTAGTTGGCGTGCACGAGCTCTAGTAATTGGTCCAGTATGTATAGCAGCAGGGGCTGTGGGTGTAACAATTGTATTGATGTCCTCATCACAAAGTGTCCCATTAATCCTCCTCCATGCGCCTCCTGCAACAACAAAAGACGAACGGAGCTAGCTGGAATGCATAGCTTGTTAGCACGAAACACAAATCCATCATTAACGACAAACTTGTTCCACATTCTTCCTTCTTTGCAATTCTGCATTACATCTTTAAAATCAGCATCATGCACATATTGATCTTTGATGGTCTCCAAACCAAATATTTTGAAGTCAAGTTGTGAAAGCATAGTATAGCGACGAGACAATGCATCAGCAATAACATTTTCTTTTCCCTTCTTGTGTTTAATGACATAAGGGAAAGTCTCAATGAATTCAACCCATTTAGAATGTCTACGATTCAGTTTAGCTTGACTTTTAATATGTTTCAAAGATTCATGATCAGAATGTATAACAAATTCTTTGGGCCATAAATAATGTTGCCATGTTTCTAAAGTCCGAACAAGAGCATATAATTCTTTATCATAAGTAGAATAATTCAGACTAGGCCCACTCAATTTTTCAGAAAAGTATGCAACAGGTTTGCCATCTTGTAATAACACACCTCCTAATCCAATTCCACTAGCATCACATTCAAGCTCAAAAGTCTTATTAAAATCAGGAAGTTGGAGTAAAGGAGCATGTGTCAACTTATCTTTCAACACCGTGAAGGCTTCTTCCTGTGCGGTACCCCAAACAAAAGGCACATCCTTCTTTGTAAGCTCGTTGAGAGGTGCAGCAATGGTGCTGAAATCTCTCACAAAACGCCTATAGAATCCAGCGAGGCCAAGAAAACTCCTCACTTGTGTGACCGTTTTGGGCTGCGGCCAACTCTCAATAGCTTCAATCTTGGCTTTGTCAACTTCAATTCCCTGTGGAGTAACAACATAGCCAAGAAAAGATACTCGGTCGGTGCAAAAGGTGCACTTCCCAATGTTACCAAACAAACGTGCATCACGTAGAGCAATAAAAACAGCACGTAAATGTTCCAAATGTTCTTCCAAAGATCTGCTATAAATCAGTATGTCATCAAAGTAAACTACCACAAATCGTCCAATGAAAGCACGTAAAACTTCGTTCATTAATCTCATGAAAGTACTAGGTGCATTAGTTAACCCAAAAGGCATGACTAACCACTCATATAATCCAAACTTAGTTTTAAATGCTGTTTTCCATTCATCTCCCAATTTCATACGAATTTGATGGTAGCCACTACGCAAATCAACTTTGGAGAATATTGTAGAGCCACTCAATTCATCAAGCATATCATCTAGCCTAGGAATAGGATGACGATAACGAATAGTAATATTATTAATGCCTCTGCAATCAACACACATACGTGATGTACCATCCTTTTTCGGCACTAGAATAATAGGAACAACACAAGGACTAAGGGATTCGCGTATATAACCTTTGTCGAGAAGCTCTTGTACTTGGCGCATAATCTCCTTCGTCTCCTCTGGATTGGTACGGTATGGTGCACGGTTTGGCAGTGAAGCACCGGGAATTAAGTCAATCTGATGCTCAATCCCTCGAATAGGCGGTAATCCCGGTGGCACGTCTTGTGGAAAGACGTCAGCGAACTCCTGCAAAATGTTAGTGACAGCAGGAGGCAAAGAGGAAGGCACGTCCTCGAATGAAAATAATGCCTCTTTGCACACAAAAGCATAGCAAACAGATTTGCTGAAATCTAGCTCATCAATATCAGATTTGGTGGCAAATAAACATGCACTTTTCAATTTAATTTCAGAAGCAACACTAGATGGTTTATTATTAGGCTTCATTTGTTGCTCAAATTCTTTTGCCACAATCTGATTTTCACTCTTATTCGTCTCCTGTTTTGCTTTATTAGCTCTATTAATATCATCTTTCAAAATGGAATCAGGAGTCATAGGAAGCAAAGTAATATTTTTACCCTGATGAACAAGAGTATAGTGATTGTTTCTACCATGGTGTACAGAATTTTTATCAAATTGCCATGGTCTACCAAGTAATAAGGAACATGCTTGCATAGGTACCACATCACAATCAACATAATCAACATATGTAGAGATACTAAAATGCACACGAACAGTACGTGTTACCTTAACCTTGCCGCTGTTGTTGAACCATTGGATGTAGTAAGGATGTGGATGTGGTCTTGTGGTGAGAGAAAGCTTCTCCACCATCTCCATGCTAGCCAAGTTGTTGCAGCTCCCTCCGTCTATGATGACGCGCACAGAACGTTCCTTCACAACTCCCTTGGTATGGAACAAATTGTGCCTCTGATTTTGCTCAGCTTGTGTGACCTGCACACTCAAAACACGTTGAGCAACTAAACATTCATACCTGTCAGCGTCTTCAGGAGCCATGTATTGCGTCTCATGATCAGAATCATCTCCACCATGTTCTTCACGTGTAATAAGAGCCAAAGTCTCCTCATCATAGTCACTAGCGGACTCATATCCACCATCCGCGGTAGCAATCATCACACGCGGAGATTTGCATTCCCTCGCATAATGACCTCCTCCCTTACAACGACGACAAATAATATCACTTGTGTGCCCTGTTGATGCCATGGAAGAAGAAGAACGTTGTGCAGGCCCCGCAGGTGCACTCTTGGCAGATAATGGTGGTTGTGCCTGTTTTCTTGTATCACGGCTGGAGGTGGCACCGGATGGAGGTGCTGGTGCAGTTGAAGTAGAAGATGCACGTGGTGTCCATGATGAAGGTCGGCCTGCAGAAAAGTTAGTTCGCCCCAATGCTTGTCGATCCTGCACTTCACGTTCAGCTTTACAAGCAAGATGGAATAAACGAGTGATATTAGTATACTCCTTATAGTCTAGAATGGTCTGAATCTCTCTATTTAATCCACCCAGAAAACGTGCAAGCATAGCTTCATTCTCCTCAACAATACCACATCTAATCATGCCAGTTTGTAATTCCTGATAATATTCTTCTACAGAATTTTTCCCTTGTCTTAAACGCTGCAATTTTTGAAGCAATTCACGTTGATAATATGGTGGAACCCAACGCGTACGCATAGCAGTTTTCAAAGTAGCCCAAGTAGTTAGAATAGGATATAATCTACAATGTTCAGACCACCATACACATGCAAAACTAGTGAAAGCACAAACGGCAGCAGCAACTCGTCTCTCCTCAGGATATTGTAAACATGTAAATCGTTGTTCAGTTTCTAACTCCCAAGTAAGATATATATCAGGAACATATCTACCCTCAAATGGTGGAATATTCAATTTCAGTTTAGGAATATGGACATCATCTCGTACCTGAGGTGGTGGTGCAGGCCTACCATTACGAATATATACCTGAGGTCGACCTGCTGGTGGTGGTACAGGTGGCTGCACGTAGTGTTGATTTTGATCAACCTCATCCTCATAATCTCCCACATAATCATCCTCCTCCGCATCAGCAGCAGGAGCCACAGAAGTATCAACAGCAGCACCAACAGTTTGGCCAAACGCAAGAGGAACACGGCTTGCTCGGCGAAGGTCTGCTTCGCGACGTGGAGGGAGTCGTTGTTGTTGTTGTTGGAGAGGTGCGTTAGGTGCAGCGGGTGGTGGTGGTGGAAGACGCGCGAGCAATTCATTAAACTTGTTATCGAGCTTTGTTTCGAACGTCTTCTCAAAGCCAGTGATCTTCTCCATGGCCTCTTCAAAATTATTCAGCACATCTTGCACCTGTTCAGTCAGCATTTGCTGAAACTTATCATGAAGCTCCTTGTTCGATAAATTCTCCCAGTCAATCTCGTCGGCTTGTGATTCTGGCATGGTTAGCAGCAATAGAAACACACAAGAATATGATCCTACAGACTACGAACAAGTGGTGGTGGTGGGTGTCACAAATCCGTCAAGCAAATCTCAAATTCTTACCAGTTCTTACCCAGCAGCAGGCGGTGATCGGCAACCGTTGTAGTCAAAAACTCTCAAAGCTTGGATAGAGCGATTACCAGGGAGAGTCAAACGCACGACGTAGATGTATGTGGAGCTGGGAAGGCTTATAATATGGTAGCAAAAAGGGTCAGCAATAATCAATTCAGAGATGCAAAGTTGAATAAACGCTCAACGACGGTACTGTGCTGGTCCTAGGCTAGACTGTGCTAGAGACGCGAGCCTAGAACACCAACAAAATCACGGCGCGGCACGTAAACAAGGGAAAAGCACACTCTGAATTTTTTTTTTCGCTCTTTTTTTTTTGCGCTCTTTTTTTTTGCGAAAAATCACTATAATGGCGAGTGTCTCAAAACTCTTCCTAGCTCAAACGGACAGGATGGGCACGAAATTTTTTTCGGCCAATTTTTTTTTTTTCGACTGCCCGGACCCAAAAACTGGAAACGGGTCAAAAAAAACTTCCTATAATGGCACCTGTCTCAAAACACTCAGAAACACCTAAAAATAGGATAGCCAGAAATTTTTTCGAAAAATGCGTTTTCGAAAAATTTTGGGCCTAAACGGAGCGTGGCTACCCGACTTTTTTTTTTTCGAAACCTACTCCGGCAAGGAAACACGAATCGGAATCTAGATTGATCCCGAAAACAAACCTAATAAGCAAGGAACTCGGATTGGTGGTGGTATATGGCAGCGGTGGTAGTATTTGGATATGGATCGGTGGTGGTATATGGACACGGATTGGTGGTGGTATATGGATACGGATTCGGAGCGGTGGTGGTAGATGGCAAGGGCGATGATGATGGTGCGGCGGCGGCGTGACAACTTATGACCAGAACTCGAAACTCTAAAAGACTAGACTCTAAGACCAGCAACTAGACACGACGATGCAACCGCAAATTCAACAAAGCAAAACCCTAAAAAGATTATGCAAGGCTCAGATTGGTTCGGATATGATGAACTAACCCTAAATTTTTTTTGTGGCTTTTTCGTGGACTATAGGTATGAAGAACAGACTCGATCTAAACTACGAAAAACTGTAAAATCTCACCGAGCAACCTGGAAATCTGATACCACTTGATAGAGGCAAAGGTGTCCCGTCTTTCGATGAGATGGTGGATTTCGCTTTGGTGGAAGTCGACTTTGACGATCCGACTACGAACGTGCGAGGACGTCGCGCCTTAGCAATCGCTAAACCAACTCCGAGAGGTTATTGACCACGCCGGAGCACGATCAACCTGACCACGAGGGTCTGTTTCCTGCGAGCAAACGAAGAACAAGCAAGAAACTGAGATTGCAATCTGGATTTTGCGAATATAAGATGAAAGCTTTATTGATCAAGGTGGGGTTCTGTGACGCCTTTGTCTGGTCGTTGAACACAAACGAAGTACGCGAAGTTGCAGCTATGGCGAACTTTTAATCTAAACAAAACTCAAAGTCTAAACGATGCCCTAAGGGCTGTATATATGGAGGAAGAGGGGGGGAATTTCGTGGCCCTTGGTGGAGGGGTCCGAAATCAACCCTATCTCTTGTTTCCCCACACATACGGACTCTAAAAATAGCCTATACTTATGTATTTCGAAATTACATGGGCCTGGCCCAATAATAAGGTGACGCAGCACCTAAAATAGCCTCGGGACGAAATTTATGAAGTGGCATCTTGTATATTTCGTCCAAGGCTTCATGCACCCATTATTGTGGCTTCAAAGTCCTGAAATCATCACTTGTAACTCCGTTCTTGTTCCCCTTGCGCATGCCATCATCTCCATGCTTGTTCTTGCTCCAATGTTCATCCTTCTCCAAGCTAGGCCCTTCATTTGTAAGCAAAACAAATGTATCCAATTTAGGCAGCATCATATTCTCATGAACATTAGAATCATTACCAAGAAACGAAAGTACCTGGTAATTTAGTTGGCGTGCACGAGCTCTAGTAATTGGTCCAGTATGTATAGCAGCAGGGGCTGTGGGTGTAACAATTGTATTGATGTCCTCATCATATTAGTATACTCCTTATAGTCTAGAATGGTCTGAATCTCTCTATTTAATCCACCCAGAAAACGTGCAAGCATAGCTTCATTCTCCTTAACAATACCACATCTAATCATGCCAGTTTGTAATTCCTGATAATATTCTTCTACAGAATTTTTTCCTTGTCTTAAGCGCTGTAATTTTTGAAGCAATTCACGTTGATAATATGGTGGAACCCAACGCGTACGCATAGCAGTTTTCAAAGCAGCCCAAGTAGTTGGAATAGGATACAATCTACAATGTTCAGACCACCATACACATGCAAAACTAGAGAAAGCACAAACAGCAGCAGCAACTCTTCTCTCCTCAGGATATTGTAAACATGTAAATCGTTGTTCAGTTTCTAACTCCCAAGTAAGATATATATCAGGAACATATCTACCCTCAAATGGTGGAATATTCAATTTCAGTTTAGGAATATGGACATCATTTCGTACCTGAGGTGGTGGTGCAGGCCTACCATTACGAATATATACCTGAGGTCGACCTGCTGGTGGTGGTGCTGGTGGCTGCTCGTAGATCTGATTTTGATCAACCTCATCCTCATAATCGCCCGCATACTCATCATCCTCCTGGGTACCAGCAACAGCAGTAGCAGGAGCCACAGAAGTATCAACAGCAGCACCAACAGTTTGGCCAAACGCAAGAGGAACACGGCTCGCTCGGCGAAGGTCTATTTCGCGACGTGGAGGTAGTCGTTGTTGTTGTTGTTGGAGAGGTGCGTTAGGTGCAGCGGGTGGTGGTGGTGGAAGACGCACGAGCAATTCATTAAATCTGTTATCGAGCTTTGTTTCGAACGTCTTCTCAAGGCCAGTGATCTTCTCCATGGCCTCTTCAAAATTGTTCAGCACATCTTGCACCTGTTCAGTCATCATTTGCTGAAACTTATCATGAAGCTCCTTGTTCGATAAATTCTCCCAGTCAATCTCGTCGGCTTGTGATCCTGGCATGGTTAGCAGCAATAGAAACACACAAGAATATGATCCTACAGACTACGAACAAGTGGTGGTGGTGGGTGTCACAAATCCGTCAAGCAAAACTCAAATTCTTACCAGTTCTTACCCAGCAACAGGCGGTGATCGGCAACCGTTGTAGTCAAAACTCTCAAAGCTTGGATAGAGCGATTACCAGGGAGAGTCAAACACACGACGTAGATGTATGTGGAGCTGGGAAGGCTTATAATATGGTAGCAAAAAGGGTCAGCAATAATCAATTCAGAGATGCAAAGTTGAATAAACGCTCAACGACGGTACTGTGCTGGTCCTAGGCTAGACTGTGCTAGAGACGCGAGCCTAGAACACCAACAAAATCACGGCGCGGCACGTAAACAAGGGAAAAGCACACTCTGAATTTTTTTTTCGCTCTTTTTTTTTTGCGCTCTTTTTTTTTGCGCTGTTTTTTTTTTGCGAAAAAGCACTATAATGGCGAGTGTCTCAAAACTCTTCCTAGCTCAAACTGACAGGATGGGCACGAAATTTTTCGACCAATTTTTTTTTTCGACTGCCCGGACCCAAAAACTGGAAACGGGTCAAAAAAAACTTCCTATAATGGCACCTGTCTCAAAACACTCAGAAACACCTAAAAATAGGATAGCCAGAAATTTTTTCGAAAAATGCGTTTTCGAAAAATTTTGGGCCTAAACGGAGCGTGGCTACCCGACTCCGGCAAGGAAACACGAATCGGAATCTAGATGGATCCCGAAAACAAACCTAATAAGCAAAGAACTCGGATTGGTGGTGGATATATGGTGGTGGTATATGGCAGCGGTGGTGGTAGCGGTGGTAGTATATGGATATGGATCGGTGGTGGTATATGGACACGGATTGGTGGTGGTATATGGATACGGATTTGGTGCGGTGGTGGTAGATGGCAGGGGCGATGATGATGGTGCGGCGGCGGCGTGACAACTTATGACCAGAACTCGAAACTCTAAAAGACTAGACTCTAAGACCAGCAACTAGACACGACGATGCAACCGCAAATTCAGCAAAGCAAAACCCTAAAAAGATTATGCAAGGCTCAGATTGGTTCGGATATGATGAACTAACCCTAATTTTTTTTTGTGGCTTTTTCGTGGACTATAGGTATGAAGACAGACTCGATCTAAACTACGAAAAACTGTAAAATCTCACCGAGCAACCTGGAAATCTGATACCACTTGATAGAGGCAAAGGTGTCCCGTCTTTCGATGAGATGGTGGATTTCGCTTTGGTGGAAGTCGACTTTGACGATCCGACTACGAACGTGTGAGGACGTCGCGCCTTAGCAATCGCTAAACCAACTCCGAGAGGTTATTGACCACGCCGGAGCACGATCAACCTGACCACGAGGGTCTGTTTCCTGCGAGCAAACGAAGAACAAGCAAGAAACTAAGATTGCAATCTGGATATTGCGAATATAAGATGAAAGCTTTATTGATCAAGGTGGGGTTCTGTGACGCCTTTGTCTGGTCGTTGATCACAAACGAAGTACGCGAAGTTGCAGCTATGGCGAACTTTTAATCTAAACAAAACCCAAAGTCTAAACGATGCCCTAAGGGCTGTATATATGGAGGAAGAGGGGGGAATTTCGTGGCCCTTGGTGGAGGGGTCCGAAATCAACCCTATCTCTTGTTTCCCCACACATACGGACTCTAAAAATAGCCTATACTTATGTATTTCGAAATTACATGGGCCTGGCCCAATAATAAGGTGACGCAGCACCTAAAATAGCCTCGGGACGAAATTTATGAAGTGGCATCTTGTATATTTCGTCCAAGGCTTCATGCACCCATTATGGTGGCTTCAAAGTCCTGAAATCATCACTTGTAACTCCGTTCTTGTTCCCCTTGCGCATGCCATCATCTCCATGCTTGTTCTTGCTCCAATGTTCATCCTTCTCCAAGCTAGGCCCTTCATTTGTAAGCAAAACAAATGTATCCAATTTAGGCAGCATCATATTCTCATGAACATTAGAATCATTACCAAGAAACGAAAGTACCTGGTAATTTAGTTGGCGTGCACGAGCTCTAGTAATTGGTCCAGTATGTATAGCAGCAGGGGCTGTGGGTGTAACAATTGTATTGATGTCCTCATCAAAAAGTGACGTGAGAGAACTTTTGAAACAGCAAATAAACATCTCTTTCTTCCTTATCTTCATATGTTGATTGTACAAATGTCCCATACACCTGCAATTAGACAAAACAGAAAAATGTGTGAAGTATTTTTGTTCTGGATAACATAAATAGATTATTGAATAGTTTGCACTAGAAATCACCTGACAAATATGCATGTATGCAATATTTTTGGTCATATCCAAGGTAGTCATGTCCTCATCACCCAACTAGCATGACTCTAACATTATTACTACCTTTATATCTCAAAACAATTATCAAGTATCAAATTTATCATAGTGTTTAATGCACTCCATATGAAAGTTTTTACTTTACCCAACTTGGATGCCCATAGGACTAATTTTATAACCAAAGCAAATTACCATGTTGTTCTAAAGACTCTCAAAATAATATAAGTGAAGCATGAGAGTTCATCTATTTCTTCAAAATAAAACCACCGCCGTGCTCTAAAAAGATATAAGTGATAATTATAAAAAAAAGTGGAGTGGGGTTTTTGATGAGGACATCAATACCATTGTTACACCCACAACCCCTACTGCTACATATACGGGACCAATTACTAGAGCTCGCGCACGCCAATTAAATTATCAGGTACTTTCGTTTCTTGGTAATGATTCTAATGTTCATGAGAATATGATGCTGCCTAAATTGGATACATTTGTTTTGCTTACAAATGAAGGGCCTAGCTTGGAGAAGGATGAACATTGGAGCAAGAACAAGCATGGAGATGATGCCATGCGCAAGGGGAACAAGAACGGAGTTACAAGTGATGATTTCAGGACTTTGAAGCCACCATAATGGGTGCATGAAGCCTTGGACGAAATATACAAGATGCCACTTCATAAATTTCGTCCCGAGGCTATTATAGGTGCTGCGTCACCTTTTTATTGGGCCAGGCCCATGTAATTTCGAAATACATAAGTATAGGCTATTTTTAGAGTCCGTATGTGTGGGGAAACAAGAGATAGGGTTGATTTCGGACCCCTCCACCAAGGGCCACGAAATTCCCCTCTCTTCCTCCATATATACAGCCCTTCGGGCACCGTTTAGATTTTGGGTTCTGTTTAGATTAAAGTTCGCCATAGCTGCAACTTCGCGTACTTCGTTTGTGTTCAACGACCAGACAAAGGCGTCACAGAACCCCACCTTGATCAATAAAGCTTTCATCTTATATTCGCAATATCCAGATTGCAATCTCAGTTTCTTGCTTGTTCTTCGTTTGCTTGCAGGAAATAGACCCTCGTGGTCAGGTTGATCGTGCTCCGGCGTGGTCAATAACCTCTCGGAGTTGGTTTAGCGATTGCTAAGGCGCGACGTCCTCGCACGTTCGTAGTCGGATCGTCAAAGTCGACTGCCACCAAAGCGATATCCATCATCTCATCGAAAGACGGGACACCTTTGCCTCTATCAAGTGGTATCAGATTTCCAGGTTGCTCGGTGAGATTTTACAGTTTTTCGTAGTTTAGATCGAGCCTGTTCTTCATACCTATAGTCCACGAAAAAGCCAAAAAAAATTAGGGTTAGATCATCCCATCCGAACCAATCTGAGCCTTGCATAATCTTTTCTGTATTTGCTTTGTTGAATTTGTGGTTGCATCATCGTGTCCAGTTGCTGGTCTTAGCGTCTAGTCTTTTAGAGTTTCGAGTTCTGTTCACAGGTTGTCACGTCGCCGCTGGCATATATCACCACCGCATCATCATCGTCGCTGTTGCCATATACCACCACCACATATTCACCGCCAATCCGAATCCATATACGCCACCACATATCCGCCGCCATCACGCCAATCCGAGTTCACCTGCAACATATATCCGCCACCTGTCCGTGTTCCACCAGATTCATCTCCGCCACCAGTCCGAGTTCCACCAGATTCATCTCCGCCTCCAGTCCTAGTCCGAGTCTAGTAATTGTTGCATTGTTGTCGATTTCCAGATCACGCGATACTCCGAGTCGTGACAGAGAAGGACTCCCCAACTTCCGAGCCATCCGCAGAAGAAAAATAGTTCCAATTTCAAAAAAAAACTAAGTCTGGAAAATTCTGGCTAGGCAGTTTTTAGACCATTTCTAGACTTTTTCGAAAAAAAATTGTTGCGGAGCAAAAAAAAAGAGGAAAAAAAGTGCAAAAAAAAGAGAAAAAAATTCAGAGTGTGCTCCTCCCTTGTTTACGTGCCGCGCCGTGATTTTGTTGGTGTTCTAGGCTCGCGTCTCTAGCACAGTCTAGCCTAGGACCAGCACAGTACCGTCGTTGAGCGTTTCTTCAACTTTGCATCTCTGAATTGATTATTGCTGACCCTTTTTGCTACCATATTATAAGCCTTCCCAGCTCCACATACATCTACGTCGTGCGTTTGACTCTCCCTGGTAATCGCTCTATCCAAGCTTTGAGAGTTTTGACTACAACGGTTGCCGATCACCTCCTGTTGCTGGGTAAGAACTGGTAAGAATTTGAGTTTTGCTTGACGGATTTGTGACACCCACCACCACCACTTGTTAGTAGTCTGTAGGATCATATTCTTGTGTGTTTCTATTGCTGCTAACCATGCCAGGATCACAAGCCGACGAGATTGACTGGGAGAATTTATCGAACAAGGAGCTTCATGATAAGTTTCAGCAAATGATGACTGAACAGGTGCAAGATGTGCTGAACAATTTTGAAGAGGCCATGGAGAAGATCACTGGCCTTGAGAAGACGTTCGAAACAAAGCTCGATAACAAGTTTAATGAATTGCTCGCGCGTCTTCCACCACCACCACCCGCTGCACCTAACGCACCTCTCCAACAACAACAACAACGACTACCTCCACATCGCGAAACAGACCTTCGCCGAGCGAGTCGTGTTCCTCTTGCGTTTGGCCAAACTGTTGGTGCTGCTGTTGATACTTCTGTGGCTCCTGCTGCTGATGCGGAGGAGGATGATTATGTGGGAGATTATGAGGATGAGGTTGATCAAAATCAGCACTACGTGCAGCCACCTGCACCACCACCAGCAGGTCGACCTCATGTATATATTCGTAATGGTAGGCCTGCACCACCACCTTAAGTACGAGATGATGTCCATATTCCTAAATTGAAATTGAATATTCCACCATTTGAGGGTAGATATGTTCCTGATATATATCTTACTTGGGAGTTAGACACTGAACAACGATTTACATGTTTACAATATCCTGAGGAGAGACGAGTTGCTGCTGCTGTTTGTGCTTTCACTAGTTTTGCATGTGTATGGTGGTCTGAACATTGTAGATTATATCCTATTCCAACTACTTGGGCTGCTTTGAAAACTGCTATGCGTACTCGTTGGGTTCCACCATATTATCAACGTGAATTGCTTCAAAAATTACAGCGTTTAAGACAAGGGAAAAATTCTGTAGAAGAATATTATCAGGAATTACAAACTGGCATGATTAGATGTGGTATTGTTCAGGAGAATGAAGCTATGCTTGCACGTTTTCTGGGTGGATTAAATAGAGAGATTCAGACCATTCTAGACTATAAGGAGTATACTAATATCATTCGTTTATTCCATCTTGCTTGTAAAGCTGAACGTGAAGTGCAGGATCGACAAGCATTGGGGTGAACTAACTTTTCTGCAGGCCGACCTTCATCATGGACACCGCGTGCATCTTCTACTTCAACTGCACCAGCACCTCAATTAGGTGCCTCCTCCAGTCGTGATACAAGAAAACAGGCACAACCACCATTATCTGCCAAGAGCGCACCTGCTGGGCCTGCACGGAGTTCTTCTTCTTCCATGGCATCAACAGGGCACACAAGTGATATTATTTGTTGTCGTTGTAAGGGAGGAGGTCATTATGTGAGAGAATGCAAATCTCCGCGTGTGATGATTGCTACCGCAGATGGTGGATATGAGTCCGCTAGTGACTATGATGAGGAGACTTTGGCTCTTATTACACGTGAAGAACATTGTGGAGATGATTCTGATCATGAGATGCAATACATGGCTCCTGAAGACGCTGACAGGTATGAATGTTTAGTTGCTCAACGTGTTTTGAGTGTGCAGGTCACACAAGCTGAGCAAAATCAGAGGCACAATTAGTTCCATACCAAGGGAGTTGTGAAGGAACGTTCTGTGCGCGTCATCATAGACGGAGGTAGCTGCAACAACTTGGCTAGCATGGACATGGTGGAGAAGCTTTCTCTCACCACAAGACCACATCCACATCCTTACTACATCCAATGGTTCAACAACAGCGGCAAGGTTAAGGTAACACATACTGTTCGTGTGCATTTTAGTATATCTACATATGCTGATTATGTTGATTGTGATGTGGTACCTATGCAAGCATGTTCCTTATTACTTGGTAGACCATGGCAATTTGATAAAAATTCTGTACACCATGGTAGAAACAATCAGTATACTCTTGTTCATAAGGATAAAAATATTACTTTGCTTCCTATGACTCCTGATTCTATTTTGAAAGATGATATTAATAGAGCTAATAAAGCAAAACAAGAGAAGAATAAGAGTGAAAATCAGATTGTGGCAAAAGAATTTGAGCAACAAATGAAGCCTAATAATAAACCATCTAGTGTTGCTTCTGAAATTAAATTGAAAAGTGCATGTTTATTTGCCACCAAATCTGATATTGATGATCTAGATTTCAGCAAATCTGTTTGCTATGCTTTTGTGTGCAGAGGCATTATTTTCATTCGAGGACGTGCCTTCCTCTTTGCCTCCTGCTGTCACTAACATTTTGCAGGAGTTCGCTGACGTCTTTCCACAAGACGTGCCACCGGGATTACCACCTATTCGAGGGATTGAGCATCAGATCGACTTAATTCCCGGTGCTTCACTGCCAAACCGTGCGCCATACCGTACCAATCCAGAGGAGACGAAGGAGATTATGCGTCAAGTACAAGAGCTTCTCGACAAAGGTTATATACGCGAATCCCTTAGTCCTTGTGCTGTTCCTATTATTCTAGTGCCGAAAAAGGATGGTACATCGCGTATGTGTGTTGATTGTAGAGGCATTAATAATATTACTATTCGTTATCGTCATCCTATTCCTAGGCTAGATGATATGCTTGATGAATTGAGTGGCTCTACAATATTCTCCAAAGTTGATTTGCGTAGTGGATACCATCAAATTCGTATGAAATTGGGGGATGAATGGAAAACAACATTTAAAACTAAGTTTGGATTATATGAGTGGTTAGTCATGCCTTTTGGTTTAACTAATGCGCCTAGTACTTTCATGAGACTAATGAACGAAGTTTTACGTGCTTTCATTGGACGATTTGTGGTAGTCTATTTTGATGATATACTGATTTATAGCAGATCTTTGGAAGAACATTTGGAACATTTACGTGCTGTTTTTATTGCTCTACGTGATGCACGTTTGTTTGGTAACCTTGGGAAGTGCACCTTTTGCACCGACCGAGTATCTTTTCTTGGCTATGTTGTTACTCCACAGGGAATTGAAGTTGATAAAGCCAAGATTGAAGCTATTGAGAGTTGGCTGCAGCCCAAAACGGTCACACAAGTGAGGAGTTTTCTTGGCCTCGCTGGATTCTATAGGCGTTTTGTGAGAGATTTCAGCACCATTGCTGCACCTCTCAATGAGCTTACAAAGAAAAATGTGCCTTTTCTTTGCGGTACCGCACAGGAAGAAGCCTTCTCGGTATTGAAAGATAAGTTGACACATGCTCCTTTACTCCAACTTCCTGATTTTAATAAGACTTTTGAGCTTGAATGTGATGCTAGTGGAATTGGATTAGGAGGTGTGTTATTACAAGATGGCAAACCTGTTGCATACTTTTCTGAAAAATTGAGTGGGCCTAGTCTGAATTATTCTACTTATGATAAAGAATTATATGCTCTTGTTCGGACTTTAGAAACATGGCAACATTATTTATGGCCCAAAGAATTTGTTATACATTCTGATCATGAATCTTTGAAACATATTAAAAGTCAAGCTAAACTGAATCGTAGACATGCTAAATGGGTTGAATTCATTGAGACTTTCCCTTATGTCATTAAACACAAGAAGGGAAAAGAAAATGTTATTGCTGATGCATTGTCTCGTCGCTATACTATGGTTTCACAACTTGACTTCAAAATATTTGGTTTGGAGACCATCAAAGATCAATATGTGCATGATGCTGATTTTAAAGATGTAATGCAGAATTGTAAAGAAGGAAGAATGTGGAACAAGTTTGTTGTTAACGATGGATTTGTGTTTCGTGCTAACAAGCTATGCATTCCAGCTAGCTCCGTTCGTCTTTTGTTGTTGCAGGAGGCGCATGGAGGACGATTAATGGGACACTTTGGCGTGAAGAAGACGGAGGACGTACTTGCTACACATTTCTTTTGGCCAAAGATGAGACGGGATGTTGAGCGTTTTATTGCTCGCTGCACTACATGTCAAAAAGCTAAGTCACGACTCAATCCTCATGGTTTATATATGCCTTTGCCTGTACCTAGTGTTCCTTGGGAGGATATATCTATGGACTTTGTTTTAGGTTTACCTCGAACAAAGAAGGGGAGGGATAGCATATTTGTTGTCGTGGATAGATTCTCGAAAATGGCACACTTTATACCATGTCATAAAAGCGATGATGCTGTTAATGTTGCTGATTTGTTCTTTCGTGAAATTATTCGCTTGCATGGTGTGCCAAATACTATTGTTTCAGATCGTGATACTAAATTCCTTAGCCACTTTTGGAGATGTTTATGGGCTAAGTTGGGGACTAAACTGCTTTTTAGTACTACTTGTCACCCCCAAACTGATGGACAAACTGAAGTAGTCAATAGAACGTTGTCTACTATGCTTAGGGCTGTTTTGAAGAATAATAAGAAAATGTGGGAGGAATGCTTGCCTCATATTGAATTTGCTTATAATCGTTCATTGCATTCTACTACTAAGATGTGCCCTTTTGAAGTTGTGTATGGTTTCCTACCTCGTGCACCTATTGATTTGTTGCCTCTTCCATCTTCGGAGAAGGTTAATTTTGATGCTAAACAACGTGCTGAATTGATTTTAAAAATGCATGAGTTAACTAAGGAAAACATTGAGCGCATGAATGCTAAATATAAACTTGCTGGAGATAAGGGTAGAAAACATGTTGTGTTTGCACCTGGAGATCTTGTTTGGTTACATTTGCGTAAGGATAGATTTCCTGATTTGCGCAAATCAAAATTAATGCCACGTGCTGATGGTCCCTTTAAGGTGTTAGAGAAAATAAATGATAATGCATATAAACTTGAGCTGCCTGCCGATTTTGGGGTTAGTCCCACTTTTAACATTGCAGATTTGAAGCCTTATTTGGGTGAGGAAGATGAACTTCCGTCGAGGACGACTTCATTTCAAGAAGGGGAGGATGATGAGGACATCAATACAATTGTTACACCCACAGGCCCTGCTGCTATACATACTGGACCAATTACTAGAGCTCGTGCACGCCAACTAAATTACCAGGTACTTTCGTTTCTTGGTAATGATTCTAATGTTCATGAGAATATGATGCTGCCTAAATTGGATACATTTGTTTTGCTTACAAATGAAGGGCCTAGCTTGGAGAAGGATGAACATTGGAGCAAGAACAAGCATGGAGATGATGGCATGCGCAAGGGGAACAATAACGGAGTTACAAGTGATGATTTCAGGACTTTGAAGCCACCATAATGGGTGCATGAAGCCTTGGACGAAATATACAAGATGCCACTTCATAAATTTCGTCCCGAGGCTATTTTAGGTGCTGCGTCACCTTATTATTGGGCTAGGCCCATGTAATTTCGAAATACATAAGTATAGGCTATTTTTAGAGTCCGTATGTGTGGGGAAACAAGAGATAGGGTTGATTTCGGACCCCTCCACCAAGGGCCACGAAATTCCCCCCCTCTTCCTCCATATATACAGCCCTTAGGGCATCGTTTAGACTTTGGGATTTGTTTAGTTAAAAGTTAGCCATTGCAACTTCGTGTACTTCGTTTGTGTCCAACGACCAGACCAAGACCGCTTACGGATCCCCACCATTATCAATACCTCATATATATTTGCAATATTCAGATTGCTTTATCATATTCTTGCTCGTTCTTCGATTGCTTGCAGGAATAGACCTTCGTGGTCAGGCTGACCGTGCTTCCGGCATCGTCAGTAACCTCAGGAGATTGGTTTAGCGATTGCTAAGGCGCAACGTCGTGCACGTTTGTAGTCGGATCGTCAAAGTCGTCTCCACCAAATCGATAGTTATCATCTCATCGAAAGATCGGGACACCCTCGCCTCTATCAGGTAGTTTACTTTGATGACATATTGATTTATAGCAGATCTTTGGAGGAACATTTGGAACATTTACGTGCTGTTTTTATTGCTCTACGTGATGCACGTTTGTTTGGTAACCTTGGGAAGTGCACCTTTTGCACCGACCGAGTATCTTTTCTTGGCTATGTTGTTACTCCACAGGGAATTGAAGTTGATAAAGCCAAGATTGAAGCTATTGAGAGTTGGCCGCAGCCCAAAACGGTCACACAAGTGAGGAGTTTTCTTGGCCTCGCTGGATTCTATCGGCGTTTTGTGAGAGATTTCAGCACCATTGCTGCACCTCTCAACGAGCTTACAAAGAAGGATGTGCCTTTTGTTTGGGGTACCGCACAGGAAGAAGCCTTCACGGTATTGAAAGATAAGTTGACACATGCTCCTTTACTCCAACTTCCTGATTTTAATAAGACTTTTGAGCTTGAATGTGATGCTAGTGGAATTGGATTAGGAGGTGTGTTATTACAAGATGGCAAACCTGTTGCATACTTTTCTGAAAAATTGAGTGGGACTAGTCTGAATTATTCTACTTATGATAAAGAATTATATGCTCTTGTTCGGACTTTAGAAACATGGCAACATTATTTATGGCCCAAAGAATTTGTTATACATTCTGATCATGAATCTTTGAAACATATTAAAAGTCAAGCTAAACTGAATCGTAGACATGCTAAATGGGTTGAATTCATTGAGACTTTCCCTTATGTCATTAAACACAAGAAGGGAAAAGAAAATGTTATTGCTGATGCATTGTCTCGTCGCTATACTATGCTTTCACAACTTGACTTCAAAATATTTGGTTTGGAGAACATCAAAGATCAATATGTGCATGATGCTGATTTTAAAGATGTAATGCAGAATTGTAAAGAAGGAAGAATGTGGAACAAGTTTGTTGTTAACGATGGATTTGTGTTTCGTGCTAACAAGCTATGCATTCCAGCTAGCTCCGTTCGTCTTTTGTTGTTGCAGGAGGCGCATGGAGGAGGATTAATGGGACACTTTGGCGTGAAGAAGACGGAGGACGTACTTGCTACACATTTCTTTTGGCCAAAGATGAGACGGGATGTTGAGCGTTTTATTGCTCGCTGCACTACATGTCAAAAAGCTAAGTCACGACTCAATCCTCATGGTTTATATATGCCTTTGCCTGTACCTAGTGTTCCTTGGGAGGATATATCTATGGACTTTGTTTTAGGTTTACCTCGAACAAAGAAGGGGGGGGATAGCATATTTGTTGTCGTGGATAGATTCTCGAAAATGGCACACTTTATACCATGTCATAAAAGTGATGATGCTGTTAATGTTGCTGATTTGTTCTTTCGTGAAATTATTCGCTTGCATGGTGTGCCAAATACTATTGTTTCAGATCGTGATACTAAATTTCTTAGCCACTTTTGGAGATGTTTATGGGCTAAGTTGGGGACTAAACTGCTTTTTAGTACTACTTGTCACCCCCAAACTGATGGACAAACTGAAGTAGTCAATAGAACGTTGTCTACTATGCTTAGGGCTGTTTTGAAGAATAATAAGAAAATGTGGGAGGAATGCTTGCCTCATATTGAATTTGCTTATAATCGTTCATTGCATTCTACTACTAAGATGTGCCCTTTTGAAGTTGTGTATGGTTTCCTACCTCGTGCACCTATTGATTTGTTGCCTCTTCCATCTCCGGAGAAGGTTAATTTTGATGCTAAACAACGTGCTGAATTGATTTTAAAAATGCATGAGTTAACTAAGGAAAACATTGAGCATATGAATGCTAAATATAAACTTGCTGGAGATAAGGGTAGAAAACATGTTGTGTTTGCACCTGGAGATCTTGTTTGGTTACATTTGCGTAAGGATAGATTTCCGGATTTGCGCCAATCAAAGTTAATGCCACGTGCTGATGGTCCCTTTAAGGTGTTAGAGAAAATAAATGATAATGCATATAAACTTGAGCTGCCTGCAGATTTTGGGGTTAGTCCCACTTTTAAGATTGCAGATTTGAAGCCTTATTTGGGTGAGGAAGATGAGCTTCCGTCGAGGACGACTTCATTTCAAGAAGGGGAGGATGATGAGGACATCAATACCATTGTTACACCCACAGCCCCTACTGCTACATATACGGGACCAATTACTAGAGCTCGCGCACGCCAATTAAATTATCAGGTACTTTCATTTCTTGGTAATGATTCTAATGTTCATGAGAATATGATGCTGCCTAAATTGGATACATTTGTTTTGCTTACAAATGAAGGGCCTAGCTTGGAGAAGGATGAACATTGGAGCAAGAACAAGCATGGAGATGATGCCATGCGCAAGGGGAACAAGAACGGAGTTACAAGTGATGATTTCAGGACTTTGAAGCCACCATAATGGGTGCATGAAGCCTTGGACGAAATATACAAGATGCCACTTCATAAATTTCGTCCCGAGGCTATTATAGGTGCTGCGTCACCTTTTTATTGGGCCAGGCCCATGTAATTTCGAAATACATAAGTATAGGCTATTTTTAGAGTCCGTATGTGTGGGGAAACAAGAGATAGGGTTGATTTCGGACCCCTCCACCAAGGGCCACGAAATTCCCCTCTCTTCCTCCATATATACAGCCCTTAGGGCACCGTTTAGATTTTGGGTTTTGTTTAGATTAAAGTTCGCCATAGCTGCAAATTCGCGTATTTCGTTTGTGTTCAACGACCAGACAAAGGCGTCATAGAACCCCACCTTGATCAATAAAGCTTTCATCTTATATTCGCAATATCCAGATTGCAATCTCAGTTTCTTGCTTGTTCTTTGTTTGCTTGTAGGAAACAGACCCTCGTGGTCAGGTTGATCGTGCTCCGGCGTGGTCAATAACCTCTCGGAGTTGGTTTAGCGATTGCTAAGGCGCGACGTCCTCGCACGTTCGTAGTCGGATCGTCAAAGTCGACTGCCACCAAAGCAATATCCATCATCTCATCGAAAGACGGGACACCTTTGCCTCTATCAGTTTTGCCCTACTGTGTATAGTCAAAAAAGATATAAGTGAAACACTAGAGCAAAGACAAACTACTCCGAAAGATATAAGTGAAGATCAATGAGGAGTCAAATAATTATGCAACTATGTGAAGACTCTCTAACATTTAAGAATTTCAGATCTTGGGATATTATTCAAACAGCAAGCAAAACAAAATAAAACAAAATGATGCTCCAAGCAAAACACATATCATGTGGTGAATAAAAATATAGCTCCAAGTAAAGTTACTGTTGAATGAAGACGAAAGAGGGGATGCCATCCGGGGCATCCCCAAGCTTAGGCTCTTGGTTGTCCTTTAATATTACCTTGGGGTGCCTTGGGCATCCCCAAGCTTAGGCTCTTGCCACTCCTTATTCCATAGTCCATCTGATAGAGGCAAAGGTGTCCCGTCTTTCGATGAGATGGTGGATTTCGCTTTGGTGGAAGTCGACTTTGACGATCCGACTACGAACGTGCGAGGACGTCGCGCCTTAGCAATCGCTAAACCAACTCCGAGAGGTTATTGACCAAGCCGGAGCACGATCAACCTGACCACGAGGGTCTGTTTCCTGCGAGCAAACGAAGAACAAGCAAGAAACTAAGATTGCAATCTGGATATTGCGAATATAAGATGAAAGCTTTATTGATCAAGGTGGGGTTCTGTGACGCCTTTGTCTGGTCGTTGAACACAAACGAAGTACGCGAAGTTGCAGCTATGGCGAACTTTTAATCTAAACAAAACCCAAGGAAAAGCTACTAGATGGATCTACTTATATAGGAGCAAGGGGTGGAGGCCAAGGAGGTGGGAGGACGTCCCAAGGCAGCCTAAAACTAAATCTAGGTCGTACAAGGCCAATGGGCCCAAGTGGAGGTGATGTAACACCTTTGGACTTGTAGTTTGACTCGGATTCTGCTGCAGCATCAGATTGTTTCGTCCACAACTCAACGCTCCGGACGAATTTGAAGGTGATTCCAATTGGGTTGGAAAGTGCACGAAATCTAGTTTCCAACAAAAAAAGAATCACCCAATTCGGAGTCCGTATGAAAAACTTGTGTGCGTTTTGCGTCAGGTGTGTCTGTGCAGTCCGAATCTGAATCCAGAACGTGAGAGACTTGGACTCTATCTTCTCTTGGGCCAAAAGTGACGTGAGAGAACTTTTTGGACAGCAAATAAACATCTCTTTCTTCCTTATCTTCATATGTGGATTGTACAAATGTCCCATACACCTGCAATTAGACAAAACACAAAAGTGTGTGAAGTATTTTTGTTCTGGATAACATAAATAGATTATTGAATAGTTTGCACTAGAAATCACCTGACAAATATGCATATATGCAATATTTTTGGTCATATCCAAGGTAGTCATGTCCTCATCATCCTCCCCTTCTTGAAAATAAAGCCGTCCTCGGCGTTGCTTAATCTGAAATGTGGCTAACAAAAGAGACAAGGTGTACATGTTGTATATGTATATGTCATCCATTTTTACTTCCCTTGATTTTTGCATATATGACACATGAATAGATGAGTAACTTGC
The DNA here is from genome assembly GCF_018294505.1 of Triticum aestivum. Taxonomy (NCBI): domain Eukaryota; kingdom Viridiplantae; phylum Streptophyta; class Magnoliopsida; order Poales; family Poaceae; genus Triticum; species Triticum aestivum. Next base: position 250,938,604 of record NC_057795.1, read on the forward strand.
ATAGTTCATAAAATCTAAAGCCAAAAAATTAGCACAAGAAGTAGAAGGCATGAAAATATTGCAAGCACATATAAGTGAAGCTCTTATTCATTTCAAAAGATTGACAATGTTCATCATTAAACCATCCCAACATTGATGAATAAACCTTACTTGCATCAAATTTACATGCTACAACATGCTTAAATAAGCAAACATGCAATAAGTCATTCAACACAGAATCATCACCAAGATTAGACGTCATATCAAAATGATTAAACATTGGTTCTTTTGCATCAATAGTTAATTCAATGGGTGCACTCAAAATTGTTGGTATTTCAGTTGTTTGATCACATGGCAAAGTCAAATTATCAACGTAGTCCTCTAAAATAGGTGGTGCGATCAAAGTAGTGGGTAGCTCATCAGATGGTGCATTCAAATTGACAAAGCATTCATCATTCTCATGTAGAGATGGAAGATCGGTACCTTTGTCATTACCTCTTATGATCAACTCAGATGATGTAGCCACTCTCGGGGGCGATGTGTCACATGGTGGAGGTGATGTAGTCCTGACAACAACGGATGTGGTTGTCATAGTATGCCTAGTAGTTGAAGGAACAATCATATCAACTCTTGGAATGTGCACCGTGCGCTTGTTCTCCTCGTGGCCAACACGTCGTTTTATTTCCTGTTCAGCTTTGCAAGCAAGATGAAACAAATGGTCCATAGGATAACACTCTTCATGAGTTAGTATCTCTTGAATATCACGGTTTAATCCTCCCCAAAATCTATCCATAAAATCATCTTCACTTTCTTCTAAAGAGGAATGCAACAAGGTAGTTTGTAAATCATCATAATATTTTGTTACAGTTTCACTACCTTGTTTTAAGTGTTGCAACTTCTTAATCATGTCACGAGTATAATAAGCAGGGACGAAAGTATGTCGCATGGCAAGTTTCAAATCATCCCAAGTAGTAGGTATATAATCAGGGTGTAACTGACAATATTCACTCCACCAAACCAAAGCATAACCAGTGAAAGAACCAACCGCAACCTTAACCTTTTTATGTTCATTGAAATTATGGGAAGCAAATATATTTTTTATGTCGAACTCCCATTCAATATATAAAGCAGGTTTAAAACGGCCATTAAATGGTGGTATAGATACATTAACCTGATCATGTGCATTTGGATGTTTGTGCACCTCTCGTGACGGTTGTGGTATTTGCAAAGGTGGTGGCACGTCTCCCGCGATCGACAAAGCCCATGAATTGACTCTGGATCCTGTCATGATTAGTAGAACAAGAAACAAAACCCAAAAATAATGTTCCTATAACTACTAGGATGTGGTGCTAAAACGCTCACAGTAAAGCAAATATCAATGTCTTACAAGTTCTTACCATGCAGCAGGCGGTGATCGGCAACCGTTGTAGTCAAAAACTCTTAAAGCTTGGATAGAGCGATTACCAGGGAGAGTCAAACGCACGACGTAGATGTATGTGGAGCTGGGAAGGCTTATAATATGGTAGCAAAAAGGGTCAGCAATAATCAATTCAGAGATGCAAAGTTGAATAAACGCTCAACGACGGTACTGTGCTGGTCCTAGGCTAGACTGTGCTAGAGACGCGAGCCTAGAACACTAACAAAATCACGGCGCGGCACGTAAACAAGGGAAAAGCACACTCTGAATATTTTTTTTCGCTCTTTTTTTTTGCGCTCTTTTTTTTTGCGCTGCTTTTTTTTTTGCGAAAAATCACTATAATGGCGAGTGTCTCAAAACTCTTCCTAGCTCAAACTGACAGGATGGGCACGAAATTTTTTCGACCAATTTTTTTTTTTCGACTGCCCGGACCCAAAAACTGGAAACGGGTCAAAAAAAACTTCCTATAATGGCACCTGTCTCAAAACACTCAGAAACACCTAAAAATAGGATAGCCAGAAATTTTTTCGAAAAATGCGTTTTCGAAAAATTTTGGGCCTAAACGGAGCGTGGCTACCCGACTCTTTTTTTTTCCGAAACCTACTCCGGCAAGGAAACACGAATCGGAAACTAGATGGATCTCGAAAACAACCCTAATAATCAAGGAACTCGGATTGGTGGTGGATATATGGTGGTGGTATATGGCAGCGGTGGTGGTAGTATATGGATATGGATCGGTGGTGGTATATGGATACGGATTCGGAGCGGTGGTGGTGGATGGCAGGGGCGATGATGATGGTGCGGCGGCGGCGTGACAACTTATGACCAGAACTCGAAACTCTAAAAGACTAGACTCTAAGACCAGCAACTAGACACGACGATGCAACCGCAAATTCAACAAAGCAAAACTCTAAAAAGATTATGCAAAGGCTCAGATTGGTTCGGATATGATGAACTAACCCTAATTTTTTTTGTGGCTTTTTCGTGGACTGTAGGTATGAAGAACAGACTCGATCTAAACTACGAAAAACTGTAAAATCTCACCGAGCAACCTGGAAATCTGATACCACTTGATAGAGGCAAAGGTGTCCCGTCTTTCGATGAGATGGTGGATTTCGCTTTGGTGGAAGTCGACTTTGACGATCCGACTACGAACGTGCGAGGACGTCGCGCCTTAGCAATCGCTAAACCAACTCCGAGAGGTTATTGACCACGCCGGAGCACGATCAACCTGACCACGAGGGTCTGTTTCCTGCGAGCAAACGAAGAACAAGCAAGAAACTAAGATTGCAATCTGGATATTGCGAATATAAGATGAAAGCTTTATTGATCAAGGTGGGGTTCTGTGACGCCTTTGTCTGGTCGTTGAATACAAACGAAGTACGCGAAGTTGCAGCTATGGCGAACTTTTAATCTAAACAAAACCCAAAGTCTAAACGATGCCCTAAGGGCTGTATATATGGAGGAAGAGGGGGGGAATTTCGTGGCCCTTGGTGGAGGGGTCCGAAATCAACCCTATCTCTTGTTTCCCCACACATACGGACTCTAAAAATAGCCTATACTTATGTATTTCGAAATTACATGGGCCTGGCCCAATAATAAGGTGACGCAGCACCTAAAATAGCCTCGGAACGAAATTTATGAAGTGGCATCTTGTATATTTCGTCCAAGGCTTCATGCACCCATTATGGTGGCTTCAAAGTCCTGAAATCATCACTTGTAACTCCGTTCTTGTTCCCCTTGCGCATGGCATCATCTCCATGCTTGTTCTTGCTCCAATGTTCATCCTTCTCCAAGCTAGGCCCTTCATTTGTAAGCAAAACAAATGTATCCAATTTAGGCAGCATCATATTCTCATGAACATTAGAATCATTACCAAGAAATGAAAGTACCTGATAATTTAATTGGCGTGCGCGAGCTCTAGTAATTGGTCCCGTATATGTAGCAGTAGGGGCTGTGGGTGTAACAATGGTATTGATGTCCTCATCATCCTCCCCTTCTTGAAATGAAGTCGTCCTCGACGGAAGCTCATCTTCCTCACCCAAATAAGGCTTCAAATCTGCAATCTTAAAAGTGGGACTAACCCCAAAATCTGCAGGCAGCTCAAGTTTATATGCATTATCATTTATTTTCTCTAACACCTTAAAGGGACCATCAGCACGTGGCATTAACTTTGATTGGCGCAAATCCGGAAATCTATCCTTACGCAAATGTAACCAAACAAGATCTCCAGGTGCAAACACAACATGTTTTCTACCCTTATCTCCAGCAAGTTTATATTTAGCATTCATATGCTCAATGTTTTCCTTAGTTAACTCATGCATTTTTAAAATCAATTCAGCACGTTGTTTAGCATCAAAATTAACCTTCTCCGGAGATGGAAGAGGCAACAAATCAATAGGTGCACGAGGTAGGAAACCATACACAACTTCAAAAGGGCACATCTTAGTAGTAGAATGCAATGAACGATTATAAGCAAATTCAATATGAGGCAAGCATTCCTCCCACATTTTCTTATTATTCTTCAAAACAGCCCTAAGCATAGTAGACAACGTTCTATTGACTACTTCAGTTTGTCCATCAGTTTGGGGGTGACAAGTAGTACTAAAAAGCAGTTTAGTCCCCAACTTAGCCCATAAACATCTCCAAAAGTGGCTAAGAAATTTAGTATCACGATCTGAAACAATAGTATTTGGCACACCATGCAAGCGAATAATTTCACGAAAGAACAAATCAGCAACATTAACAGCATCATCGCTTTTATGACATGGTATAAAGTGTGCCATTTTCGAGAATCTATCCACGACAACAAATATGCTATCCCTCCCCTTCTTTGTTCGAGGTAAACCTAAAACAAAGTCCATAGATATATCCTCCCAAGGAACACTAGGTACAGGCAAAGGCATATATAAACCATGAGGATAGAGTCGTGACTTAGCTTTTTGACATGTATTGCATCGAGCAATAAAACGCTCAACATCCCGTCTCATCTTTGGCCAAAAGAAATGTGTAGCAAGTACGTCCTCCGTCTTCTTCACGCCAAAGTGTCCCATTAATCCTCCTCCATGCGCCTCCTGCAACAACAAAAGACGAACGGAGCTAGCTGGAATGCATAGCTTGTTAGCACGAAACACAAATCCATCGTTAACGACAAACTTGTTCCACATTCTTCCTTCTTTACAATTCTGCGTTACATCTTTAAAATCAGCATCATACACATATTGATCTTTGATGGTCTCCAAACCAAATATTTTGAAGTCAAGTTGTGAAAGCATAGTATAGCGACGAGACAATGCATCAGCAATAACATTTTCTTTTCCCTTCTTGTGTTTAATGACATAAGGGAAAGTCTCAATGAATTCAACCCATTTAGCATGTCTACGATTCAGTTTAGCTTGACTTTTAATATGTTTCAAAGATTCATGATCAGAATGTATAACAAATTCTTTGGGCCATAAATAATGTTGCCATGTTTCTAAAGTCCGAACAAGAGCATATAATTCTTTATCATAAGTAGAATAATTCAGACTAGGCCCACTCAATTTTTCAGAAAAGTATGCAACAGGTTTGCCATCTTGTAATAACACACCTCCTAATCCAATTCCACTAGCATCACATTCAAGCTCAAAAGTCTTATTAAAATCAGGAAGTTGGAGTAAAGGAGCATGTGTCAACTTATCTTTCAATACCGTGAAGGCTGCTTCCTGTGCGGTACCCCAAACAAAAGGCACATCCTTCTTTGTAAGCTCGTTGAGAGGTGCAGCAATGGTGCTGAAATCTCTCACAAAACGCCTATAGAATCCAGCGAGGCCAAGAAAACTCCTCACTTGTGTGACCGTTTTGGGCTGCGGCCAACTCTCAATAGCTTCAATCTTGGCTTTATCAACTTCAATTCCCTGTGGAGTAACAACATAGCCAAGAAAAGATACTCGGTCGGTGCAAAAGGTGCACTTCCCAAGGTTACCAAACAAACGTGCATCACGTAGAGCAATAAAAACAGCACGTAAATGTTCCAAATGTTCCTCCAAAGATCTGCTATAAATCAATATGTCATCAAAGTAAACTACCACAAATCGTCCAATGAAAGCACGTAAAACTTCGTTCATTAATCTCATGAAAGTACTAGGTGCATTAGTTAACCCGAAAGGCATGACTAACCACTCATATAATCCAAACTTAGTTTTAAATGCTGTTTTCCATTCATCTCCCAATTTCATACGAATTTGATGGTAGCCACTACGCAAATCAACTTTGGAGAATATTGTAGAGCCACTCAATTCATCAAGCATATCATCTAGCCTAGGAATAGGATGACGATAACGAATAGTAATATTATTAATGCCTCTACAATCAACACACATACGTGATGTACCATCCTTTTTCGGCACTAGAATAATAGGAACAGCACAAGGACTAAGGGATTCGCGTATATAACCTTTGTCGAGAAGCTCTTGTACTTGACGCATAATCTCCTTCGTCTCCTCTGGATTGGTACGGTGATGAGGACATGACTACCTTGGATATGACCAAAAATATTGCATATATGCATATTTGTCAGGTGATCTCTAGTGCAAACTATTCAATAATCTATTTATGTTATCCAGAACAAAAATACTTCACACACTTTTGTGTTTTCTCTAATTGCAGGTGTATGGGACATTTGTACAATCCATATATGAAGATAAGGAAGAAAGAGATGTTTATTTGCTGTCCAAAAAGTTCTTTCACGTCACTTTTGGCCCAAGAGAAGATAGAGTCCAAGTCTCTCACGTTCTGGATTCAGATTCGGACTGCACAGACATACCTGACTCAAAACGCACACAAGTTTTTCATACGGACTCCGAATTGGGTGATTCTTTTTTTGTTGGAAACTAGATTTCGTGCACTTTCCAACCCATGTGGAATCACCTTCAAATTCGTCCGGAGCGTTGAGTTGTGGACGAAACAATCTGATGCTGCAGCAGAATCCGAGTCAAACTACAAGTCCAAAGGTGTTACATCACCTCCACTTGGGCCCATGAGCCTTGTACGACCTAGGGTTAGTTTTAGGCTGCCTTGGGACGTCCTCCCACCTCCTTGGCCGCCACCCCTTGCTCCTATATAAGTAGATCCATCTAGTAGCTTTTTCCTTGGGATTTGTTTAGTTAAAAGTTAGCCAACGCAACTTCGTGTACTTCGTTTGTGTCCAACGACCAGACCAAGACCGCTTACGGATCCCCACCATTATCAATACCTCATATATATTTGCAATATTCAGATTGCTTTATCATATTCTTGCCCGTTCTTCGATTGCTTGCAGGAATAGACCTTCGTGGTCAGGCTGACCGTGCTTCCGGCATCGTCAGTAACCTCAGGAGATTGGTTTAGCAATTGCTAAGGCGCAACGTCGTGCACGTTTGTAGTCGGATCATCAAAGTCGTCTCCACCAAATCGATAGTTATCATCTCATCGAAAGATCGGGACACCCTCGCCTCTATCAAGTGGTATCAGTTTTCAGGTTGCTCGGTGAGAATTTCCAGTTTTCCTAGATTAGATTTATTTTCTTACCTATTGTCCAAGAAAAAGCCACAAAAAAGAGTTAGATCTATTCATCCTTGGTCCAAGCCAGTCTGAGCCTTTGCAATGTTCTTTTCATTGCTTGCATAGTTGAATTATCGGTTGCATCGTCGTGTCGAGTTGCTGGTCTTAGTGTCTAGTTCGTTTAGAGTTTCGAGTTCTGTTCACATTAGTCACGCCACCGCTGCATCATTATCTCTTCCGCTGTCCACCACCCATCCATCAATTTCCACCACGTGCTACCCACCATTCATTGTCATAATAATAGTTGAGATCGTTCACATCTTCACTTGATCCAATCTACATCTTATCTAGTTTGTTTTGAAAAGAGGGAGAAAAAAAGAGAGAAAAAACGAGAAAAAAAAGGAGAAAAAAAGTCAGAGAGAAAAAAAGGAGAGAAAGAAAAAAAAAGTGTGAGGAAAAAAAAGAAGAAAAAAAAACAAAAAAATCGGCACAAACTTTTTCAGAGGAAAGTTGGAGACAAAGTTGTTGATATATCCTGCTTGGCTGTTGTTTCACCTCATTATCTTTACTGCCGTTGTGATCTTCACTTATATCTTGCTGTCCAGAGCTACTTAGTATCCTTCATTGATGCTAGTTGTGCTACGACGTGACCTCATTAGTGTTCTAGGCTCGCGTCTCTAGTCCGGTCTAGCCTAGGACCAGCACAGTATCGTCGTTGAGCGTTTATTCAACATTGCATCTTTGAATTGATTATTGCTAATCTTTTGCTACCATATATAGCCAACCCAGCTGCACATATTTCTACACCGTGTATACGTACGCTCCCCTGGCAATCGCTTTACTCAATATTCGGAGTTACTTGACACCGCTGGTTGCCGATCACCGCCTGCTGCATGGTAAGAACTTGTAAGACATTGATATTTGCTTTACTGTGAGCGTTTTACCACCACATCCTAGTAGTTATAGGAACATTATTTTTGGGTTTTGTTTCTTGTTCTACTAATCATGACAGGATCCAGAGTCAATTCATGGGCTTTGTCGATCGCGGGAGACGTGCCACCACCTTTGCAAATACCACAACCGTCACGAGAGGTGCACAAACATCCAAATGCACATGATCAGGTTAATGTATCTATACCACCATTTAATGGCCGTTTTAAACCTGCTTTATATATTGAATGGGAGTTTGACATAAAAAATATATTTGCTTCCCATAATTTCAATGAACATAAAAAGGTTAAGGTTGCGGTTGGTTCTTTCACTGGTTATGCTTTGGTTTGGTGGAGTGAATATTGTCGGTTACACCCTGATTATATACCTACTACTTGGGATGATTTGAAATTTGCCATGCGACATACTTTCGTCCCTGCTTATTATACTCGTGACATGATTAAGAAGTTGCAACACTTAAAACAAGGTAGTGAAACTGATAGAGGCGAGGGTCCCGATCTTTCGATGAGATGATAACTATCGATTTGGTGGAGACGACTTTGACAATCCGACTACAAACGTGCACAACGTTGCGCCTTAGCAATCACTAAACCAATCTCCTGAGGTTACTGACGATGCTGGAAGCACGGTCAGCCTGACCACGAAGGTCTATTCCTGCAAGCAATCGAAGAACGAGCAAGAATATGATAAAGCAATCTGAATATTGCAAATATATATGAAGTATTGATAATGGTGGGGATCCGGAAGCGGTCTTGGTCTGGTCGTTGGACACAAACGAAGTACACGAAGTTGCAATGGCTAACTTTTAACTAAACAAATCCCAAGGAAAAGCTACTAGATGGATCTACTTATATAGGAGCAAGGGGTGGCGGCCAAGGAGGTGGGAGGACGTCCCAAGGCAGCCTAAAAATAAATCTAGGTCGTACAAGGCCAATGGGCCCAAGTGGAGGTGATGTAACACCTTTGGACTTGTAGTTTGACTCGGATTTTGCTGCAGCATCAGATTGTTTCGTCCACAACTCAACGCTCCGGACGAATTTGAAGGTGATTCCAATTGGGTTGGAAAGTGCACGAAATCTAGTTTCCAACAAAAAAAGAATCACCCAATTTGGAGTCCGTATGAAAAACTTGTGTGCGTTTTGAGTCAGGTATGTCTGTGCAGTCCGAATCTGAATCCAGAACGTGAGAGACTTGGACTCTATCTTCTCTTGGGCCAAAAGTGACGTGAGAGAACTTTTTGGACAGCAAATAAACATCTCTTTCTTCCTTATCTTCATATGTGGATTGTACAAATGTCCCATACACCTGCAATTAGACAAAACACAAAAGTGTGTGAAGTATTTTTGTTCTGGATAACATAAATAGATTATTGAATAGTTTGCACTAGAAATCACCTGACAAATATGCATATATGCAATATTTTTGGTCATATCCAAGGTAGTCATGTCCTCATCATCCTCCCCTTCTTGAAAATAAAGCCGTCCTCGGCGTTGCTTAATCTGAAATGTGGCTAACAAAAGAGACAAGGTGTACATGTTGTATATGTATATGTCATCCATTTTTACTCCCCTTGATTTTTGCATATATGACACATGAATAGATGAGTAACCTGCATAGTTCATAAAATCTAAAGCCAAAAAATTAGCACAAGAAGTAGAAGGCATGAAAATATTGCAACTCAGTTTGCACATATAAGTGAAGCTCTTATTCATTTCAAAAGATTGACAATGTTCATCATTAAACCATCCCAACATTGGTGAATAAACCTTACTTGCATCAAATTTACATGCTACAACATGCTTAAATAAGCAAACATGCAATAAGTCATTCAACACAGAATCATCACCAAGATTAGAGGTCATATCAAAATGATTAAACATTGGTTCTTTTGCATCAATAGTTAATTCAATGGGTGCACTCAAAATTGTTGGTATTTCAGTTGTTTGATCACATGGCAAAGTCAAATTATCAACGTAGTCCTCTAAAATAGGTGGTGTGATCAAAGTAGTGGGTAGCTCATCAGATGGTGCATTCAAATTGACAAGGCATTCATCATTCTCATGTAGAGATGGAAGATAAGTACCTTTGTCATTACCTCTTATGATCAACTCAGATGATGTAGCCACTCTCGGGGGCGATGTGTCACATGGTGGAGGTGATGTAGTCCTGACAACAACGGATGTGGTTGTCATAGTATGCCTAGTAGTTGAAGGAACAATCATATCAACTCTTGGAATGTGCACCGTGCGCTTGTTCTCGTGGCCAACACGTCGTTTTATTTCCTGTTCAGCTTTGCAAGCAAGATGAAACAAATGGTCCATAGGATAACACTCTTCATGAATTAGTATCTCTTGAATATCACGGTTTAATCCTCCCCAAAATCTATCCATAAAATCATCTTCACTTTCTTCTAAAGAGGAATGCAACAAGGTAGTTTGTAAATCATCATAATATTTTGTTACAGTTTCACTACCTTGCTTTAAGTGTTGCAACTTCTTAATCATGTCACGAGTATAATAAGCAGGGACGAAAGTATGTCGCATGGCAAGTTTCAAATCATCCCAAGTAGTAGGTATATAATCAGGGTGTAACCGACAATATTCACTCCACCAAACCAAAGCATAACCAGTGAAAGAACCAACCGCAACCTTAACCTTTTTATGTTCATCGAAATTATGGGAAGCAAATATATTTTTTATGTCGAACTCCCATTCAATATATAAAGCAGGTTTAAAACGGCCATTAAATGGTGGTATAGATACATTAACCTGATCATGTGCATTTGGATGTTTGTGCACCTCTCGTGACGGTTGTGGTATTTGCAAAGGTGGTGGCACGTCTCCCGCGATCGACAAAGCCCATGAATTGACTGTGGATCCTGTCATGATTAGTAGAACAAGAAACAAAACCCAAAAATATTGTTCCTTCAACTACTAGGCATACTATGACAACCACATCCGTTGTTGTCAGGACTACATCACCTCCACCATGTGACACATCGCCCCCGAGAGTGGCTACATCATCTGAGTTGATCATAAGAGGTAATGACAAAGGTACTGATCTTCCATCTCTACATGAGAATGATGAATGCCTTGTCAATTTGAATGCACCATCTGATGAGCTACCCACTACTTTGATCACACCACCTATTTTAGAGGACTACGTTGATAATTTGACTTTGCCATGTGATCAAACAACTGAAATACCAACAATTTTGAGTGCACCCATTGAATTAACTATTGATGCAAAAGAACCAATGTTTAATCATTTTGATATGACCTCTAATCTTGGTGATGATTCTGTGTTGAATGACTTATTGCATGTTTGCTTATTTAAGCATGTTGTAGCATGTAAATTTGATGCAAGTAAGGTTTATTCACCAATGTTGGGATGGTTTAATGATGAACATTGTCAATCTTTTGAAATGAATAATAGCTTCACTTATATGTGCAAACTGAGTTGCAATATTTTCATGCCTTCTACTTCTTGTGCTAATTTTTTGGCTTTAGATTTTATGAACTATGCAAGTTACTCATCTATTCATGTGTCATATATGCAAAAATCAAGGGAAGTAAAAATGGATGACATATACATATACAACATGTACACCTTGTCTCTTTTGTTAGCCACATTTCAGATTAAGCAACGCCGAGGACGGCTTTATTTTCAAGAAGGGGAGGATGATGAGGACATGACTACCTTGGATATGACCAAAAATATTGCATATATGCATATTTGTCAGGTGATCTCTAGTGCAAACTATTCAATAATCTATTTATGTTATCCAGAACAAAAATACTTCACACACTTTTGTGTTTTCTCTAATTGCAGGTGTATGGGACATTTGTACAATCCACATATGAAGATAAGGAAGAAAGAGATGTTTATTTGCTGTCCAAAAAGTTCTTTCACGTCACTTTTGGCCCAAGAGAAGATAGAGTCCAAGTCTCTCACGTTCTGGATTCAGATTCGGACTGCACAGACATACCTGACTCAAAACGCACACAAGTTTTTCATACGGACTCCGAATTGGGTGATTCTTTTTTGGTTGGAAACTAGATTTCGTGCACTTTCCAACCCATGTGGAATCACCTTCAAATTCGTCCGGAGCGTTGAGTTGTGGACGAAACAATCTGATGCTGCAGCAGAATCCGAGTCAAACTACAAGTCCAAAGGTGTTACATCACCTCCACTTGGGCCCATGAGCCTTGTACGACCTAGGGTTAGTTTTAGGCTGCCTTGGGACGTCCTCCCACCTCCTTGGCCGCCACCCCTTGCTCCTATATAAGTAGATCCATCTAGTAGCTTTTTCCTTGGGATTTGTTTAGTTAAAAGTTAGCCAACGCAACTTCGTGTACTTCGTTTGTGTCCAACGACCAGACCAAGACCGCTTACGGATCCCCACCATTATCAATACCTCATATATATTTGCAATATTCAGATTGCTTTATCATATTCTTGCCCGTTCTTCGATTGCTTGCAGGAATAGACCTTCGTGGTCAGGCTGACCGTGCTTCCGGCATCGTCAGTAACCTCAGGAGATTGGTTTAGCAATTGCTAAGGCGCAACGTCGTGCACGTTTGTAGTCGGATCATCAAAGTCGTCTCCACCAAATCGATAGTTATCATCTCATCGAAAGATCGGGACACCCTCGCCTCTATCATACGGTATGGTGCACGGTTTGGTAGTGAAGCACCGGGAATTAAGTCAATCTGATGCTCAATCCCTCGAATAGGCGGTAATCCCGGTGGCACGTCTTGTGGAAAGACGTCAGCGAACTCCTGCAAAATGTTAGTGACAGCAGGAGGCAAAGAGGAAGGCACGTCCTCGAATGAAAATAATGCCTCTTTGCACACAAAAGCATAGCAAACAGATTTGCTAAAATCTAGCTCATCAATATCAGATTTGGTGGCAAATAAACATGCACTTTTCAATTTAATTTCAGAAGCAACACTAGATGGTTTATTATTAGGCTTCATTTGTTGCTCAAATTCTTTTGCCACAATCTGATTTTCACTCTTATTCGTCTCCTGTTTTACTTTATTAGCTCTATTAATATCATCTTTCAAAATGGAATCAGGAGTCATAGGAAGCAAAGTAATATTTTTATCCTTATGAACAAGAGTATAGTGATTGTTTCTACCATGGTGTACAGAATTTTTATCAAATTGCCATGGTCTACCAAGTAATAAGGAACATGCTTGCATAGGTACCACATCACAATCAACATAATCAGCATATGTAGAGATACTAAAATGCACACGAACAGTACGTGTTACCTTAACCTTGCCGCTGTTGTTGAACCATTGGATGTAGTAAGGATGTGGATGTGGTCTTGTGGTGAGAGAAAGCTTCTCCACCATCTCCATGCTAGCCAAATTGTTGCAGCTCCCTCCGTCTATTATGACGCGCACAGAACGTTCCTTCACAACTCCCTTGGTATGGAACAAATTGTGCCTCTGATTTTGCTCAGCTTCTGTGACCTGCACACTCAAAACACGTTGAGCAACTAAACATTCATACCTGTCAGCGTCTTCAGGAGCCATGTATTGCGTCTCATGATCAGAATCATCTCCACCATGTTCTTCACGTGTAATAAGAGCCAAAGTCTCCTCATCATAGTCACTAGCGGACTCATATCCACCATCCGCGGTAGCAATCATCACACGCGGAGATTTGCATTCTCTCGCATAATGACCTCCTCCCTTACAACGACGACAAATAATATCACTTGTGTGCCCTGTTGATGCCATGGAAGAAGAAGAACGCTGTGCAGGCCCCGCAGGTGCGCTCTTGGCAGATAATGGTGGTTGTGCCTGTTTTCTTGTATCACGGCTGGAGGTGGCACCGGATGGAGGTGCTGGTGCAGTTGAAGTAGAAGATGCACGTGGTGTCCATGATGAAGGTCGGCCTGCAGAAAAGTTAGTTCGCCCTAATGCTTGTCGATCCTGCACTTCACGTTCAGCTTTACAAGCAAGATGGAATAAACGAGTGATATTAGTATACTCCTTATAGTCTAGAATGGTCTGAATCTCTCTATTTAATCCACCCAGAAAACGTGCAAGCATAGCTTCATTCTCCTCAACAATACCACGTCTAATCATGCCAGTTTGTAATTCCTGATAATATTCTTCTACAGAATTTTTCCCTTGTCTTAAACGCTGCAATTTTTGAAGCAATTCACGTTGATAATATGGTGGAACCCAACGCGTACGCATAGCAGTTTTCAAAGCAGCCCAAGTAGTTGGAATAGGATATAATCTACAATGTTCAGACCACCATACACATGCAAAACTAGTGAAAGCACAAACAGCAGCAGCAACTCGTCTCTCCTCAGGATATTGTAAACATGTAAATCGTTGTTCAGTTTCTAACTCCCAAGTAAGATATATATCTGGAACATATCTACCCTCAAATGGTGGAATATTCAATTTCAGTTTAGGAATATGGACATCATCGCGTACCTGAGGTGGTGGTGCAGGCCTACCATGACGAATATATACCTGAGGTCGACCTGCTGGTGGTGGTGCTGGTGGCTGCTCGTAGATCTGATTTTGATCAACCTCATCCTCATAATCACCCGCATACTCATCATCCTCCTGGGTACCAGCAGGAGCAGTAGCAGGAGCCAAAGAAGCACCAACAGCAGTAGCAGCGGCACCAGAAGTTTGTCCCGTCTCAATAGGAACACGCTGTGCTCGTCCATACTGATTCGGAAGGGGGCGTAGTTGTTGTTGTTGCAGAGGTGCGACAGGTGCAGCCGGTGGTGGAAGACGCGCAAGCAGTTCATTAAATCTGTTATCGAGCTTTGTTTCGAACGTCTTCTCAAGGCCAGTGATCTTCTCCATGGCCTCTTCAAAATTGTTCAGCACATCTTGTACCTGTTCAGTCATCATTTGCTGAAACTTATCATGAAGCTCCTTGTTCGATAAGTTCTCCCAGTCAATCTCGTCGGCTTGTGATCCTGGCATGGTTAGCAGCAATAGAAACACACAAGAATATGATCCTACAGACTACTAAGAAGTGGTGGTGGTGTATCACAAGTCCGTCAAGCAAATCTCAAATTCTTACCAGTTCTTACCCAGCAGCAGGTGGTGATCGGCAACCGTTGTAGTCAAAAACTCTCAAAGCTTGGATAGAGCGATTACCAGGGAGAGTCGAACACACGACGTAGATGTATGTGGAGCTGGGAAGGCTTATAGTATGATAGCAAAAAGGGTCAGCAATAATCAATTCAGAGATGCAAAGTTGAATAAACGCTCAACGACGGTACTGTGCTGGTCCTAGGCTAGACTGTGCTAGAGACGCGAGCCTAGAACACCAACAAAATCACGGCGCGGCACGTAAACAAGGGAAAAGCACACTCTGAATTTTTTTTTCGCTCTTTTTTTTTGCGCTCTTTTTTTTGCGCTGTTTTTTTTTGCGAAAAAGCACTATAATGGCGAGTGTCTCAAAACTCTTCCTAGCTCAAACTGACAGGATGGGCACGAAATTTTTCGACCAATTTTTTTTTTCGACTGCCCGGACCCAAAAACTGGAAACGGGTCAAAAAAAACTTCCTATAATGGCACCTGTCTCAAAACACTCAGAAACACCTAAAAATAGGATAGCCAGAAATTTTTTCGAAAAATGCGTTTTCGAAAAATTTTGGGCCTAAACGGAGCGTGGCTACCCGACTCCGGCAAGGAAACACGAATCGGAATCTAGATTGATCCCGAAAACAAACCTAATAAGCAAGGAACTCGGGTTGGTGGTGGATATATGGTGGTGGTATATGGCAGCGGTGGTAGTATATGGATATGGATCGGTGGTGGTATATGGACACGGATTGGTGGTGGTATATGGATACGGATTCGGAGCGGTGGTGGTAGATGGCAGGGCGATGATGATGGTGCGGCGACGGCGTGACAACTTGTGAACAGAACTCGAAACTCTAAAAGACTAGACGCTAAGACCAGCAACTGAACACGACGATGCAACCGCAAATTCAACAAAGCAAATACAGAAAAGATTATGCAAGGCTCAGATTGGTTCGGATGGGATGAACTAACCCTAATTTTTTTTTGGCTTTTTCGTGGACTATAGGTATGAAGAACAGACTCGATCTAAACTACGAAAAACTGTAAAATCTCACCGAGCAACCTGGAAATCTGATACCACTTGATAGAGGCAAAGGTGTCCCGTCTTTCGATGAGATGGTGGATTTCGCTTTGGTGGAAGTCGACTTTGACGATCCGACTACGAACGTGCGAGGACGTCGCGCCTTAGCAATCGCTAAACCAACTCCGAGAGGTTATTGACCAAGCCGGAGCACGATCAACCTGACCACGAGGGTCTGTTTCCTGCGAGCAAACGAAGAACAAGCAAGAAACTAAGATTGCAATCTGGATATTGCGAATATAAGATGAAAGCTTTATTGATCAAGGTGGGGTTCTGTGACGCCTTTGTCTGGTCGTTGAACACAAACGAAGTACGCGAAGTTGCAGCTATGGCGAACTTTTAATCTAAACAAAACCCAAAGTCTAAACGATGCCCTAAGGGCTGTATATATGGAGGAAGAGGGGGGAATTTCGTGGCCCTTGGTGGAGGGGTCCGAAATCAACCCTATCTCTTGTTTCCCCACACATACGGACTCTAAAAATAGCCTATACTTATGTATTTCGAAATTACATGGGCCTGGCCCAATAATAAGGTGACGCAGCACCTAAAATAGCCTCGGGACGAAATTTATGAAGTGGCATCTTGTATATTTCGTCCAAGGCTTCACGCACCCATTATGGTGGCTTCAAAGTCCTGAAATCATCACTTGTAACTCCGTTATTGTTCCCCTTGCGCATGCCATCATCTCCATGCTTGTTCTTGCTCCAATGTTCATCCTTCTCCAAGCTAGGCCCTTCATTTGTAAGCAAAACAAATGTATCCAATTTAGGCAGCATCATATTCTCATGAACATTAGAATCATTACCAAGAAACGAAAGTACCTGGTAATTTAGTTGGCGTGCACGAGCTCTAGTAATTGGTCCAGTATGTATAGCAGCAGGGCCTGTGGGTGTAACAATTGTATTGATGTCCTCATCACCATCGAATCTTTACCCAAAACTTGAAAACTTCACAACACAAAACTTAACAGAAAACTCGTAAGCTCCGTTAGTATAAGAAAATAAATCATCACTTAGGTACTGTTAAGAACTCATTCTAAATTCATGTTGGTGTAATATCTACTATATTCCAACTTCTCTATGGTTCGTACCCTCTGATATTACTCATAGATTCATCAAAATAAGCAAACAACACATAAATCTGTCAAAAATAGAACAGTCTGTAGTAATCTGTAACTAACGAAAACGTATGTAACTCCAAAAATCCTACAAAATTAGCAAAGCCTGATAAATTTGCGTACCAGTCCAGAGCAAAACGAATCAGATCAAAAGAAAGTTTCTGTGAATTATCAAAACTAATTTACTGAGCGCAAAAGTTTCTGATTTTCAGCAGGATCAACACAATTATCACCGTAAGCTATCCTAAAGGTCTTACTTGGCACTTTATTGAAACAAAAACTATAAAACATGATTAATACAGTAGAATAATCATGTGAACACACAGAAACAGTAGGGGTAAATATTGGGTTGTCTCCCAACAAGCGATTTTCTTTAATGCCTTTTTAGCTAGGCATGATGATTTCAATGATGCTCGTATAAAAGATAAGAATTGAAACATAGCAGGAGCATCATGAAGAATATGACTAGCACATTTAAGTCTAACCCACTTCTTATGCATAGGGATTTTGTGAGCAAACAACTTATGGGAACAATAATCAACTAGCATAGGAAGGCAAAACAAGCATAACTTCAAGATTTTCAACACATAGAGAGGAAACTTGGTATTATTGCAAATCCTACAAGCATATATTCCTCCCTCATAATAATTTTCAGTAGCATCATGAATGAATTTAACAATATAACCATCACATAAAGCATTCTTTTCATGATCTACTTGCACATAAATTTTACTACTCTCCACATAAGCAAATTTATTCTCATCAATAGTAGTGGGAGCAAACTCAACAAAAATAACTATCATGTGAAGCATAATCCAATTGAAAATTAAAATCAAGATGACAAGTTTCATGGTTATCTTTATTCTTTATAGCATACATGTCATCACAATAAGCATCATAAATAGGAGGCATGCTTTCATCATAATAAATTTGCTCATCAAAACTTGGGGGACAACATATCATCATTATCAAACATTACTTCCCCAAGCTTGTGGCTTTGCATATCATTAGCATCATGGATATTCAAAGAATTCATGCTAACAACATTGCAATCATGCTCATCATTCAAAGATTTAGTGCCAAACATTTTAATGCATTCTTCCTCTAGCAATTGAGCACAATTATCGGAATCCTTATTTTCACGGAAGACATTAAAAAGATGAAGCATATGAGGCACCCTCAATTCCATTTTTTGTTGTTTCATTTTATAGATTAAACTAGTGATAAAACAAGAAACTAAAAGATTCGATTGCAAGATCTAAAGATATACCTCCAAGCACTAATCTCCCCGGCAACAGCGCCAGAAAAGAGCTTAGTTGACGGGGTGTTAGTGACGCTTACCTCGCCTCCCCGGCAACGGCGCCAGAAATTGCTTGATGTCTACTACGCAACCTTCTTCTTGTAGACGTTGTTGGGCCTCCAAGTGCAGAGCTTTGTAGGACAGTAGCAAATTTCCCTCAAGTGAATGACCTAAGGTTTATCAATCCGTGGGAGGCGTAGGATGAAGATGGTCTCTCTCAAACAACCCTGCAACCAAATAGCAAAGAGTCTCTTGTGTCCCCAACACACCCAATACAATGGTAAATTGTACAGGTGCACTAGTTCGGCGAAGAGATGGTGATACGAGTGCAATATGGATAGTAGATATAGGTTCTTGTAATCTGAAAATATAAAAACAACAAGGTAACTAATGATAAAAGTGAGCGTAAACAGTATTACAGTGCTAGGAAACAAGGCCTATGGTTCATACTTTCACTAGTGCAAGTTCTCTCAACAATAATAACATAATTGGATCATATAACTATCCCTCAACATGCAACAAAGAGTCACTCCAAAGTCACTAATAGTGGAGAACAAACAAAGAGATTATTATAGGGTACGAAACCAACTCAAAGTTATCCTTTCTGGTTGATCTATTCAAGAGTCCATAGTAAAATAACACGAAGCTATTCTTTCCGTTCAATCTATCATAGAGTTCGTACTAGAATAACACCTTAAGACACAAATCAACCAAAACCCTAATGTCACCTAGATACTCCAATGTCACCTCAAGTATTCGTGGGTATGATTATACGATATGCATTACACAATCTCAAATTCATTTATTCAACCGACACAAAGTACTTCAAAGAATGCCCCAAAGTTTCTACCGCAGAGTCAAGACAAAAACGTGTGCCAATCCCTATGCATAGATTCACAAGGTGACTGAACCCGCAAGTTGATCACCAAAACATACATCAAGTGAATCACGTGATATCCCATTGTCACCACAGATAAGCACATGCAAGACCTACATCAAGTGTTCTCAAATCCTTAAAGACTCAATCCGTTAAGATAACTTCAAAGGGAAAACTCAATCCATTACAAGAAGTAGAGGGGGGAGAAACATCATAAGATCCAACTATAAAAGCAAAGCTCGTGATACATCAAGATCGTGCCAAATCAAGAACACGAGAGAGAGAGAGAGAGAGAGAGAGAGATCAAACACATAGCTACTGGTACATACCCTCAGCCCCGAGGGCGAACTACTCCCTCCTCGTCATGGAGAGCGCCGGGATGATGAAGATGGCCACCGGTGAGGGATCCCCCCTCCGGAAGGGAGCCGGAACAGGGTCCCGATTGGTTTTTGGTGTCTACAGAAGCTTGCGGCGGTGGAACTCCTGATCTAGGCTATTTTCTGATGTTTTCTGGGTATATGAGTATATATAGGCGAAAGAAGTCGGTCAGGGGAGCCACGAGGGGCCCACGAGGGTGGGTGATGTGGAGCATCCTGCGATCATCCCCATGGACACTACTTCGACTACACAAGCTCCAAGTGGACCCATGACAAGAGCTCGAGCACGTGCTATTCAATCTGAGGTTAACTCTCTCCTTGTTGAACTTCCCTTTGACCCACTTGAGACATGGCTACTACCTCAAACGGACATGCTTTTTGTGCTTAGGTACCAAGGAACCAACCTAGAAGAAGCTACTGTACAAGATGGACGCCGAGAGCAAGAGGAGAAGCTTCCCAGCCTGGAACGGGCGGTACTACCGCCCACGCCAAGCGGTACTACCGCTGAACCCAGCCAAGTGGCACTACCGCCCTTCTTCCGCCGAACCCGACAAACTCTTGTGATCGAACGGCTCCAAAGCGGTACCACGACCCCATCAAAGCGGTACTACCACTGAAGCTCTACAAGCGGTACTACCGCCTGAGGGTCCGGTACTACCGCCCCGCCTGCGTGCAGCGTATCCGGGCCGAGGCCCATGTACTCGTTTTGCCCCTCTCTTACCCCTTCGAAGGCTTAGACTATAAATAGACCTTCCCCTCATCCTTTCTAGGGTTAGCATTGGTTTAGCTCATTTGAGATAGAGCATTGCTCATCCGTACCGGATCTACTCCTCGTGAGGGACTGCACCTCTTCGGAGAAGATCCATCCGAATTCAAGGCCTCCATCCGGAGAAGACAATCAAGACCTCCTCATGGAGAAGAACGGTTACTCTTGTATCGTCCCTTGTTGACTTTGGATCTCGTGTTACCTTGTGCCTCGATGATCTAGCACTTGTGTGATCAATTTCGTGTCGGTTGAGTGTTTCTCTGTTTTCCCCTCATGATTTCCCTCGTGTTCTTCCGCGCGTTCTTCGTGTTCCCGTTAGGATCCACTCCAAACGTGAAAGATCGGCCCCTTAGGGTTCCGCCCTACATCATCCTGGTATCATGAGCCACGTTGATCACGTTTTTGGAGCCCCTACCCCGTGTTTTCTAGCTTGATTTTGTTGTTTTCGTCCTAAATTTTGAAAATCCCCACCAAAAATAGCCCCAATTATTTTGTGATTTGTTGGTTTAATGATGTTTTGTTTATTTTGATCCGTGGATTTGCTTGGTTTCGAGTGGATCTAACATACCCCAAGTTCCACCTCTTTCCATCCACGAAATCCATCCAATTTTCCCCCGAAATCATCCTTTTCCTCCCCAAAATCGCCCCGATTTTTGATTTGGCGATTTTTTTCCCGACACGAGCAGTACTACCGCCCCACAAGTAGTACTTCCACTGAGCGACACAAGCGGTACTACCGCCCTCCCAAGTGGCACTACTGCTCCATCCCTGGCAGCTGCAACTCCTTCCGCGCCCCCTTTTTTCCGCCTAGTTTCATCAGATTTTTACCCCGGTGCCCACGCATACGTTCGCATACCACCACCACTTTCAGCAAACACTACCACCGATCTCCGTTACCTCCTATGACGATTTTGACACGTTATGGTCTTTGAGATTTTGGGTTGTGGTTCCCGTGTCCTATTGTGTTTCGGTTATATAGGTACGGTTCAATGTCAACATCACCACTGCTCATCTTCGCCAAGGACTCATCTTCGCCAAGGACGGTAACTTCGTCGACATCTTTTTCATACCTTACAATTGCATTGATAACCACATGTCCTTACTTGTGCGTTGCTTACCCATCGAGACTAGCCATTGAGTATTGCCGGCAACGTTGCTTGTGCACATTAGTATCATACTCCATAGCATACGTACCATACCATACTGGTGCATATCTTGGTATCCTCTCTTGTGTCACAAAGTTGTCATCACATACACAATTGCTATCTTGGTTCGTGAAGTTTTGCATGAGAAAAGAGCTCAAAAGTGAAAGAGCCAACAAAGCTTTTAAGCAAAAGAGAAAGATAAGCAAAGAGCTTATAAGCTGCATCATACTACATTAAGATTGTCATATCCGATCATCTTGGATCATATCACCGAAATACCATACATATAGCATACTTGGGATAGAGGTCGTTGCATTTTTGCCTAGTAGGTTGTGCACAAGCTCCGTATCCGCCTATTGTGCAATCGTGCTAGCGTCTCTCTAGTATTGTGCAACAAGAGCATTTTCGTGGACTCCACATTTTGGCTCATTTTTGGTTTGCACAATCCCACTTATCTATTTGCGGGTGTATTTCCGTGTACCATTACTTGCTTTGTCTACTTGTTGCATTTGTGAATTTGCGAATCTTTTTCAATATCTCTGAGTCAAACTAACAATTGCATCAAATTTTGTGCCACCATCCTAACCAAGCTCCACCATAAGCTTTTACTTGTGTAGGTGTGAGAACCGACAAGAATTGGTACCAACAGTGCTATTTCATTGTCCGCATTTGAGTGAACTTGATTCATCGTCAACATCGGTCAAGGTACATTGGTATAAGTTCTTCTCTTTCTACCACTCACATTTTGCTTGGAATGATGGATAGGCCAAGCACTTCTACCAACCCACTCTTCATCGAGCAAGACAACGACATGTCATCATTCGTCACCAAGGGCCACCTATTTGGTGCACAACGAGCGTTGCATCAAGAGCAATAAGCTATGGTGATGCGAAGCATCCCTCGCTCATCCCCATGGACATGCCCACATCTCCCTCAACACCACTTGGACCCATGACACGAGCCCGAGCTAAGGCCATTGAAGATAAGGTGAACTCGCTCCTCTCCGAACTTCCTATTCCTACTCACGAGACATGGCTACTACCTCATTCAGAAACTCTGTGTGTTATCAGGAGCCTGGAAACGAGCCACGGAGCAGCGACCCCCAAGAGCCAAGACGGCGAGGCCCCCAATCAGGATGAACAAGAAGAAGAGCTGCCGCGAAGCTACAGGCGTCGGACGACCGACAGTGTCCGGACGTCCGACGAGTCCCAGGACACGAACGACCAGACCCCTCCAGACGTCCGACACTTCGTCACCCGAACCAAATCTACGGACGTCCGGAGCGGACCGGACGACCGGACGCCAAGCACCAGAACCGAAACTACGGACGTCCGAGCGCGCCCGGACGACCGGACCCTCCTGAAGCCCCGGACGACCGACCCCCTACGGACGACCGACGCGCCTACACCCGAGCTGAAACAACGGACGTCCGAGCGTGCCCGGACGACCGGACCGTCCCGAGCATCTGGACGTCCGACGCCTTCCGGACGTCCGACTCCTGAGTGACCGAACCTGCGGGCTGGAGCCCTTGTACCCCTTCGTTTTGACTTCCATTTGCACTAAGACTATAAATAGGACACCCCCACCTCCTGGTATGGGCAGCATTGGATTAGCTCATATTTGTGAGAGAGCCTTTGCTCATCCACTTGGATACTTCTCCTCGGAGTTCAGGACCTCTTCGGAGAAGATTCCCCAAGCGGATTCAAGACCCCTCTCGAGGGAAGACCATCAAGACCTCCGTTAGGAGATGAACTGTCCTTTGTATCCTTACCTTTGTTGACTATGGATCATATGTACCTCTTTGTGTTCGGTGATCTAGCACTCGTGTGATTGATTCTCTGTCGGTTTCGTGATTCTCTCTCAACCTCCCCGTGATTTCCCCTTTGTGCTTCCGCGTGTTCTTCGTGTTTCTCCCGTGGGATCCCTCCAAACGTGAAAGATCATTCACCTAGGGTTTTGCCCTACATCATCTTGGTATCATGAGCCACGTTGATCACGTTTTTGGAGCCCCTACCCCGTGTTTTCTAGCTTGATTTTGTTGTTTTCGTCCTAATTCCGAAAATTCCCCACCAAAAATAGCCCCAAAATTTTTATGATTTGTTTGTGAGTTGAGATTTTGTTGGATTTGGTCCATGGATTTGTGTTGGTGCGTGTGGATCTAGCTTTTCCCACCCTCCCCACCCTTTTCCATCCATCAAACCGCTCGATTTCGACCTCACCATCTTCTTCTTCCCCGGAGTTTTTCGCAGTTCCTCTCCCCGAGCCCGATTTTTGCCCAGGCTCTGGACGACCGGAAAAGGCCGGACATCCGACGAAGTCCAGACGACCGTAAAAGCACGGACGTCCGTGAAACCCTAACGAAGCTGAAGTTCGACAGTTCCCCACCTCCAGATTCCCGCATTCCACCACATCTTCCAAACCCACATACACAAACATCTTCCACGATACCTCCGATGACGATTTTGACACATTTTGGTCCTTGAGATTTCGAGTTGTGGATTCCGTATCCTTTTGTGTTTTGGCTATCTAGGCACGGTTGACGTCATCACCACCACGGCTCATCTTCGCAAGGGTCTCATCATCGCAAGGACGGTAACTTCGATGACATCTTTGTCATACCTTGCAATTGCATTGATACCCACATGTCCCTACTTTTGCGTAGCTTACCCATCAAGACTAGCCATTGAGTATTGCTGGCAACGTGACTTGTGCACATTAGTGATCATACTCCATATAGCATACATATCATACCATAGTGGTGCATATCTCGAGATCAACTTGTGTGTCACAAAGTTGTCATAGCATACGCAATTGCTATTTTGGTTCGTGAGTTTTGCATGAGAAAAGAGCTCAAAAGTAAAAGAGCCAACCAAGCTTTTAAGCAGAGAGGAAAGATAAGCAAAGAGCTTATAAGCAAGAACCATAGCATCATACAACATTAAGATTGTCATATTGGATCATCTTGGATCATTGCACCGAAATATCATACATATAGCATACTTGGGATAGAGATCGTTACATTTTTGCCTAGTAGGTTGTGCACAAGTTTGCGTATCCGCCTATTGTGCAATCATGCTAGCGTCTCTCTAGTATTGTGCAACAAGAGCATTTTCGTGGTTTCCACATTTTGGCTCACTTTTGGATTGCACAATCCCACTTATCTATTTGCGTGTGTATTTCTGTGTACCCATACTTGCTTGGTCTACTTGTTGCATTTGCAAATTTGTGAATCTTTTCCAACATTATTGAAGCTCACTTACTATTGCATCAAATTTGTGCCACCATCCTAACCAAGCTCCACCAAAAGCTTTTACTTGTGTAGGTGTGAGAACCGACAAGAATTGGTACCAACAGTGCTATTTCATTGTCCGTATTTGAGTGAATTTGATTCATCTTCAACATCGGTCAAGGTACATTTGGTACACGTTCTTTTCCTTCTACAACTTACATTTTGCTTGGTATGATGGATAGGCCAAGTTCTTCTACCACTCCACCTCTCATCGAGCACGGTGACGACATGTCATCATCCGTCACAAAGAGCCACCTCTTTGGTGCTCAAAGGGCGTTACACCAAAAGCAACAAGCTATGAGCAACCGCATCGACAACCTCGCCACCGACTTGCGACTCTCCGAGCAACGTACAAGAGACTACTTCGACGACAAGTTCGAATCTCACAAGCAAGAAAATGATGCAAGAATGGACGAGATCCGCGCCTTGATGAGGAACCGGCATCATTCCACTTCTTCCTCCTCAAGACGGAGCCGCTCGAGTCGACACTCCGATGACACCTTCTCCGACTCAAGTACACCGTCTTCGACCATTTTTCGACGAGCCGCGCATCAAGACCGTCATGCATCTCGGAACCCACTACAAGACAAGCATTCACAAGAGCAAGTCGATGAGCAAGTCCCTCGTCCTCAATCAAACCAAGTGGCTTTTGATCAAGCTCAAGAACGACAACGACTACGGCGCCAAGAAGAAGAACGAGCGCGTCTACACCAAGAAGAACAAGACGCCGAGGCTCAACGTCTTCAACAACAACAACGTGAAGCACAAGCTCTTGAGGCGCAACGTGCCCTTCAAGAATCAAGTCGAGCCATCGCCAACCGCAATCGCGAACGGCGCAATCAAGAGGAAGCTCTTCGAGAAGAAATCCAAGAGAGGAACTACCTACCGCGTGTGCAACGTCAAGCTCCACAAGCCCCGCCTCAAGCTCGTCAAGCTCCTCTTCCACCTCAAGTTCAACAAGAGCAAGTTGATCATGGACTTCCTCCGCGCCAAGAGCAACATGAGGATGACTACCCTCCACGCCAAGGACATCATCATCACCATCGCCAACAACACAATGAAGAGCAACGCTATGGCAAGCTCAAGTTCACAATACCCAAGTTCAATGGAAGCAACGATCCGGAAGAATACCTCTCATGGGCATTGAAGGTCGACAAAATCTTTCGTTTGCACAACTTTGAAGAAGAGAAGAAGATCGCTATGGAATCACTTGAGTTCCAAGACTATGTGCTCATATGGTGGGAACAAGTACTTGAACGCCGTGAAGCAAGAGGTGAAGCACCAATCACCACTTGGACTCAAATGAAGGATGTCATGCGGGCACGCTTTGTACCAACCTACGATAACCGCGATCTCTTCAAGAAGCTACAAGTCCTCAAGCAAGGAACAAAGAGTGTTGAAGAATACTACAAGGAAATGGAGATAGCCATGATTCGAGCCAATGTCAAGGAAGATGATGAGCAAACAGTGGCACGTTTCTTGAATGGACTCAATCATCCCATCAAGAAGATCGCCGACTTCCAACCATATTCCAACCTCATTGAGCTCGTGCATCAAGCAACCAAGGCGGAACGTCAAGTGCAAGATGACTTCAAGTACGCCAAGTACTCATCCAAGACCTATGGCTTCTCCAGCATCCAAGCTTCAACGACTCCCCCAACATCTACGTCAACCAAATCTTCTCCAAGCAACAACGACAAGTCAAGTTACAAGAAAACTTCAGCAAGTTCAAGTCGTCTTCCTCCTACTACAAGCAACTTCAAGCCGCGTGCTTCATCATCTACTCCGACCGATGAGACCGTCAAAATAAGCTCCTTCAAGTGTTTCACTTGCGGTGGCCGAGGCCACAAGTCCTATGAATGCACGAACAAGCGCACCATGATCCTCAATGACGACGACACATATGACTCAATGAGTGAAGAGGAGATGGAAGCCCTTGAGCAAGTGGCCATGCACCGGCGCATGAACGAAGATGAAGATGATCAAGTCTTTTGTGATGAGGATTCGAGCCCCGCTCTCGTTGTCTCCAAAGTCTTGACACTTCAACATCAACAAGAAGAAGACCAAAGATGCCACATCTTCCACACAAAGGCCGGCATCAATGGAAGGTCTGTCAAGGTCATCATCGATGGAGGTAGTTGCCACAACTTGGCAAGTGAAGAACTATGCTCCAAGCTTCAATTGGTCAAGAGGAAGCACCCACACCCCTACAAGGTCCAATGGCTAAGTGACTCCGGCACTATACGAGTTGAGCATACGGTCCAAGTCTCCTTCAAAATTGGTGCCTATGAAGACACTTTGGAATGTGATGTGGTCCCAATGACCGTTTGCCACCTCCTTCTTGGTCGACCATGGCAATTCGACCATGGTGTCATCCACAATGGGCGCACCAATCACTATAGCTTCAAGATGAAAGGGAAGGAGTATGTGCTACGACCTATGTCTCCTAGTCAAGTGATAGCCGACAAGCAAGCCACCCACCATGGAGAGAAGAGTGAGAAAGTTACCACCCAAAAGTGAGTGAGAGCCACAAGCCAAATATGAGTGCCTCTTTGCCAAGAGAGAAAAACCTCATCCTATTTGCCACCAAAAGTGAGATAAGAGAAGTGTATGAGAACCCATCGAGTGTGATGCACTTTGTCCTTGTGTGCAAGCATGGAGAACCAAAATCTAACACTTCTCACAAGCTACCTTTAGTGTTTCAATCTCTTTTGCAGGAATTCCAAGATGTTTTCCCCGATGAGCTACCTCCGGGTCTACCTCCACTTCGAGGCATTGAGCATCGAATCGACCTCATCCCCGGAGCGCCACTTCCAAACAAAGCTTCGTACCGTGTCAACCCCGAAGAGACAAGGGAAATTGATGAGGACATCAATACAATTGTTACACCCACAGCCCCTGCTGCTATACATACTGGACCAATTACTAGAGCTCGTGCACGCCAACTAAATTACCAGGTACTTTCGTTTCTTGGTAATGATTCTAATGTTCATGAGAATATGATGCTGCCTAAATTGGATACATTTGTTTTGCTTACAAATGAAGGGCCTAGCTTGGAGAAGGATGAACATTGGAGCAAGAACAAGCATGGAGATGATGGCATGCGCAAGGGGAACAAGAACGGAGTTACAAGTGATGATTTCAGGACTTTGAAGCCACCATAATGGGTGCATGAAGCCTTGGACGAAATATACAAGATGCCACTTCATAAATTTCGTCCCGAGGCTATTTTAGGTGCTGCGTCACCTTATTATTGGGCCAGGCCCATGTAATTTCGAAATACATAAGTATAGGCTATTTTTAGAGTCCGTATGTGTGGGGAAACAAGAGTTAGGGTTGATTTCGGACCCCTCCACCAAGGGCCACGAAATTCCCCCCCTCTTCCTCCATATATACAGCCCTTAGGGCATCGTTTAGACTTTGGGTTTTGTTTAGATTAAAAGTTCGCCATAGCTGCAACTTCGCGTACTTCGTTTGTGTTCAACGACCAGACAAAGGCGTCACAGAACCCCACCTTGATCAATAAAGCTTTCATCTTATATTCGCAATATCCAGATTGCAATCTTAGTTTCTTGCTTGTTCTTCGTTTGCTCGCAGGAAACAGACCTTCGTGGTCAGGTTGATCGTGCTCCGGCGTGGTCAATAACCTCTCGGAGTTGGTTTAGCGATTGCTAAGGCGCGACGTCCTCGCACGTTCGTAGTCGGATCGTCAAAGTCGACTTCCACCAAAGCGAAATCCACCATCTCATCGAAAGACGGGACACCTTTGCCTCTATCATCATGAGAATATGATGCTGCCTAAATTGGATACATTTGTTTTGCTTACAAATGAAGGGCCTAGCTTGGAGAAGGATGAACATTGGAGCAAGAACAAGCATGGAGATGATGGCATGCGCAAGGGGAACAAGAACGGAGTTACAAGTGATGATTTCAGGACTTTGAAGCCACCATAATGGGTGCATGAAGCCTTGGACGAAATATACAAGATGCCACTTCATAAATTTCGTCCCGAGGCTATTTTAGGTGCTGCGTCACCTTATTATTGGGCCAGGCCCATGTAATTTCGAAATACATAAGTATAGGCTATTTTTAGAGTCCGTATGTGTGGGGAAACAAGAGATAGGGTTGATTTCGGACCCCTCCACCAAGGGCCACGAAATTCCCCCCTGTTCCTCCATATATACAGCCCTTAGGGCATCGTTTAGACTTTGGGTTTTGTTTAGATTAAAAGTTCGCCATAGCTGCAACTTCGCGTACTTCGTTTGTGTTCAACGACCAGACAAAGGCGTCACAGAACCCCACCTTGATCAATAAAGCTTTCATCTTATATTCGCAATATCCAGATTGCAATCTCAGTTTCTTGCTTGTTCTTCGTTTGCTCGCAAGAAACAGACCCTCGTGGTCAGGTTGATCGTGCTCCGGCGTGGTCAATAACCTCTTGGAGTTGGTTTAGCGATTACTAAGGCGCGACGTCCTCGCACGTTCGTAGTCGGATCGTCAAAGTCGACTGCCACCAAAGCGATATCCATCATCTCATCGAAAGACGGGACACCTTTGCCGCTATCAAGTGGTATCAGATTTCCAGGTTGCTCGGTGAGATTTTACAGTTTTTCGTAGTTTAGATCGAGTCTGTTCTTCATACCTACAGTCCACGAAAAAGCCACAAAAAAAATTAGGGTTAGTTCATCATATCCGAACCAATCTGAGCCTTTGCATAATCTTTTTTGGGTTTTGCTTTGTTGAATTTGCAATTGCATCGTCGTGTCTAGTTGCTGGTCCTGGAGTCTAGTCTTTTAGAGTTTCGAGTTCTAGTCATAAGTTGTCACGCCGCCGCCGCACCATCATCATCGCCCCTGCCATCTACCACCACCGCTTATCCGCCACCGCTCCGAATCCGTATCCATATACCACCACCAATCCGTGTCCATATACCACCACCGATCCATATCCATATACTACCACCGCTACCACCACCGCTGCCATATACCACCACCATATTTCCACCACCAATCCGAGTTCCTTGCATATTAGGTTTGTTTTCGGGATCCATCTAATTTCCGATTCGTGTTTCCTTGTCTGAGTAGGTTTCGGATTCCAGCAATCTTTTGCCGTCCGTAGAAGAGGTTGGTTTCCAAAAAAAAAGAGAGTCCGGAAACCACCCTCCGTTTAGGCCCAAAATTTTCGGAAAACGCACTTGACAAAAAATTTTCTGGCTATCCTATTTTTAGGTGTTTCTAAGCGTATTGAGACAGTCGCCGTTATAGAAAGTTTTTTTGACCCGTTTCCAGTTTTTGGGTCCGGGCTGTCAAAAAAAAAATTTGGTCACAAAAATTTCGTGCCCATCCTGTCAGTTTGACCTGGGAAGAGTTTTGAGACACTCGCCATTATAGTGATTTTTTGCAAAAAAAAAAGAGAGCAGCGCAAAAAAAAAGCTGCGCAAAAAAAAAGAGCGAATTTTTTTTTCGAGAGTGTGCTTTTCCCTTGTTTACGTGCAGCGCCGTGATTTTGTTAGTGTTCTAGGCTCGCGTCTCTAGCACGGTCTAGCCTAGGACCAGCACAGTACCGTCGTTGAGCGTTTATTCAACTTTGCATCTCTGAATTGATTATTGCTGACCCTTTTTGCTACCATATTATAAGCCTTCCCAGCTCCACATACATCTACGTCGTGCGTTTGACTTTCCCTGGTAATCGCTCTATCCAAGCTTTGAGAAGTTTTGACTACAACGGTTGCCGATCACCACCTGCTGCTGGGTAAGAACTAGTAAGAATTTGAGGTTTGCTTGACGGGTTTGTGATACACCACCACAACTTCTTAGTAGTCTGTAGGATCATATTCTTGTGTGTTTCTATTGCTGCTAACCATGCCAGGATCACAAGCCGACGAGATTGACTGGGAGAACTTATCGAACAAGGAGCTTCATGATAAGTTTCAGCAAATGATGACTGAACAGGTGCAAGATGTGCTGAACAATTTTGAAGAGGCCATGGAGAATATTACTGGCCTTGAGAAGACGTTCGAAACAAAGCTCGATAACAGATTCAATGAACTGCTTGCGCGTCTTCCACCACCGGCTGCACCTGTCGCGCCTCTGCAACAACAACAACTACGCCCCCTTTCGAATCAGTATGGACGAGCACAGCGTGTTCCTATTGAGCCAGGACAAAATTCTGGTGCCGCTGCTACTGCTGTTGGTGCTTCTTTGGCTCCTGCTACTGCTGCTGCTAGTACCCAGGAGGATGATGATTATGTGGGAGATTATGAGGATGAGGTTGATCAAAATCCGAACTACGTGCAACCACCAGCACCACCACCACCAGGTCGACCTCAGGTATATATTCGTAATGGTAGGCCTGCACCACCACCTCAGGTACGAGATGATGTCCATATTCCTAAACTGAAATTGAATATTCCACCATTTGAGGGTAGATATGTTCCTGATATATATCTTACTTGGGAGTTAGAAACTGAACAACGTTTTACATGTTTACAATATCCCGAGGAGAGACGGGTTGCTGCTGCTGTTTGTGCTTTCACTAGTTTTGCATGTGTCTGGTGGTCTGAACATTGTAGATTATATCCTATTCCAACTACTTGGGCTGCTTTGAAAACCGCTATGCGTACGCGTTGGGTTCCACCATATTATCAACATGAATTGCTTCAAAAATTGCAGCGTTTAAGACAAGGAAAAAATTCTGTAGAAGAATATTATCAGGAATTACAAACTGGCATGATTCGATGTGGTATTATTGAGGAGAATGAAGCTATGCTTGCACGTTTTCTGGGTGGATTAAATAGAGAGATTCAGACCATTCTAGACTATAAGGAGTATACTAATATCACTTGTTTATTCCATCTTGCTTGTAAAGCTGAACATGAAGTGCAGGATCGACAAGCATTGGCGCAAACTAACTTTTCTGCAGGCCGACCTTCCTCACGGACGCTGCGTGCATCTTCTACTTCAACTGCACCAGCACCTCAATCAGGTGCCTCCTACAGCCGTGATACAAGAAAACAGGAACAACCACCATTATCTGCCAAGAGCGCACCTGCCGGGCCTGCACAGAGTTCTTCTTCTTCCAGGGCATCAACAGGGCACACAAGTGATATTATTTGTCGTCGTTGTAAGGGAGGAGGTCATTATGCGAGAGAACGCAAATCTCCGCGTGTGATGATTGCTACCGCGGATGGTGGATATGAGTCCGCTAGTGACTATGATGAGGAGACATTGGCTCTTATTACACGTGAAGAACATGGTGGAGATGATTCTGATCATGAGACGCAATACATGGCTCCTGAAGACGCTGACAGGTATGAATGTTTAGTTGCTCAACGTGTTTTGAGTGTGCGGGTCACACAAGCTGAGCAAAATCAGAGGCACAATTTGTTCCATACCAAGGGAGTTGTGAAGGAACATTCTGTGCGCGTCATAATAGACGGAGGGCGCTGCAACAACTTGGCTAGCATGGAGATGGTGGAGAAGCTTTTTCTCACCACAAGACCACATCCACATCCTTACTACACCCAATGGTTCAACAACAGCGGCAAGGTTAAGGTAACACGTACTGTTCGTGTGCATTTTAGTATCTCTACATATGCTGATTATGTTGATTGTGATGTGGTACCTATGCAAGCATGTTCCTTATTACTTGGTAGACCATGGCAATTTGATAAAAATTCTGTACACCATGGTAGAAACAATAACTATACTCTTGTTCATAAGGATAAAAATATTACTTTGCTTCCTATGACTCCTGATTCCATTTTGAAAGATGATATTAATAGAGCTAATAAAGCAAAACAGGAGAAGAATAAGAGTGAAAATCAGATTGTGGCAAAAGAATTTGAGCAACAAATGAAGCCTAATAATAAACCATCTAGTGTTGCTTCTGAAATTAAATTGAAAAGTGCATGTTTATTTGCCACCAAATCTGATATTGATGTGCTAGATTTCAGCAAATCTGTTTGCTATGCTTTTGTGTGCAAAGAGGCATTATTTTCATTCGAGGACGTGCCTTCCTCTTTGCCTCCTGCTGTCACTAACATTTTGCAGGAGTTCGCTGACGTTTTTCCACAAGACGTGCCACCGGGATTACCGCCTATTCGAGGGATTGAGCATCAGATTGACTTAATTCCTGGTGCTTCACTGCCAAACCGTGCACCATACCGAGACAAAGGAGATTATGCGTCAAGTACAAGAGCTTCTCGACAAAGGTTATATACGCGAATCCCTTAGTCCTTGTGTTGTTCCTATTATTCTAGTGCCGAAAAAGGATGGTACATCACGTATGTGTGTTGATTGTAGAGGCATTAATAATATTACTATTCGTTATCGTCATCCTATTCCTAGGCTAGATGATATGCTTGATGAATTGAGTGGCTCTACAATATTCTCCAAAGTTGATTTGCGTAGTGGCTACCATCAAATTCGTATGAAATTGGGAGATGAATGGAAAACAACATTTAAAACTAAGTTTGGATTATATGAGTGGTTAGTCATGCCTTTTGGGTTAACTAATGCACCTAGTACTTTCATGAGATTAATGAACGAAGTTTTACGTGTTTTCATTGGACGATTTGTGGTAGTTTACTTTGATGACATATTGATTTATAGCAGATCTTTGGAAGAACATTTGGAACATTTACGTGCTGTTTTTATTGCTCTACGTGATGCACGTTTGTTTGGTAACCTTGGGAAGTGCACCTTTTGCACCGACCGAGTATCTTTTCGTGGCTATGTTGTTACTCCACAGGGAATTGAAGTTGATAAAGCCAAGATTGAAGCTATTGAGAGTTGGCCGCAGCCCAAAACGGTCACACAAGTGAGGAGTTTTCTTGGCCTCGCTGGATTCTATAGGCATTTTGTGAAAGATTTCAGCACCATTGCTGCACCTCTCAATGAGCTTACAAAGAAAGATGTGCCTTTTCTTTGGGGTACCGCACAGGAAGAAGCCTTCACGGTATTGAAAGATAAGTTGACACATGCTCCTTTACTCCAACTTCCTGATTTTAATAAGACTTTTGAGCTTGAATGTGATGCTAGTGGAATTGGATTAGGAGGTGTGTTATTACAAGATGGTAAACCTGTTGCATACTTTTCTGAAAAATTGAGTGGGCCTAGTCTGAATTATTCTACTTATGATAAAGAATTATATGCTCTTGTTCGGACTTTAGAAACATGGCAACATTATTTATGGCCCAAAGAATTTGTTATACATTCTGATCATGAATCTTTGAAACATATTAAAAGTCAAGCTGAACTGAATCGTAGACATGCTAAATGGGTTGAATTCATTGAGACTTTCCCTTATGTCATTAAACACAAGAAGGGAAAAGAAAATGTTATTGCTGATGCATTGTCTCGTCGCTATACTATGCTTTCACAACTTGACTTCAAAATATTTGGTTTGGAGACCATCAAAGATCAATATGTGCATGATGCTGATTTTAAAGATGTAATGCAGAATTGTAAAGAAGGAAGAATGTGGAACAAGTTTGTTGTTAACGATGGATTTGTGTTTCGTGCTAACAAGCTATGCATTCCGCTAGCTCCATTCGTCTTTTGTTGTTGCAGGAGGCGCGTGGAGGAGGATTAATGGGACATTTTGGCGTGAAGAAGATGGAGGACGTACTTGCTACACATTTCTTTTGGCCAAAGATGAGACGGGATGTTGAGCGTTTTATTGCTCGCTGCACTACATGTCAAAAAGCTAAGTCACGACTCAATCCTCATGGTTTATATATGCCTTTGCCTGTACCTAGTGTTCCTTGGGAGGATATATCTATGGACATTGTTTTAGGTTTACCTCGAACAAAGAAGGGGAGGGATAGCATATTTGTTGTCGTGGATAGATTCTCGAAAATGGCACACTTTATACCATGTCATAAAAGCGGTGATGCTGTTAATGTTGCTGATTTGTTCTTTCGTGAAATTATTCGCTTGCATGGTGTGCCAAATACTATTGTTTCAGATCATGATACTAAATTTCTTAGCCACTTTTGGAGATGTTTATGGGCTATGTTGGGGACTAAACTACTTTTTAGTTCTACTTGTCACCCCCAAACTGATGGACAAACTGAAGTAGTCAATAGAACATTGTCTACTATGCTTAGGGCTATTTTGAAGAATAATAAGAAAATGTGGGAGGAATGCTTGCCTCATATTGAATTTTCTTATAATCGTTCATTGCATTCTACTACTAAGATGTGCCCTTTTGAAGTTGTGTATGGTTTCCTACCTCGTGCACCTATTGATTTGTTGCCTCTTCCATCTTCGGAGAAGGTTAATTTTGATGCTAAACAATGTGCTGAATTGGTTTTAAAAATGCATGAGTTAACTAAGGAAAACATTGAGCGTATGAATGCTAAATATAAACTTGCTGGAGATAAGGGTAGAAAACATGTTGTGTTTGCACCTGGAGATCTTGTTTGGTTACATTTGCGTAAAGATAGATTTCCTGATTTGCGCAAATCAAAGCTAATGCCACGTGCCGATGGTCCCTTTAAGGTGTTAGAGAAAATAAATGATAATGCATACAAACTTGAGTTGCCTGCAGATTTTGGGGTTAGTCCCACTTTTAACATTGCAGATTTGAAGCCTTATTTGGGTGAGGAAGATGAACTTCCGTCGAGGACGACCTCATTTCAAGAAGGGGAGGATGATGAGGACATCAATACCAATGTTACACCCACAGCCCCTGCTGCTATACATACTGGACCAATTACTAGAGCTCGTGCACGCCAACTAAATTACCAGGTACTTCCGTTTCTTGGTAATGATTCTAATGTTCATGAGAATATGATGCTGCCTAAATTGGATACATTTGTTTTGCTTACAAATGAAGGGCCTAGCTTGGAGAAGGATGAACATTGGAGCAAGAAAAAGCATGGAGATGATGGCATGCGCAAGGGGAACAAGAACGGAGTTACGAGTGATGATTTCAGGTCTTTGAAGCCACCATAACGAGTGCATGAAGCCTTGGACGAAATATACAAGATGCCACTTCATAAATTTCGTCCAGAGGCTATTATAGGTGCCGCGTCACCTTTTTATTGGGCCAGGCCCATGTAATTTTGAAATACATTAGTATAGGCTATTTTTAGAGTTCGTATGTGTGGGGAAACAAGAGATAGGGTTGATTTCGGACCCCTCCACCAAGGGCCACGAAATTCCCCCTCTCTTCCTCCATATATACAGCCCTTAGGGCACCGTTTAGACTTTGGGTCTTGTTTAGATTAAAGTTCGCCATAGCTGCAACTTCACGTACTTCGTTCGTGTTCAACGACCAGACAAAGGCGTCACAGAACCCCACCTTGATCAATAAATCTTTCATCTTATATTCGCAATATCTAGATTGCAATCTCAATTTCTTGCTTGTTCTTTGTTTGCTCGTAGGAAACAGACCCTCGTGGTAAGGTTGATCGTGCTCCGGCGTGGTCAATAACCTCTCGGAGTTGGTTTAGCGATTGCTAAGGCGCGACGTCCTCACACGTTCGTAGTCGGATCGTCAAAGTCGACTTCCACCAAAGCGAAATCCATCATCTCATCGAAAGACGGGACACCTTTGCCTCTATCAGTAGACGCGCTCGTTCTTCTTCTTCTTGGCGACGAAGACGTTGTCGTTCTTGAGCTTGAGCCAACGCTACTTGATTTTATTGAGGACGAGGGACTTGCTCATCGGCTTGCTCTTGGGAATGCTTGACATGTAGTGGGTTGTGAGATGCATGCTGGTCTTGACGCGCGGCTCGTCGAAGAATGGTCGATGACGGTGTACTTGAGCCAAAGAAGGAGTTGTCGGAGTGTCGACTTGAGTGGATCCGTCTTGAGTATGATGATGTAGAAGGAGGCCGGTTGACCAACAAGGCACGGATCTCATCCATTCTTGCATCGTTCTCTTGCTTGTGCGCGTCGAGCTTGTTGTCGAAGTAGTCTCTTGTACGTTGTTCGGAGAGTCGCAAGTCGGTTGCGAGGTTGTCGATGCGGTCGTTCATTGCTTGTTGCTCTTGATGCAACGCTCGTTGTGCACCAAAGAGGTGGCTCTTGGTGACGTATGATGACATGTCGTCGTCTTGCTCGATGAAGAGTGGGTTGGTAGAAGTACTTGGCCTATCCATCATTTCAAGCAAAATGCGAGTGGTAGAAGGAAAAGAACGTGTACCAAATGTACCTTGACCGAAGTTGAAGATGAATCAAGTTCAGTCAAATGCGGACAATGAAATAGCACTGTTGGTACCAATTCTTGTCGGTTCTCACACCTACACACATAAAAGCTTATGGTGGAGCTTGGTTAGGATGGTGGCACAAATTTTGATGCAATTGTAAGTGAGCTTCAAAAATGTTGGAAAAGATTCACAAATTTGCAAATGCAACAAGTAGACCAAGCAAGTAGGGGTACACGGAAACACACACGCAAATAGATAAGTGGGATTGTGCAAACCAAAAGTGAGCCAAAATGTGGAATCCACGGAAATGCTCTTGTTGCACAATATTAGAGAGACGCTAGCACGATTGCACAATAGGCGGATATGGAGCTTGTGCACAACCTACTAGGCAAAAATGCAACGATCTCTATCCCAAGTATGCTATATGTATGGTATTTCGGTGCGATGATCCAAGATGATCTTATATGACAATCTTAATGTTGTATGATGCTATGGTTCTTGCTTATAAGCTCTTTGCTTATCTTTCCTCTTTGCTTAAAACCTTGGGTGGCTCTTTCACTTTTGAGCTCTTTTCTCATGCAAAACTTCACGAACCAAGATAGCAATTGTGTATGCTATGACAACTTTGTGACACACAAGTTGATCCCGCGATATGCACCACGGTGGTATGGTATGTATTCTATGGAGTATGATCACTAATGTGCACAAGTCACGTTGCCGACAATACTCAATGGCTAGTCTCGATGGGTAAACTACACAAAAGTAAAGCCATGTGGGGTATCGATGCAATTGCAAGGTATGACAAAGATGTCGTCGAAGTTACTGTCCTTGGCGATGTTGAGTAGTCGAAGGAGAAGAGCGGTGGTGATGGTGACGTCGAAACGTACCTATGTAGCCGAAACACAATAGGACGCGGGAACCACAACTCAAAATCTCAAAGACCAAAACTCGTCAAAATCGACATAGGAGGTAGCGGTGAGCGGTGGTGTGTTTGTGGAAGGTGTCGTGGGTATGCGGAAGGAGGCGTGGGCACCGGGTAAAATTTGGGTGAAAGTATGCGGAAGTGGGCGTGGGAGATGGAGTTGCTGCTTCCAGGGGCTGGATGTCCGGGCCAGCTACCGGATGTCCGGGGCTCCGGATGTCCGGAGGACACAGGCCGGATGTTCGGGCTCTGGATCGTGGATGAACACGATGAACTTCACGGGGAAAATTGCAACTCCGGGGCAAAATTCAGACGAATTGGTGGATGGAAAAGGGTGGGGATGGTGGGGAAAGCTAGATCCACACGCAGCAACACAAATCCATGGACCAAATCCAATAAAATTTCATCACACCAACAAATCACAAAGAAAATTTGGGGCTATTTTTGGTGGGGATTTTCGGATTTAGGACGAAAACAACAAAATCAAGCTAGAAAACACGGGGTAGGGGCTCCAAAAACGTGATCAACTTGGCTCGTGATACCAAGATGATGTAGGGCGGAACCCTAGGGGCCGATCTTTCACGTTTGGAGTGGATCCTATGGGGAATCACGAAGAACACACGGAAGAACTCGAGGGAAAAACACGGGGAGAACGAGAGAGATCACGAAACCGACATAGAATCAATCACACGAGTGCTAGATCGTCAAACACAAAGAGATACATGAGATCCAAAGTCAACAAAGGTAAGGATACAAAGGAACTGTTCTTCTCCGTACGGAGGTCTTGATGATCTTCCCTAGAAAGGGGTCTTGAATCCGCTTGGGGGATCTTCTCCGAAGAGGTCGTGAACTCCGAGGAGAAGTATCCAAGTGGATGAGCAAGGATCTCACACAAATATGAGCTAATCCAATGCTAACCCTAGAAAGAGGAAGGGGAAGGAATATATATAGTCTAGGGGGCGAAGAGGTACATGGGCTTCGGTCCTTTACTGTGCGCAGACAAGCGGAGCCGGATGTCCGGGCGTCGGGCCGGATGTCCGGGCCAAGTCGCCGGATGTCCGGGATGGAGGCTTGAGCTTCTGTAGTTCCTGGCGCGTGGCACCGGATTTCCGGGCTGGGGCCGGATGTTCGGGCGGGACGCCGGATGTCCGGGCCCTGTAGACTTGGCCGGCTTGGCTGTTGCTGTTGGAGATGCTCCAGGGGCTGGATGTCCGGGGCCTGGAAGGTGAGCTTGTCCGTTTCAGCTGGTTCTCTTCATCCGGGGAGTTGGCGGCTTGTCCGTCTTCACGTGCATCCTCGGGAGGTTCTTCTTGACACCTAATCATGCATAGTATATCAGACTTAGGTAGTAGCCATGTCTCGAGAGGATCATATGAGATATCATTTAGGAGAGAAGTCACCTCGGTCTCGAGAGCTGTAGCACGTGCTCTAGTCATGGGTCCTCTTGAGGCTTGGTGAGGCGATGGTAGGTCCATGGGGATGACCGAAGGATGCTCCGCATCAGTTCATCTCCAAGAGGAGGTCTTGATGGGGGTCCTCCCGTGAGGGGGGTCTTGATGATATCCCACAGGATCTTCTCCAAGATGGAGGTCTTGGCCTCCAATGGAGTAGTCTCTCTCTCTCTCTCAAGAGAGGAGTAGGAGCAAAGCTCACATACAAATGAGCTATCACTTTGATAACCCTAGAAAGAAGGTGGAGGTGGTCTATTTATAGTCTAAGCCGTGAAGGGGTAAGTGGGAGAGGGATACAAGGCCAAAGGCCCGCGGCTGCGCACAGGCAGGGCGGTAGTACCGGACACATGGGTGGTAGTACCACTTGGAGGGGCGGTAGTACCGGACTTATACTGTTCGATCACTAGAGTTTGTCGGGTTGAACGGTAGTAGCTCGGATGTTGGGCAGTAGTACGTCTTGGATGGTCTGAGCGGTAGTACCGCTTGCTTTGGGCGGTAGTACCGCCCTTTTTGGACTGGGCAGGTCCTTCTTCTTTCGTCTTTGCTTCCACGCTTGCCTTGCGGGTGGTGTAGTCGTTCCTTGGCGCTTGCACTCCTCCTCGACATCCGTGAAGCTATGACAAAACCTATGCATGCACAAGAGTGGAGTGTCAAGTAGTATGCCATCCTCGAAGGGGTCAAGTGAACACGTGTAAAGGAGAAGATTGACCTTTATGTATGAGAAGTAGAGGTCGCACGTGTCACTTGCCAAACAGACTCTTGACATGGTGATGGCGGTAGGATGCTCCGCATCAAATGGGTTCAGAAACTTGTCTGAAAAACAACGACGAATGATGTTCTTTGACTTTCAGGGCCAAAAAGTCCTGCTTAAGGCTGAATTTGAGGGTACTCGGGCCTCCTGGCGCAAGCGGGGAGTATTTTTTTGGATTCGCGCACTCACCGTGAGCAGTTTGAGTACTTATGGGTCCGACACGGACTCCGAATGTGATGAGGACATCAATACCATTGTTACACCCACAACCCCTGCTGCTATACATACTGGACCAATTACTAGAGCTCGCGCACGCCAACTAAATTACCAGGTACTTTCGTTTCTTGGTAATGATTCTAATGTTCATGAGAATATGATGCTGCCTAAATTGGATACATTTGTTTTGCTTACAAATGAAGGGCCTAGCTTGGAGAAGGATGAACATTGGAGCAAGAGAAAGCATGGAGATGATGACATGCGCAAGGGGAACAAGAACGGAGTTATGAGTGATGATTTCAGGTCTTTGAAGCAACCATAACGAGTGCATGAAGCCTTGGACGAAATATACAAGATGCCACTTCATAAATTTCGTCCAGAGGCTATTATAGGTGCTGCGTCACCTTTTTTATTGGGCCAGGCCTATGTAATTTCGAAATACATTAGTATATGCTATTTTTAGAGTCCGTATGTGTGGGGAAACAAGAGATAGGGTTGATTTCGGACCCCTCCACCAAGGGCCACGAAATTCCCCCTCTCTTCCTCCATATATATAGCCCTTAGGGCACCGTTTAGACTTTGGGTTTTGTTTAGATTAAAGTTTGCCATAGCTGCAACTTCCCGTACTCCGTTTGTGTTCAACGACCAGACAAAGGCGTCACAGAACCCCACCTTGATCAATAAAGCTTTCATCTTATATTCGCAATATCCAGATTGCAATCTCAGTTTCTTGCTTGTTCTTCGTTTGCTCGCAGGAAACAGACCCTCGTGGTCAGGTTGATCGTGCTCCGGCGTGGTCAATAACCTCTCAGAGTTGGTTTAGCGATTGCTAAGGTGCGACGTCCTCGCACGTTCGTAGTCGGATCGTCAAAGTCGACTTCCATCAAAGCGAAATCCATCATCTCATCGAAAGACGGGACACCTTTGCCTCTATCAAGTGGTATCAGATTTCCAGGTTGCTCGGTGAGATTTTACAGTTTTTCATAGTTTAGATCGAGTCTGTTCTTCATACCTATAGTCCACGAAAAAGCCAAAAAAAATTTAGGGTTAGTTCATCATATCCGAACCACTCTGAGCCTTTGCATAATCTTTTTAGGGTTTTGCTTTGTTCAATTTGCGGTTGCATCGTCGTGTCTAGTTGCTGGTCTTAGCGTCTAGTCTTTTAGAGTTTTGAGTTCTTGATGAGGACATGACTACCTTGGATATGACCAAAAATATTGCATATATGCATATTTGTCAGGTGATTTCTAGTGCAAACTATTCAATAATCTATTTATGTTATCCAGAACAAAAATACTTCACACACTTTTGTGTTTTGTCTAATTGTAGGTGTATGGGACATTTGTACAATCCACATATGAAGATAAGGAAGAAAGAGATGTTTATTTGCTGTCCAAAAAGTTCTCTCACGTCACTTTTGGCCCAAGAGAAGATAGAGTCCAAGTCTCTCACGTTCTGGATTCAGATTCGGACTGCACAGACACACCTGACTCAAAACGCACACAAGTTTTTCATACGGACTCCGAATTGGGTGATTCTTTTTTTGTTGGAAGCTAGATTTCGTGCACTTTCCAACCCAATTGGAATCACCTCCAAATTCGTCCGGAGCGTTGAGTTGTGGACGAAACAATCTGATGCTGCAGCAGAATCCGAGTCAAACTACAAGTCCAAAGGTGTTACATCACCTCCACTTGGGCCCATTGGCCTTGTACGACCTAGATTTAGTTTTAGGCTGCCTTGGGACGTCCTCCCACCTCCTTGGCCGCCACCCCTTGCTCCTATATAAGTAGATCCATCTAGTAGCTTTTCCTGGGGATTTGTTTAGTTAAAAGTTAGCCATTGCAACTTCGTGTGCTTCGTTTGTGTCCAACGACCAGACCAAGACCACTTTTCGGATCCCCACCATTATCAATACTTCATACATATTCGTGATATTCAGATTGCTTTTATCATATTCTTGCTTGTTCTTCGATTGCTTGCAGGAATAGACCTTCGTGGTCAGGTTGATCGTGTTCCGGCGTGGTCAATAACCTCTCGGAGTTGGTTTAGCGATTGCTAAGGCACAACGTCGTTGCACGTTTGTAGTCGGATCGTCAAAGTCGTCTCCACCAAATCGATAGTTATCATCTCATCGAAAGATCGGGACACCCCGCCTCTATCAAGTGGTATCAGTTTTCAGGTTGCTCGGTGAGAATTTCCAGTTTTCCTAGATTAGATTTATTTTCTTACCTATTGTGCAAGAAAAAGCCACAAAAAAGAGTTAGATCTATTCATCCTTGGTCCAAGCCAGTCTGAGCCTTTGCAATTTTCTTTTCATTGCTTGCATAGTTGAATTATCGGTTGCATCGTCGTGTCGAGTTGCTGGTCTTAGTGTCTAGTTCGTTTAGAGTTTCGAGTTCTGTTCACATTAGTCACGCCACCGCTGCATCATTCTCTCTTCCGCTGTCCACCACCCATCCATCAATTTCCACCACGTGCTACCCATCATTCATTGTCATAATAATAGTTGAGATCGTTCACATCTTCACTTGATCCAATCTGCATCTTATCTAGTTTGTTTTGGAAAGAGGGAGAAAAAAAGAGAGAAAAAAAACAAGAGAAAAAAGGAGAAAAAAAAAGTCAGAGAAAAAAAAAGGAGAGAAAGAAAAAAAGTGTGAGGAAAAAAAAAGAGAGAAGAAAAAAAAAACAAAAAAATCGGCACAAACTTTTTCAGAGGAAAGTTGGAGACAAAGTTGATGATATATCCTGCTTGGCTGTTGTTTCACCTCATTATCTTTACTGTCGTTGTGATCTTCATTTATATCTTGCTGTCCAGAGCTACTTAGTGTCCTTCATTGATGCTAGTTGTGCTACGACGTGACCTCATTAGTGTTCTAGGCTCGCGTCTCTAGTTCGGTCTAGCCTAGGACCAGCACAGTACCGTCGTTGAGCGTTTATTCAACATTGCATCTTTGAATTGATTATTACTAATCTTTTGCTACCATATATAGCCAACCCAGCTCCACATATTTCTACACCGTGTATACGTACGCTCCCCTGGCAATCGCTTTACTCAATATTCGGAGTTACTTGACACCGCTGGTTGCCGATCACCGCTTGCTGCATGGTAAGAACTTGTAAGACATTGATATTTGCTTTACTGTGAGCGTTTTACCACCACATCCTAGTAGTTATAGGAACATTATTTTTGGGTTTTTTTTCTTGT
The DNA here is from genome assembly GCF_018294505.1 of Triticum aestivum. Taxonomy (NCBI): domain Eukaryota; kingdom Viridiplantae; phylum Streptophyta; class Magnoliopsida; order Poales; family Poaceae; genus Triticum; species Triticum aestivum. The sequence goes on from NC_057795.1 coordinate 250,982,207, forward strand.
TCTACTAATCATGACAGGATCCAGAGTCAATTCATGGGCTTTATCGATCGCGGGGGACGTGCCACCACCTTTGCAAATACCACAACCGTCACGAGAGGTGCACAAACATCCAAGTGCACATGATCAGGTTAATGTATCTATACCACCATTTAATGGCCGTTTTAAACCTGCTTTATATATTGAATGGGAGTTCGACATAAAAAATATATTTGCTTCCCATAATTTCGATGAACATAAAAAGGTTAAGGTTGCGGTTGGTTCTTTCACTGGTTATGCTTTGGTTTGGTGGAGTGAATATTGTCGGTTACACCCTGATTATATACCTACTACTTGGGATGATTTGAAACTTGCCATGCGACATACTTTCGTCCCTGCTTATTATACTCGTGACATGATTAAGAAGTTGCAACACTTAAAACAAGGTAGTGAAACTGTAACAAAATATTATGATGATTTACAAACTACCTTGTTGCATTCCTCTTTAGAAGAAAGTGAAGATGATTTTATGGATAGATTTTGGGGAGGATTAAACCGTGATATTCAAGAGATACTAATTCATGAAGAGTGTTATCCTATGGACCATTTGTTTCATCTTGCTTGCAAAGCTGAACAGGAAATAAAACGACGTGTTGGCCACGAGGAGAACAAGCGCACGGTGCACATTCCAAGAGTTTATATGATTGTTCCTTCAACTACTAGGCATACTATGACAACCACATCCATTGTTGTCAGGACTACATCACCTCCACCATGTGACACATCGCCCCTGAGAGTGGCTACATCATCTGAGTTGATCATAAGAGGTAATGACAAAGGTACTGATCTTCCATCTCTACATGAGAATGATGAATGCCTTGTCAATTTGAATGCACCATCTGATGAGCTACCCACTACTTTGATCACACCACCTATTTTAGAGGACTATGTTGATAATTTGACTTTGCCATGTGATCAAACAACTGAAATACCAACAATTTTGAGTGCACACATTGAATTAACTATTGATGCAAAAGAACCAATGTTTAATCATTTTGATATGACCTCTAATCTTGGTGATGATTCTGTGTTGAATGACTTATTGCATGTTTGCTTATTTAAGCATGTTGTAGCATGTAAATTTGATGCAAGTAAGGTTTATTCACCAATGTTGGGATGGTTTAATGATGAACATTGTCAATCTTTTGAAATGAATAAGAGCTTCACTTATATGTGCAAACTAAGTTGCAATATTTTCATGCCTTCTACTTCTTGTGCTAATTTTTTGGCTTTAGATTTTATGAACTATGCAAGTTACTCATCTATTCATGTGTCATATATGCAAAAATCAAGGGAAGTAAAAATGGATGACATATACATATACAACATGTACACCTTGTCTCTTTTGTTAGCCATATTTCAGATTAAGCAACGCCGAGGACGGCTTTATTTTCAAGAAGGGGAGGATGATGAGGACATGACTACCTTGGATATGACCAAAAATATTGCATATATGCATATTTGTCAGGTGATTTCTAGTGCAAACTATTCAATAATCTATTTATGTTATCCAGAACAAAAATACTTCACACACTTTTGTGTTTTGTCTAATTGTAGGTGTATGGGACATTTGTACAATCCACATATGAAGATAAGGAAGAAAGAGATGTTTATTTGCTGTCCAAAAAGTTCTCTCACGTCACTTTTGGCCCAAGAGAAGATAGAGTCCAAGTCTCTCACGTTCTGGATTCAGATTCGGACTGCACAGACACACCTGACTCAAAACGCACACAAGTTTTTCATACGGACTCCGAATTGGGTGATTCTTTTTTTGTTGGAAGCTAGATTTCGTGCACTTTCCAACCCAATTGGAATCACCTTCAAATTCGTCCGGAGCGTTGAGTTGTGGACGAAACAATCTGATGCTGCAGCAGAATCCGAGTCAAACTACAAGTCCAAAGGTGTTACATCACCTCCACTTGGGCCCATTGGCCTTGTACGACCTAGATTTAGTTTTAGGCTGCCTTGGGACGTCCTCCCACCTCCTTGGCCGCCACCCCTTGCTCCTATATAAGTAGATCCATCTAGTAGCTTTCCTGGGGATTTGTTTAGTTAAAAGTTAGCCATTGCAACTTCGTGTGCTTCGTTTGTGTCCAACGACCAGACCAAGACTACTTTTCGGATCCCCACCATTATCAATACTTCATACATATTCGTGATATTCAGATTGCTTTTATCATATTCTTGCTTGTTCTTCGATTGCTTGCAGGAATAGACCTTCGTGGTCAGGTTGATCGTGTTCCGGCGTGGTCAATAACCTCTCGGAGTTGGTTTAGCGATTGCTAAGGCACAACGTCGTTGCACGTTTGTAGTCGGATCGTCAAAGTCGTCTCCACCAAATCGATAGTTATCATCTCATCGAAAGATCGGGACACCCCGCCTCTATCAGTTCTGGTCATCAGTTGTCACGCCGCCACCGCACCATCATCATCGCCCCTGCCACCTACCACCACCGCTCCGAATCCGTATCCATATACCACCACCAATCCGTGTCCATATACAACCACCGATCCATATCCATATACTACCACCAGTACCACCACCGCTGCCATATACCACCACCATATATCCACCACCAATCCGAGTTCCTTGCATATTAGGTTTGTTTTAGAGATTCATGTAGTTTCTGATTCGTGTTTCCTTGCCGGAGTAGGTTTCGAAAAAAAAGAGTCCGGAAACCACCCTCCGTTTAGGCCCAAAATTTTCCGAAAACGCATTTGTCGAAAAAATTTCTGGCTATCCTATTTTTAGGTGTTTCTAAGCGTATTGAGACAGTCGCCGTTATAGATAGTTTTTTTTGACCCGTTTCCAGTTTTTGGGTCTGGGCAGTCGAAAAAAAAACTTTTGGTCGAAAAAATTTCATGCCCATCCTGTCAGTTTGACCAGGGAAGAGTTTTGAGACACTCGCCATTATAGTGATTTTTCGCAAAAAAAAGCAGCGGAAAAAAAAGAGCGAAATTTTTTTTCCAGAGTGTGCTTTTCCCTTGTTTACGTGCAGCGCCGTGATTTTGTTAGTGTTCTAGGCTCGCGTCTCTAGCACGGTCTAGCCTAGGACCAGCACAGTACCGTCGTTGAGCGTTTATTCAACTTTGCATCTCTGAATTGATTATTGCTGACCCTTTTTGCTACCATATTATAAGCCTTCCCGGCTCCACATACATCTACGTCGTGCGTTTGACTCTCCCTGGTAATCGCTCTATCCAAGCTTTGAGAGTTTTGACTACAACGGTTCCCGGTCACCGCCTGCTGTTGGGTAAGAACTCGTAAGAATTTGAGATTTGCTTCACGGATTTGTGACACCCACCACCACCTCTTGTTAGTAGTCTGTAGGATCATATTCTGTGTGTTTCTATTGCTGCTAACCATGCCAGGATCACAAGCTGACGAGACTGACTGGGAGAACATGACGAATAAGGATTTGCATGATAAATTTCAGCAAATGATGAGTGGACAGGTGCAAGATGTGTTAAACAGATTTGAAGAGGCCATGGAGAAGATAGATGGCATGGAGAAGACGTTCGAAACAAAGCTCGATAACAAGTTTAATGAATTGCTCGCGCGTCTTCCACCACCACCACCCGCTGCACCTAACGCACCTCTCCAACAACAATAACAACGACTACCTCCACGTCGCGAAGCAGACCTCTGCCTAGCGAGCGGTGTCCCTCTTGCGTTTGGCCAAACTATTGGTGTTGCTATTGATACTTCTGTGGCTCCTGTTGCTGATGCGGAGGAGGATGATTATGTGGGAGATTATGAGGATGAGGTTGATCAAAATCAGAACTATGTGCAACCACCTGCACCACACCCACCAGGTCGTCCACATGCAAATATTTGCAATGGTAGGCCTGCACCACCACCTCAGGTACGAGATGATGTCCATATTCCTAAACTGAAATTGAATATTCCACCATTTGAGGGTAGATATGTTCCTGATATATATCTTACTTGGGAGTTAGAAACTGAACAACAGTTTACATGTTTACAATATCCTGAGGAGAGATGGGTTGCTGCTGCTGTTTGTGCTTTCACTACTTTTGCATGTGTATGGTGGTCTGAACATTGTAGATTATATCCTATTCCAACTACTCGGGCTGCTTTGAAAACTGCTATGCGTACGCGTTGGATTCCACCATATTATCAACGTGAATTGCTTCAAAAATTGCAGCGTTTAAGACAAGGAAAAAATTCTGTAGAAGAATATTATCAGGAATTACAAACTGGCATGATTAGATGTGGTATTGTTGAGGAGAATGAAGCTATGCTTGCACGTTTTCTGGGTGAATTAAATAGAGAGATTCAGACCATTCTAGACTATAAGGAGTATACTAATATCACTCGTTTATTCCATCTTGCTTGTAAAGCTGAACGTGAAGTGCAGGATCGACAAGCATTGGGGCGAACTAACTTTTCTGCAGGCCGACCTTCATCATGGACACCACGTGCATCTTCTATTTCAACTGCACCAGCACCTCCAGCCGGTGCCACCTCCAGCCGTGATACAAGAAAACAGGCACAGCCACCATTATCTGCCAAGAGCGCGCCTGCGGGGCCTGCACAGTGTTCTTCTTCTTCCATAGCATCAACAGGGCACACAAGTGATATTATTTGTCATCGTTGTAAGGGAGGAGGTCATTATGCGAGAGAATGCAAATCTCAGCGTGTGATGATTGCTACCGAGGATGGTGGGTATGAGTCCGCTAGTGACTATGATGAGGAGACTTTGGCTCTTATTACACGTGAAGAACATGGTGGAGATGATTCTGATCATGAGACGCAATACATGGCTCCTGAAGACGCTGACAGGTATGAATGTTTAGATGCTCAACGTGTTTTGAGTGTGCAGGTCACACAAGCTGAGCAAAATCAGAGGCACAATTTGTTCCATACCAGGGGAGTTGTAAAGGAACGTTCTGTGTGCGTCATCATAGACGGAGCGAGCTGCAACAACTTGGCTAGCATGTGATGAGGACATGACTATCTTGGATATGACCAAAAACATTGCATATATGCATATTTGTCAGGTGATTTCTAGTGCAAACTATTCAATAATCTATTTATGTTATCCAGAACAAAAATACTTCACACACTTTTGTGTCTTGTCTAATTGCAGGTGTATGGGACATTTGTACAATCCACATATGAAGATAAGGAAGAAAGAGATGTTTATTTGCTGGAATTGGGTGATTCTTTTTTTGTTGGAAACTAGATTTCGTGCACTTTCCAACCCAATTGGAATCACCTTCAAATTCGTCCGGAGCGTTGAGTTGTGGACGAAACAATCTGATGCTGCAGCAGAATCCGAGTCAAACTACAAGTCCAAAGGTGTTACATCACCTCCACTTGGGCCCATTGGCCTTGTACGACCTAGATTTAGTTTTAGGCTGCCTTGGGACGTCCTCCCACCTCCTTGGCCGCCACCCCTTGCTCCTATATAAGTAGATCCATCTAGTAGCTTTTCCTTGGGATTTGTTTAGTTAAAAGTTAGCCATTGCAACTTCGTGTACTTCGTTTGTGTCCAACGACCAGACCAAGACCGCTTCCGGATCCCCACCATTATCAATACTTCATATATATTTGCAATATTCAGATTGCTTTATCATACTCTTGCTCGTTCTTCGATTGCTTGCAGGAATAGACCTTCGTGGTCAGGCTGACCGTGTTTCCAGCATTGTCAGTAACCTCAGGAGATTGGTTTAGCGATTGCTAAGGCGCAACGTCGTGCACGTTTGTAGTCGGATCGTCAAAGTCGTCTCCACCAAATCGATAGTTATCATCTCATCGAAAGATCCTTCCGCTGTCCACCATCCCATCTATTAATTTCCACCACGTGCTACGCACTGTTCATTTTCATAATCATAGTTGAGGTCATTCACATCTTCGCCTGATCCAATCTGCATCTTATCTAGTTTGTCTTGGAAAGAAAAAAAAAGATAGAGAAAAAAAAAGAGAAAAAAGGAAAAAAAAAAGAAAAAGAGAGAGAAGAAAAAGAAAAAAAAAGCGTGAGAAAAAAAAGAGAGAAGAAAAAAAATTTGGATCTATCTAGAATCAATCTCGTACCTGAATTCGGATTGGAATCTGTTTTGCGCACTGTTCAGTAAAACAGGTGTATCTTCCTCATACGAAGACCGTTTTGGCTCCGTGAGTACTCAAATTGAAGCTAGCAACGAGCCGCATCTAAATAGTTGCAGAAGCTAGTTCAATATTTGACACCTCAAAATCGGCTTTTAAATAGGTCTTTTTGCCCTCCGAAGTTTGTGAACACAACTTGTTCCAATTTTTCAGGCCAGTTTTAGAATTCTTTGACTCCTCATATCAACTCGGAATTGAGTGATTCTTTTTGCATTGGAAAGCTTGAGTTAGTAGCATTCTTTGAAAGAATTTATCATAAAATTGTCTCAAACTTTTCAAGAGGAAAGTTGGAGGGAGAGTTGTTGTATATCCTGCTTGGCAGTTGTTTTTCATCATTATTTTCACTGCCGTTGTGATCTTCACTTATATCTTGCTGTCAAGAGCTACTTAGTATCCTTCATTGATGCTAGTTGTGCTACGCCGTGACCTCATTAGTGTTCTAGGCTCGCGTCTCTATCCGGTCTAGCCTAGGACCAGCATAGTACCGTCGTTGAGCGTTTATTCAACATTGCATCTTTGAATTGATTATTGCTAATCTTTTGCTACCATATATAGCCAACCCAGCTCCACATATTTCTACACCGTGTATACGTACGCTCCCCTGGCAATCGCTTTACTCAATATTCGGAGTTACTTGACACCGCTGGTTGCCGATCACCGCCTGCTGCATGGTAAGAACTTGTAAGACATTGATATTTGCTTTACTGTGAGCGTTTTACCACCGCATCCTAGTAGTTATAGGAAAATTATTTTTGGGTTTTGTTTCTTGTTTTACTAATCATGACAGGATCCAGAGTCAATTTATGGGCTTTGTCGATCGCGGGAGACGTGCCACCACCTTTGCAAATACCACAACCGTCATGAGAGGTGCACAAACATCCAAATGCACATGATCAGGTTAATGTATCTATACCACCATTTAATGGCCGTTTTAAACCTGCTTTATATATTGAATGGGAGTTCGACATAAAAACATTATTCGCTTCCCATAATTTCGATGAACATAAAAAGGTTAAGGTTGCGGTTGGTTCTTTCACTGGTTATGCTTTGGTTTGGTGGAGTGAATATTGTCGGTTACACCCTGATTATATACCTACTACTTGGGATGATTTGAAACTTGCCATGCGACATACTTTCGTCCCTGCTTATTATACTCGTGACATGATTAAAAAGTTGCAACACTTAAAACAAGGTAGTGAAACTGTAACAAAATATTATGATGATTTACAAACTACCTTGTTGCATTCCTCTTTAGAAGAAAGTGAAGATGATTTTATGGATAGATTTTGGGGAGGATTAAACCGTGATATTCAAGAGATACTAACTATCGATAGAGGCGAGGGTGTCCCAATCTTTCGACGAGATGATAACTATCGATTTGGTGGAGACGACTTTGACGATCCGACTACAAACGTGCACGACGTTGCGCCTTAGCAATCGCTAAACCAATCTCCTGAGGTTACTGACAATGCTGGAAACACGGTCAGCCTGACCACGAAGGTTTATTCCTGCAAGCAATCGAAGAACGAGCAAGAGTATGATAAAGCAATCTGAATATTGCAAATATATATGAAGTATTGATAATGGTGGGGATCCGGAAGCGGTCTTGGTCTGGTCGTTGGACACAAACGAAGTACACGAAGTTGCAATGGCTAACTTTTAACTAAACAAATCCCAAGGAAAAGCTACTAGATGGATCTACTTATATAGGAGCAAGGGGTGGCGGCCAAGGAGGTGGGAGGACGTCCCAAGGCAGCCTAAAACTAAATCTAGGTCGTACAAGGCCAATGGGCCCAAGTGGAGGTGATGTAACACCTTTGGACTTGTAGTTTGACTCGGATTCTGCTGCAGCATCAGATTGTTTCGTCCACAACTCAACGCTCCGGACGAATTTGAAGGTGATTCCAATTGGGTTGGAAAGTGCACGAAATCTAGTTTCCAACAAAAAAAAATCACCCAATTCGGAGTCCGTATGAAAAACTTGTGTGTGTTTTGAGTCAGGTGTGTCTGTGCAGTCCGAATCTGAATCCAGAACGTGAGAGACTTGGACTCTATCTTCTCTTGGGCCAAAAGTGACGTGAGAGAACTTTTTGGACAGCAAATAAACATCTCTTTCTTCCTTATCTTCATATGTGGATTGTACAAATGTCCCATACACCTGCAATTAGACAAAACACAAAAGTGTGTGAAGTATTTTTGTTCTGGATAACATAAATAGATTATTGAATAGTTTGCACTAGAAATCACCTGACAAATATGCATATATGCAATGTTTTTGGTCATATCCAAGACAGTCATGTCCTCATCAGCATGGAGATGGTGGAGAAGCTTTCTCTCACCACAAGACCACATCCACATCCTTCCTACATCCAATGGTTCAACAACAGCAGCAAGGTTAAGGTAACACGTACTGTTCGTGTGCATTTTAGTATCTCTACATATGCTGATTATGATGATTGCGATGTGGTACCTATGCAAGCATGTTCCTTATTACTTGGTAGACCATGGCAATTTGATAAAAATTCTGTACACCATGGTAGAAACAATCAGTATACTCTTGTTCATAAGGATAAAAATATTACTTTGCTTCCTATGACTCCTGATTCCATTTTGAAAGATGATATTAATAGAACTAATAAAGCAAAACAGGAGAAGAATAAGAGTGAAAATCGGATTGTGGCAAAAGAATTTGAGCAACAAATGAAGCCTACTAATAAACCATCTAGTGTTGCTTCTGAAATTAAATTGAAAAGTGCATGTTTATTTGCCACCAAATCTGATATGATGAGCTAGATTTCAGCAAATTTGTTTGCTATGCTTTTGTGTGCAAAGAGGCATTATTTTCATTCAAGGACGTGTCTTCCTCTTTGCCTCCTGCTGTCACTAACATTTTGCAGGAGTTCGCTGACGTCTTTGTAACGCCCGGATAATCAAGCTACAGTAATCCCTCGCTAATCATGCCACGTCATCCCGATTACTGTTGCTAGACGTCCTGGTTCAAACCGCGTCAATTTCAAGCTCAAACAAATGTCAAGCGGCAAAAGTTTTCAAAAATTAAAACTAAAATGTTTGGTGGTTGTCAAATATTACAAAGGTAATTGCGGTGAAGTAAACACATTTTTTGAAAATGTCTAAGTAATTTAAACTGATTTAAAACAGAAAAGTAAATAAATAAAAAAGAAGAAGAAAGAAAGGAAACAC